>NC_052167.1:23004870-23370029 GCF_902713615.1 Scyliorhinus canicula
GCGGAAAACGCATTTCTCCTTGTTATAAGTGAGATTTAATTTCTGTGCCGTTTGGAGAAAACGGTGGAGGTTGGCGTCGTGGTCCTGCTGGTCATAGCCGCAGATGGTAACATTGTCCAGATACGGAAACGTGGCCCGCAGCCCGTACTGGTCTACCATTCGGTCCATTGCTCGTTGGAACACCGAAACCCCGTTAGTGACGCCGAAAGGAACCCGGAGGAAATGGAAGAGGCAGCCATCGGCCTCGAATGCCGTGTAGTGGCGGTCCTCCGGGCGGATTGGGAGCTGGTGGTATGCAGACTTCAGATCCACCGTGGAAAATAGCTGATATTGGGCGATCTGATTGTTGGAACCAACAATTCTACGGACACGTGCTTGTAGGATTAGAATAGCGGTTTTAATATACTCACAACAGAGCCAGCCGGTTAGCCATTGAACTTTCAGTGAACTGGCCGGCTGACCATGTTGCACTGATCTTTATACAGCAGCTGTAAGGGGGAGGGGTCCTGGGCAGAACCAAGGGAGAAGCCCAGTACGATTCTCGAGCATTCCCAGAGCTACTCCCCCTGGCGGTCAGGTAGTGCAACAGCACTTACAGTATAGGCACATGTATATACAGATTATAATGCGGTGTGAATCACATTCACCACACTGATTAACCATTTCTGCAATTCTGGGGAGGGGATACGCGTCTAGGAGCGTAAAGCGATTTATGGTCTTGACTATAGTCGACGACCATGCAAAGTTTTTTCCCGGTCTTGACGACCACTACCTGAGCTCTCCAGGGACTATTACTGGCCTCTATGATCCCCTCACTGAGCAGTCGTCGGACCTCCGATCGGATAAAGACCCTATCCTGTAGGCTGTATCGCCTGCTGCGAGTAGCTACTGGCTTGCAATCTGGAGTGAGATTGGCGAAGAGAGGAGGGGGGAAGATGCGCAGCGTGGCTAGGCTGCAGATAGTGAGTGGGGGCAGGGGCCCGCCGAAGCTGAGGGTGAGGCCACTGAGGTTGGACTGGAAATCCAGGCCTAATAAGAGTGGCGCACAGAGGTCAGGCAGGACATAAAGTTTAAATTTAGAATAACTAGCGCCTCGAATTGTGAGCGTAGCGACGGTGCGTCCTTGGATTTGGACTGAGTGGGAGCCCGAAGCGAGGGCGATAGTTTGGCTCACAGGAAAAATAGAAAGCAAACAGCATCTTCCCAGCTCTGGATGTATAAAGCTCCCGGTGCTCCCGGAGTCAAAGAGGCATGGCGTGCTGTACCTGTTGATCTGGACCTCCGCCATCGAACTTCGTAGGTGCTTGGGGCGGGATTGATCTAGGGTGACCGCGTTGACTTGCGGGCCGCGTGGTGAGTGCCCGGGGAAGTCGTATTCTTCAGATGAGCTTTCTGAGCATGGCGATGCAGATGGGGCCCGTGGATCGCACCTGGTGAGCGGCGAGGAAGATGGCGGCCCCCATGAGTCGCACGTGGCCGGCCGCATGGTGGGGGTTTGCCAAGATAGCGGCCCCCATGGATTGCACGTGGCTGGAGGGGGCGGAGTCGGGGCGTAGGCCGCAGCGTTTCGGGCTCCGCGGGCCCGCTGGTGTTGGGAGCGATTTGTTCTCTCTGCAGGGGAGTTAGAAACTGGGGCCCTTTTCGCGAGGCACACTCTGGCATAGTGGCCTTTCTTCCCGCAGCTGCTGCAGATCACGGATCGGGCTGGGCAGTGCTGCCGCGGGTGCTGGCTTTGGCCACAGAAATGGCAGGCTGGGGCAGCTGAGTAGTTGGCTGGGGCAGCAGAGTAACTTGCTTTGGCAGCGCGGTAGCTGGGGGGGCCGTGCGGCACAGGCTTGGGGGGATTGTTGGTCGGGGGCCCACGATGCGGTCGCTGGGTCCGCGGGAAAAGAGGTGAGGCTGCGGAAGGAGACTTCCATAGTGGTAGCAGCCTCCACAGTAGTGTCTAAGTCCTGGGCCCCCTTTTCTAGCAGTCTTTGGCGCACATAGTTAGATCTAAGGCCCGCTACGAAAACGTCCCGCACAGCAAGCTCCCTATGTTCAGCCGCGGTAACGGCTTGATAATTACCCCACTAGTCACTGCCTACCAATCGGAAAAAGACCCATTTATTCCAACTTTTTGATTCCTGTCTGCTAAACAGATTTCTATCCATCTCAAGACACTACCCGTAATCCCAGGCGCTTTAACTTTACATATTAATCTGCTATATGAGACCTTGTCGAAAGCTGGCAACTCCATGACCTTACCCAACAGCAAGAACGGGTTTGACGGGCTGAATGGCCTGACCCTAATTCTTGTCTATTGACTGGGCTGGGTCAAGCTTGGCATATGGGCCGGGATTCTCCCCTACCCGGCAGGGCGGGGGTTCCAGGCGTTACGGAGTGGAGAGAGCCACTCCGGCATCGGGCCTCCCCAAAGGTGCGGAATTCTCCGCACCTTTAGGGGCTAGGCCCACACCGGAGAGGCTCCGGCTCCGCCGACTCCCCGCCGACCGGTGTCGGGGCTGGCCGAAAGGCCTTCGCCGGTCGGCATGAGTCCGGGCATGCGCCGGAGCGTTAGCGACCGCTGACGTCACCACCGGCGCATGCGCGGTGGAGAGGGTCTCTTCCGCCTCCGCCATGGTGGAGGCCGTGGCGGCGGCGGAAGAAAAAGTGCTCCCACCGGCACAGGCCTGCCCGCCGACCGGTGGGCCCTGATCGCGGGCCAGGCCACCGAGGGGGCACCCCCCAGGGTCCGATCGCCCCGCAACCCCCCCCCCCCCGGACCTCGGGGCCCGCTTGCGCCGCCTGCTCCCACTGGCACAAACTACGTCGGCGGGAGAGGCCTGACAGCGGCAGGACCTCGGCCCATCGCGGGCCGGAGAATCACCACGGGGGGCCTGCCGACCGGCGGGGCGCGATTCCCGCCCCCGATAATCTCAATGCCCTCTGAACCTTGGTCACTGACAGCAGAGGCTTGGGTCACTCTTGATTTTCCTTCGCTCCTGTATTTCTGGTTTGTCCTGAGTCTTAGAAGTAAAAAATAAACTTGAGAGAGATGTATATAAGATAATCACTAACAAACGCAATGCAGGATTTGGGAGAGACTGGTTTTCCCAGTGTGGTGAACCAATGTGTGCACCTGTATTAGGGGATGTAAGGTAGGACCTGCACTACAGGTTTGTCGGTAGCCCCTGCCGGCTAGCTCCGCCCACAAGGAACCGTATAAATATGCGTGTCCTCCTTCCAATCAGCCACTTCGCCAGCTGCAGTATGAGGCTACGCATCTGACTGTAATAAAGCCACAGTTGTACCAATCTGAGTCTTTCGTGCAATTGATCGTGCATCACCCAATGTGGTTAGAATTCTTCTCGAATAACAAAATGATACAACGCATATTCTCGTGTGTCACAGTGATGTCGGGAGCATCCCATTAAATCTAATGTAAACATACCGGTCCCAAATAATTCCACTTTCTTGGAATATTCGGTTTCGAGAATAACTTTTCGCTGTCACTAAGCTAAATCCTTCTGAAGGATTGAGCGTGATTCTGTTTAACTGAAAGATAGACTCAATTGCATACTGCCAGAAGTCTCTCTATCTTTAGTGTTGACCTTTTCATTTTTAGTTTCTACGTCCGGGTTAAGCACTTTGCACGTCATGTAAGTGTTTCGGCTTGTTTAGACTGCAAACCATTATTGGAGAATTCAGCCACCCTAACATGTATGTGACAATCGCCAGGGGACTGACTGTTGCGTATGAATTTATTTATGTTAATTTTAGACAATTGGAAGAACTGGCACCAGCACACCCAGCAACCTCAGATGGAAAGGCAGTTCAATTGCGTCAGTCTTTGGGCCATTGCTAGAGATGTAGGTAAAAAGAAATAACTTGCGCTTATGTCACACCTTCAAACCAATGAATGACTTTCACTTTCATGCCCATCAGCCATGATTGAATGGCGGAAGTGGACTCGATGGGCCGAATGGCCTTACTTCCACTCCTATGTCTTATGGTCTTATGGTCTTATGGACTTTTGAAATGTACTTACTGATGTAGGCGATGGAACCATCAATTCACGCGACACGTGCTTTAAGATATGAACAGAGGTTTTAATCTACTTACTACAGAGCCAGCCTGTTACCCATTGAACTCTCGATGAACTGCAGGCTGGCTCTGGACATGGTTATTTATACAGCAGTCTAGGGGGAGGAGTCATGGGCGGAGCCAAGGGTGGAGCCCTGTACAAACTCCTGAGCATTCCCAGAGCTACTCTCCCTAGTGGTCGGATAACGCTACTGCGCTTACAATGGTATTGGTAAATACAGTGTGAATTACTAAGTTACATTCACCACAGTAGGGAAACATGGCAGTTAATTTAGGCATAGCAACGTCCCATAGATGTTCATTAAGGAGAAGATAAGATCGGTCTAGGCCCTGTGAATGCCTTCAAATGGACACACCGCTGTTGTATTTACACAGACACACATTGTGGATAGCACAATTGCTTCACAGCTCCAGGGTTCCGGTTTGGGTCACTGTCTGTGCGGAGTCTGCACATCCCGTGTGTTTCCTCCGGGTGCTCCGGTTTCCTCCCACAGTCCAAAGATGTGCAGGTTAGGTGGATTGGCCAAGATAAATTGCCCTTAGTGTCCAAAATTGCCCTTAGTATTGGGTGGGGTTACTGGGTTACGGGGTTAGGGTGGAGGTGTGGACCTTGGGTAGGGGGCTCTTTCCAAGAGCCGGTGCAGACTCGATGGTCCGAATGGCCTCCTTCTGCACTGTAAATTCTATGATAATCTATGAAAAATGGTATTCGACAGATATGTGTTGCCAACCACTGGCCTTACCTAATCTGGTAGTGGAGTGATGCTCCATTAGCATAACTTTTCAGGGGCCTAAATTTCTAAGACCCCACAAATCCCAGTGAAAATCTGCTTTTATGTCATTTACCACCATCATGTGGGAGGCGAGGAGGCTGGGATGGAGCATATAGGCCGATGTGGGCTGGTCGTGCTGAATGAACTGTTCCTGTGTTGCGCATTTGATGTAATAATCTGAACCCTTGTCAACTCACCCTGGAGTTGCCAGCTGATGATTGAATCAAGGAGTGCTTTTCCTCATTCCTGTTGTGGTGATGTGAAATAGTGAGGTCTGCCGATCCAGGCTAACAGCTACATGGGGATCAGAGTCTGTCTATAGTCTAGACTCTTCTATCTGCAGGACAATTTGTCGACACCATGGGCCATAACTCAGGTCACGTCACTGACCACGATAAGGGAGATCAACATCTCTCCAAGGCCTCGGCATTGGAGTTGGAGATGTTTACACTTGCTACAATGCAGTTTTTATATTGTGGTTTGGGTTTAACTTACTTTGCAATTTGGCTGACGGGCTACAACCCCGCATTTAAGCTATCTGCTTCAGAGCTTATGTGCTGCTGTCAATCAAGTGGAGATCTGTGTCTCGAAGACAATCCTCAAAATTTAGAACAAAATGCAGATTAAAGTTGTTTTTTTTGCAGGAATATTGTCTGTATTCCATGTGCAACAATGTTCCCTTATGATCTAGCATAACTCATTGTTTGAATTGGGAAATAGTACCAAGTGGCAGCTGCTTCCATTGAATCAGGAAGAGGCCATTCAGCCCATCGTGTCTGTGCAGGCCAGAAAAGAGAAAAGATAAACCAGTCGCTCATTTTAATCCCATTTCCAGCACCTGGTCCACAGCCTTGCAGGTTCCAGCACTTCAGATGCAGGTCCAGGTACCTTTTAAATGAGTTGAGTGTTTCAGCCTCAGACACCAAGTTAGACTGCAACTCCCAAATGTCCACCCACCCTCTGGGTGAAAAGTTTTCCTCATGTCCCCTCTAATCCTTCTACCAATCACCTTAAATCTGTGTCCTCTAGTAATCGATTCCTTCAGCTCGGAAAACAAGTTTTTTTTACGGTCGACCTGGTCTAGGCTCCTCATAATATTGTAGACCTCAATTAGGCCACCCCTTAGCCTCCCTTATTCGAAGGAAAACAACACTAGTCTATCCAATCTGTCATCGTAGCTGTAAATTTCAAGCCCACGGAACATTCTCGTAAATCTCCTCTGCGCTCTCTCCAGAGCAATGATGTCTTTCCTGTGAAGTGGTGACCAGAGAACAGTACACGCAATTGCAACTGTGGCATTTTATCCAGTTCAATCGGTACTGTTGGAACCAACAATTCTATGGACACGTGCTTGTAGGATTAGAATAGCGGTTTTAATATACTCACAACAGAGCCAGCCTGTTAGCCATTGAACTTTCGGTGAACTGGCCGGCTGACCATGTGGCACTGATCTTTATACAGCAGCTCCAGGGGGAGGAGTCTTGGGCGGAGCCAAGGGAGAAGCCCAGTACAATTCTCGAGCATTCCCAGAGTTACTCCCCCTGGTGGTCAGGTAGTGCAACTGCACTTACAATATAGACACATGTATATACAGATTATAATCCGGTGTGAATCACATTCACCACAGGTACATACCCACTTTAGTATTCCAATTCCTCGCCCAATAAAGGAAATCATTCCAAATGCGTCCTTGTCCACCTGTCCTGCCCCTGTCAACATGCTCTCCAATGTGTCTCACTTCCTCAGCCCCTCTCAATACCTTCCCGTTTATTGAGTCTTCCTTCAGTTTGCTTCCACTCCTCAAATGCATTTCCTCACCTTTTTCCAGATTGAATTTCATTTGCCATTTCTTTTGTTGCTCTCTTTCCCTGGTTATGAATATGGCGGTTAATATGGTCGCCTTCCTTAATCCTAATTATGTTTATGCCTTAGAGTCGCCAGGTATCTTTCGATACCGCCACAAGGTTCCAGCCCGAATACTGATCAAAGAGCCAGTACACCAGTTAGTTAGTTCAGTCAATACTATTTATTTACATACACAGTAATATCTACTCATGCACAAAATACTCCAAACTAAACTATCTCTAACGCCTATACTTAGCTTCGGGTGCCCACTCAGTCAGAGGAACAATGGCCGTTGTTCGGATCTGAGGCCGTTGGGCTCGAAGGGGTAACAGGAGAACAGCTAAGGTCGTCCGTCTGGTAGCGAGCGTTGACCTTGGACTTACTGCTTCTGGTGCAGCTGGTGGACGGGTCTCTCCGCTTCGAGAGCCGAGTCCAAGAGAGCGATTCTCTCTCGGGGGTTTCTTCTTATACCCGAAGGGGCTTCGCGCGCTTTAGGGCGGGACTTAAACTTGGCCCCAATTAGCCTCCCCGAACAGGCGCCGGAATGTGGCGACTAGGGGCTTTTCACTGTAACTTCATTGAAGCCTACTCGTGACAATAAGTAATTTTAATTTCATTTCTTGATCACTGGTATTGATCTTGACCAATAAAGGGGTGGGTGCCCTGACGGCTGGACGTGTCTTTGGTGGCCGTTGGCCTAGCTTTGTTTGCGCTTTCGGTTTGGGGAACTGGCGCCGGGGTGTCTGGAGCTAGATCGGTTGCTTGAGTGTCTTTCCTTTGTTCCCGGAGATGGGCCATCAGTATGCTAATTGACCTACAGTTTCAGTCTCGTCTGGGAGCTGCCGTCCCAATACGCATACAGGCTCTGTGCCTGCCTGCTTTCCTCACATTGTCCATAGTTCCCTACATTCATTGCGAGCATCCATTTTGTATTCTGGAAGTGGCCATCCCAGATGGCTGCACTTTGCCCAATCGACCAAACCATTTATATCATTTTGGAGTTGACAGCTTCCCTCTTCACTACATGGCCAATTTTTGTGTCATCTGCAAATTTCCCAATCATGTCACCTACATTTAAGTCTAAATCATTAACATACACAACAAACTGCAGGGGCTCCAATGCTAAGTGAGCCTTGGGGAATATCAGAGAGTGAGCTCTGTGGAATATCAGTGAGTGGGTTTCCTCCGGGTGCTCCGGTTTCCTCCCACAGTCCAAAGATGTGCGGGTTAGGTGGATTGGCCATGCCCGTAGTGTCCTAAAAAGTAAGGTTAAGGGGGGGTTGTTGGGTTACGGGTATAGGGTGGATACGTGGGTTTGAGTAGGGTGATCATTGCTCGGCACAACATCGAGGGCCGAAGAGCCTGTTCTGTGCTGTACTGTTCTATGTTCTATGTTCTATGATCTCTGTGGAACATCACTGGAAATTATTTTCCATTCGCAAAACATCCATCGACCATTACCCTTTGTTTCACGTCACGGAGCCGATTTTGGATCTAACCTGACATCTTCCCCTGTATCCCATGAGATCCCACTTTTCTGACCAGTTTATGTCATCCCCATTTCCTGTCTATTAAAAATTTATGATGGGAGTAAGTGAAACTTTAGCTGGCCAAATTATCTTTAAAGCCAGATGAAATCAGTCAGGTTGCTAATGAAATCTTTAATGCTTTTAATCCATTGGAATATAGAACTACTGGCAATTATTTGGGTGAGAGTTTGCAGAGAACAGTTTGTGAATTTCAGCCACTGTTGAGTGTTTAACTATAAGCTGGAGTGAGCCTCTGTCTGGAATTACAGCGTTTCAACAATTGCAGCTGTGGCGTCACTCGTTGAGTTTTTCCTTCATGGGCCATTTAGTCCAGTGAAAGGTTTCCGTGCCTCTAATAACTATCTAAACATCTTGTTTGACTTCATGCATTGGTCATTCTGGCTCCTGAGAATTGGACAAACAAGTTGGAGGCTGTCCAGCGATTGTGATCTAACTGTAACATGATTCTGCCCGAGCTGCACAGTTGGCTGCCAGAGGACTTGTCTTGAGATTTACTGAGTGAAAACTAGAAGCTGCCATTCTGTAATCGTATTGAGATTATTAATAAGATCATTAACCTCTTCAAACACACGTAGCCCGTGTGGGCAGCACGGTAGCATTGTGGATAGCACAATTGCTTCACAGATCCAGGGTCCCAGGTTCGATTCCCGGCTTGGGTCACTGTCTGTGCGGAGTCTGCACATCCTCCCCGTGTGTGCGTGGGTTTCCTCCGGGTGCTCCGGTTTCCTCTCACAGCCCAAAGATGTGCGGGTTAGGTGGATTGGCCATGCTAAATTGCCCTTAGTGTCCAAAATTGCCCTTAGTGTTGGGTGGGGTTACTGGGTTATTGGGTGGAGGTGTTGACCATGGGGAGAGTGCTCTTTCCAAGAGCCGGTGCAGACTCGATGGGCTGAGTGGCCTCCTTCTGCACTGTAAATTCTATGATAATCTATGACATGCTCAACAGTAGGGATTCCCATGTTTTTGACGAATGAATGTCCTGACCTTGGGTGATTTATAGATTTCCAAAATGATCATGCATTTCTAAAATGACTACCTGGACGAGCAAGATTAACTCACTTAATGGATGGCGTTATCAGATTGTGTGTCATTAGGTGCTTTTTAGGTGCTTCCCGTACCAGCCTCCCCGGACAGGCGCCGGAATGTGGCGACTAGGGGCTTTTCACAGTAACTTCATTGAAGCCTACTCGTGACAATAAGCGATTTTCATTTTCATTTCATTTCAATTTTCATTTTCATTTCATTTTCATTTTTACATTTATTTTTAATAAATTTAGAGTACCCAATTATTTTTTTTTCAATTAAGGGGCAATTTAGCCTGGCCAATCCTAACCTGACCTAACCAGCACATCTTTGGGTTGTGGGGGTGTGATGAATGTTATCAGTAGCTGATATAATGGTACCTTACCTTTAATGCATTGGCCCTTTAAGACCGGGCTTGGAACCCTGGGGGACTCCGCCTCTGGCTCCGCCCCCAGGAAACGGTATATAAGACAAGGCTCACTCAGGCAACATGTGATGAGCACACTTCTCGGCTGCTGTACAGTTCTCAGATGATTAAAGCCTTTGAATCATTTATCTTCTCTCCTGTGTCGTGATTGAGGGTATCTCAGGGGGTGAAACCCACGCGGACACGCGGAGAATGTGCAAACTCCACACGGACAGTGACGCAGGGCTGGGATTCGAACCTGGGTCCTCAGCGCCGCAGTCCCAGTGCTAACCACTGTGCCACCTGCCGCCATGCTTTTACATTTAAGCTAGGATGCCGCAGAAGGACAATCGAGATGTGGCTTCTATCCTGCTCACTGATATTTAACTTGTCCATACTTCCGCTCCTCATGGCCATTGAGGTGGAAGACTTTGAAGTGAGTGGGGTTTAGATGACTTTCCTCCAGCAATCACAGTCATCCTTGTGTCAGGTATAGCCCCTTCTTTCCTGCCATCTCTGAGCGTGAAACCTGTTCTCTTCTGGAGCGAGAGGTCTTTGTCTCCACCTGTGTGCCTGATATTTGGCACACGTAATGAAGAGCTGTTACTACAGCACATTATGGCTTTGCAGCTGACCAACTCGACCACGGGTTTTATGCCACCTTCCAGCCCTGACCCAAGGTTGACTGCAAGCACAACCACCCTATGAGCTGAACCACAGATAACTTGCGATGATGTGTGTGTCTACTATTGGGAGAAGCTGGTTTGGCGAGGTTAACATGTGCGTCTTACCAACAGGAGCATATCAGGGTAGTTCACAGGTTATTGGCAGTGTTTTTTGAACTTTTTTGTCCTGGACCCATTTTTACCAATCGACCGACCTTCGGGAGCCACGCCGGCCGACTGTCGCGACCCACGCCGGCTGAATTTCGGGAACGACGTCGGCCGACCGTCGCAACCCACGGCGGACGACCGTCGTCACCCACCATTTTTGCTTGCGTTTAATGTGACAGATGAGCCAGCTCGGTCCTCACGATCCCACTTGCTTTGTTAGTCAATGTTACATTTCTGCTAAGGACTTCAGCTGATGATTTAAGATCTCACTGCATCTGTTGAAAAAAAATCAAGAGGTTTGTTCTCGAACTCACCATGTCTTTGAAGTTTTACGGGTTTTAAACTTTAATTTGCCAGTACTTCCCTGCATATAACACACATGGGCTTTGCATCCTGATTTGCAGTAGCACAATTAATAAACCCATACCTCAAGAAATCATCTTTATGCTGCTCTGTTCCTGTTTTCAGCTTCTTCATGGGTTGTTCACCAGAGGCCCTGGAGCTCACACCAGCACTGCTGGCAGTTTCAAAATGGAGGAATCTCTCTCGTGCCCAGAGCACGTGACGTCAGTGTACGGGGCGCGTGACCTGCTCTCTGCCGCTGCTTCTAGAGAGAAGGCTCCATCGATTTTTTAAAAGAACCTGCTCCTGGGTCAGCGCGCTGGTTTAGCCAGGGGCTGGTTTAGCTCACCAAGCTAAATCGCTGGCTTTTAAAGCAGACCAAGCAGGCCAGCAGCACGGTTCGATTCCCGTACCAGCCTCCCCGGACAGGCGCCGGAATGTGGCGACTAGGGGCTTTTCACAGTAACTTCATTGAAGCCTACTCGTGACAATAAGCGATTTTCATTTTCATTTCAGGAGGAGGCGGACTGACTCGCTGGGCTCCGGGACTGCGCACTGCTGAGGGGGCATCCATGGGAAGATCAGCTTTCTGATAGCTGGTCGCGCCCGTTGGACACTTCGTCCTGCGATCGGGAACGCCGCGACTGATGACCCCGCGGGTCGCGACCCTGACTTTGAAAATGACTGCACCGTGGGCAGCTTTTCTCAGACTGGATCCGGGGCTGCACGGGTGGTAGGAGCGATTGAAAATCAGCACAGTTGAATATTTACATTAGCTGATGCACCCTGGACTGGGGGAGCGAGGTTTGCTTTTAGTGCAGGACAGAGGATGATAGGCTTTATGCTGCCATTGTTTTGCTGTCAGTTCTGAAAGCAACCTGTGTCAAACCTGAGGTAAGGTTGGCGTGGAATAATAAATTTAGTTGCAGGATAACGACGAAGAAGGTCTTCCCAGTTGGCACGTTCAGCAAATGGGGTAACTTTACCCCGGGGTTTCTTGCCAGCTGTATGAGAACAGCAGCTCAAACAGTGCACTGACACCCAGATACAAGCATGTTCAATTCTGGTTCTCTAATCGCCTCCTTCTACATTTCGCTTGGTAAAAGGATACTGGTTTCCCTGCTGAGGAGGGGGAAGATCAGGAGCGTACAGACGCTACTTCTGCTTGGAGTGGCTGACGTGCTTCGCACACTCGCTCCCATCATGCAGTTTTCCCCCCTGATACAAGCGCGCTTGACCAACTCCACCACAAGTAGCTGGGAGTTTGAGGGCAGGGTCTCTATCAATAAGGTATCGTTCATGTGGAGGCTAATAAGACACTGGAAATTGAAAACTGTGAATTAAGCTTTACCTCAACTTTTTTTTAATTCATTCATGGGACATGGTGGTGCCAGCATTTAATGCCCATTTGCCCTTGAGGGGCAGTTAAGAGTCAACCACATTGCTGTGGGTCTGGGTCACTTATAGGCCAGACTGGGTAAGGATGGCAGATTTCCTTCCCTGAAGGACATTAGCGAACCACTTTATGTGCCTATTAATAACATAGAACAGTACAGCACAGAACAGGCCCTTCGGCCCTCGATGTTGTGCCGAGCCATGATCACCCTACTCAAACCCACGTATCCACCCTATACCCATAACCCAACAACTCCCCCCCTTAACCTTACTATTAGGATACTATGGGCAATTTATCATGGCCAATCCACCTAACCCGCACATCTTTGAACTGTGGGAGGAAACCGGAGCACCCGGAGGAAACCCACGCACACACGGGGAGGACGTGCAGACTCCACACAGACAGTGACCCAGCCGGGAATCGAACCTGGGACCCTGGAGCTGTGAAGCATTTATGCTAACCACCATGCTACCGTGCTGCCCTTGTGCCCAACAGAGCTTGTGTAAATGATGTTTCTTGTAGGAATTAAATGAACCGTCAGTATCTGTTTTTGCTGGAGGAAGCTGCCTCAGAATATTTGATTGACGTTGGGCTGTTTTCAGTCACAGATTAAAACCGAACGAGGATCATTTTATAAATTAATTAGTGTGGTGACGGCTCACTGACGCTGATGCGATAATTTCTTATTGGGAATCTGGAACAAGTGGGGCCCTCAGTTGGAGTTGTCAGTTCAATGGTCTCAAACACGGAACCAGCTCGCAATTATAATGTCCTTTCTTCCCCAAGATGCTTCGTGGAGTAGAAGGGGAAAGACTATCTTGCCAGAAGCTGGGAGTAGGCCACAGACGGTTCGAGGAAAGCAGGGTATTGAGAAGCTTAACAAAATGGAGTGAGATGAAGTAAGATGTGGCAGTGTTGTGGTGAATGAGATTCACACGGCATTATAGTTACCAATGTCACTCTGTTCCAAGTAGATACATGTATCAATATTGTAAGTGCAGTTGCACTACCTGACCACCAGGGGGTGTAGCTCTGGGAGTACTCGAGAGTTTGTACTGGGCTCCTCCCTTGGCTCCGCCCAGAACTCCTCCCCCTGGAGCTGCTGTATAAAGATCCGTGCCACAGAGTCAGCCAGCCAGTTCACCGAAAGTTCAACGGCTAACAGTCTGGCTCTGTTGTAAGTATATTAAAACCGCTATTCTAATCCTACAAGCACGTGTCCGTAGAATTGTTGGTTCCAACAAGTGTGTTGGAGCATAATGGAGCAATTGGTGTAGCAGGTAGTGTGAGCCATGGCGGGGAGCTGGGAGATCTGTTGGAGCCAGGACGTCAAGGGAGGGTGGTAAATAACCACCAGCCCTCACCCGGCCCCAGGGCTGTCTTTACAGGCTCTCTGCTGTTTCCACTGTGAAAAAGAACAGGAGAGTTATCCCTAGTATCCTGGCCATTTATCTCTCGATAAAAGCGGAAATATAAAAACAAATGTACAGATGTTCTGTATATTGAACATTAACATTGAACAAAAATGGCCTCTTGCTGTTGCACTAAAACCAACCTCTTTGTAACTCAGAACAGATTCACTGGTAGCTAAGTAGCAGGAATCAACAAGACTGAGGACTGTCGTAAGTCTATGCTTCCCCATAACAGCAATGTAATACTTGGCCGAGTACTGTTACTTGCCAAAAGCAGAAGGTGAAGATGCTGAAAGTTGGACCCAAAGATCACTTGTGCTCCGTCTGATGTAGACACACACAGCTGGTACCTGCCAGCCTTACCTCGGGTTTGACACTGGTTGCTTTCAGATCTGAGAGCAAAACAGGGGTAACTAAAACCGATGTTGCAAATCTGAAACAAAGACAAGAATACTGGAAACACCCAGCCTGTCAGGCAGCAGCTGTGGAGGGGGGGAAAGGTAACTTTTTTGGTCATAGAATCATAGAATTGATAGTGCAGAAGGAGGCCATTCGGCCCATCGAGTCTGCACCGGCCGTTACCAGTATCTAAACACTTCATCCGAATCTCTTCTGACAAAGATTATGCACCTGAAATATTCACTCTTTTTAATTTAAGAATACCTAATCTTTCCCCCCAATTAAGGGGCAATTTGGGTAAGGGGAAGAGCCTGGTAGCTCACCTGGGTCGATTGCATTAGATTTCTGCCTGAAGAAAATATGTGACATTGTTTCCACAGCCTTCTATCTAGGTTGTACATTGAGCTTTTACCATTATCTAATACACAATCCAAAACCTCTGATGCACTTGGTGTGTGCTGAGCGATGGTGTTTAACTCTTTTGGTACTTCACCTGCAAGAATATTCTTGCATTTATCTAGCCTTAATTTAAAGTTGTTTTGTTTAAATTTCCTGATAATTAAATTTTATTTATTTATTTATTTTTTTCCCCTTAAAATTTAGAGTACCCAATTCATTTTTTCCAATTAAGGGGCAATTTAGCGTGGCCAATCCACCTAGCCTACACATCTTTGGGCTGTGGGGGCGAAACCCACGCAGACACGGGGAGAATGTGCAAACTCCATACGGACAGTGGCCCAGAGCCGGGATCGAACCTGGGACCTCAGCGCCGTGAGGCTACAGGGCTAACCCACTGCGCCACCGTGCTGCCCCCTGATAATTAAATTTTTGTAGCAATGTTATTTGTATTTTTTTTCTCTCCATGTCTTTTTTAAAAATTACTTTATCAGAGTTACAAAGCCAGAGCTCAGGTTGTGGACAAATCCCTAATTCGGTCTTTGCCTACTCCAAACACCAATTCAAATTGAATCCAATTCATGCTCCTCACAAGAGAGACGTACCAGATCCAGGCGTCACACCTGACCTTACGCTCATCTTTGCCGAAAGACCGAGAGGCGATCTCCTCCAAGTCTTTTTGGAGCATGTGTTGGTGCACTTCTTCGCAAAGGTTAAAATATGTCGTTAACAACAGTGCTTGCTTTGTAGAATATTAACTTGCACACCTAATTATTTAATTATATGAGGCCAAAATCCAAGCAGTTTGCTGAGCTGTGCTTTTATCTATAAAAAGAAAAGAAACCTTTACCTCTTGGGAGGTGGGTGTAAAGTATTTGTGTACCTTGTGATAGTCACTGAATTAAAGTCACGTAGCTGCTTTTGTTTGGGAAACCGAGGTAAAGGGTCAGGACAGGGGATGAATATTTGATTGTATTCAAGAGCAAAGTTACAGATAATGGTGGAAGGGTGCAGGAACTGAGAAGGATTGATGATGTGCCTGTCCAAAAAGAGGAAGAACTTGGTAGCTAAAGGGGAGAGGGATTACCCATTGGGTGGTCAACATTTACTTGCATCTTGTAAACCATGAGAATGCAAGAACGCAATACAGTTGTATTCAGGAGAGACTGGTGTGCTGTTCCGAGTAGACTGAGGTGTGACCTATTGCTGGTCTTTAGAACTATAAAGGGGTTTATTAGTCAATTATGAGAGAAGTCACTAATAAATCCAATAAGGACTTTAGAGTAGAATGTGGAACTTGCTGCTATTTGGTGTGGTTGAAGTGTCTAGCACAGATGCATTTAAGGGAAAGCCAGATAAGAACGAGTGCGAAAAGAACAGAAGGACATACTGATAGTGTGTAATGATGCAGAGAAGAAGGGGGCCCATGTGGATCATAATAATAATAATCTTTATTCGTGTCACAAGTAGGCTTAAATTAACACTGCAATGAAGTTACTGTGAAAATCCCCCAGTCGCCACATTCCGGCACCTGTTCGGGTACACAGAGGGAAAATTCAGAATGTCCAATTCACTTAACAAGCACGTCTTTCGGGACTTGTGGGAGGAAACCGGAGCAGCCGGAGGAAACCCACGCAGACACGGGGAGAACATGCAGACTCAGCACAGACAGTGACCCAAGCCAGGAATGGAACCGGGGTCACTGGCTGGCGCTGTGAAGCAACAGTGCTAACTACTGTGCTCCAATGTCACCCATCAAACACTAGCTTAGAATGGTTGGGCCGAATGGTCTGTTTGTTGTGACATCCATCCATCTCGGGAGATGACGCACTGCGCCTGGGATTGGACGTCGTTTGTTGCGGCTCTCGAGGACGATTTATGCGTGGCAGCCCTTTCCGTAGATGACACAGTTGAATGGTGTTTTTTTTTTTTTAAATTTAGATTACCCAATTATTTTTTCCAATTAAGGGGCAATTTAGCGTGGCCAATCCACCTACTCTGCACATTTTTGGGTTGTGGGGGCGAAACCCACGCAGACACGGGGAGAATGTGCAAACTCCACACGGACAGTGACCCAGAGCCGGGATCGAACCTGGGACCTCAGCGCCGTGAGGCGGTTGTGCTAACCACTAGGCCACCGTGCTGCCCTAGTTGAATGGTGTTGGCCCAAGCCCATGTTGCACCAATGTAAGTCACAATTCTAGTGTCCTCTCCAGGGCGCAGTCGTTGATGTGATTAATGTAGCAGTCTGCAAGAGGTTCTAGCCTTGGAGAGGCAAAGGCTTTTTTTCTTTTGGAGAAAGATGCATTTGGCATTGTGGTCCGACGGATCCGGAAGATATCCTGCTTTGAAATGACAAGATTGCTGGTAATAAATGTGGAGTGGCTTGACCCCTGACCGCTCAAAGCCTCTCCTGTACCCCCCCCCCTCCCAAAATGTCAGTCCACCATCTACAAGGCACGAGTCAGGTGTAATGGATACTCTCCACTTGCCAGGATGAGCGCAGCTCCAACAACACTCGAGAAGCTCCACACCATCCAGGACAAAGCAGCCTCGCTTGATTGCTCCCCCTTCCGTAGTATGTACCATCTACAAGATGCACAGCAGTAACTCACCAAGGTTCCTTAGGCAGCATCTTCCAAACCCACGACCACTACCATCTAGAAGGACAAGAGCAGCAGATACCTGGGAACCCCACCACCTGGAGGTTCCCCACCAAGTCACTCACCACCCTGACTTGGAAATATATCGGCCGCTCCTTCACTGTCGCTGGGGCAGCATCCTGGTACACCCTAACAGCACAGTGAGTGTACCTTCACCTCAAGTACCAGCCCGTACCAGCCTCCCCGGACAGGCGCCGGAATGTGGCGACTAGGGGCTTTTCACAGTAACTTCATTGAAGCCTACTCGCGACAATAAGCGATTTTCATTTCATTTCAAGTACTGCAGCGGTTCAAAAAGGCAACTAGCCACCACCTTCTGAAGGGCAACTAGGGATGGGCAACTAAACGCTGGCTTAACCAGCGACGGCCACATCCCGTAAATGAGTTTTAAAGAAACATTAGTTCGGATCATTTCCTTATGTGACATCGTGACTGGGAGTGCCAAGTTTCGCCCAACAGTTCCCACCATGACTTCAGAGGGCGTTGCATATTTTCCTGCAGTTGTGCAGAATGGTGTAAGGGAAACCCTTACACAGACTACTGGTAGGCCTGAAACAGCCTGCTGGAATTCACTTTAATGCCTAGTGTTACTTCAGAGGAGCCAAGTAGATTGGGAATGATTGTTTTAGATGGAAGGACATGGAATAATACTTTGGAGCGATGTTCATAAAGGACAGCCTATGTACACTCACATTGCCCATATTTGACAGTGAGTTGAGCACCAGTATATTCGTACAAACTCAATGCTGCTTTCGTATTGAGGGAAAGCTTTATGTGTGTGCTGGAAATATCAGTTACTGCACATGACGGGTAGCTGGGTTGACTCCCACAAACTCTGATCTCCGGGGAAGAAAGATGTTGGGTACAGCTTGGATATTATATTCCCCACATTGTTGGGTTTTGTACAAAGCTGTAGAGACCTATCCTGTGATGCAATCTAAGTGCAATGTTAAAGTAGCCCAGCATTTGTTTTTTCTGTGGTGCTGTTACCTTCCTTTTTTTAATAAATTTAGATTACCCAATTATTATTTACAATTAAGGGCCAATTTAGCGCGGCCAATCCACCTGCTCTGCACATCTTTGGGCTGTGGGGGCGAAACCCACGCAGACAAGGGGAGAATGTGCAAACTCCACACGGACAGTAACCCAGAGCCGGGATCGAACCTGGGACCTGTGCTACCACTGCGCCACCATGCTGCCCAATTACCCTCCTTTTTTAACCCCAAAGTCCCCTTTCTCCATCCCCCCCCATTCCTCTGTTAACCTAACTATCCTGGAAGAAATCGATAAACGGTTTCCATCTCCGGGCAAATGCCTGCACAGACCCTCTCAAGGCGAACTTGATTATTCCCAAACCTGAGGAATCCCGGGTTCGGCGGCCCGTGTCCCTCCATCCCAACAAGATCCGTCCAGAATCCGGGCTATCAGGGAGGCAGAGGCCAAAGCGTTGGCCTCTCTCACCTCCATGGACTCCCGGGTCTTCCGACACTCCACAAATTGCCACTTCTGAACTCGGGACCACCTTCACCCTCAGCACGTCAACGAACCCCCCGCCAGAATGCCTCCAGCTTCCGACAGGCCCAAAACATCTGGACCATCTACCCATGTGATGTAGCTTTAGTTTGATAAGGCTACCGTGGAGCACCTTGGGATGTTTTACTACTTTAAAAGGTGCTATAGTAATGCAAATTGTTTTTATGGAACCTTACAGCACAGAAGGAGAAAGGAAGAATTGCATTTATATAGCACCTTTCAGGACATCCCAGAGCACTGGCTGAAGTACATTTGAACTACCGTCTCTATTGGAAAGTAGGAAATGCGGCAGATCATTTTTGCATGACAGGCCAGTAAACAGCAATGCTATTAGGGGCCTCACGGTAGCATGGTGGTTAGCATCAATGCTTCACAGCTCCAGGGTCCCAGGTTCGATTCCCGGCTGGGTCACTGTCTGTGCGGAGTCTGCACGTCCTCCCCGTGTGTGCGTGGGTTTCCTCCGGGTGCTCCGGTTTCCTCCCACAGTCCAAAGATGTGCGGTTTAGGTGGATTGGCCATGCTAAATTGCCCGTAGTGTAAGGTTAATGGGGGGATTGTTGGGTTACGGGTATGCGGGTTACGTGGGTTTAAGTGGGGTGATCATGGCTCGGCACAACATTGAGGGCCGAAGGGCCTGTTCTGTGCTGTACTGTTCTATGTTCTATGTTCTATCGTGACTGAGTAATGAAATGAAATGAAAATCGCTTATTGTCACGAGTAGGCTTCAAGATGTCACTGTGAAAAGCCCCTAGTCGCCACATTCCGGCACCTGTTCGGGGAGGTTGGTACGGGAATTGAACCGTGCTGCTGGCCTGCCTTGGTCTGCTTTCAAAGCCAGCGATTTAGCCCAGTGTGCTAAACCAGCCCCCTTTCTGTTGTTTGATATTAATTGAGGGATGAATATTGTCCAGGAGGACCTATCCAACAATTCTCAATCTTCCTGCCCTTTCCCCAAGCCCCCTCAATTTTTTTCTTTTTCAATTCTTTATTATCCAATCCCCTGTTTATGGATTCTGGTTGCAGCACTATGAGGGCATTATTACGCAATGGTGATACCATGAACCAGTTCTCTCGTTCTTTTAGCGATGACATTAATTTTAGTCCCCCTGGCAACTGTTTGATTTGCCTCCTAATTAATATTCTGAGAGTATGTATGTGTGCGTGAAAGATTTTGCCAGCGTTACAGTAAAGATGCTCACAGAAGGCAGCAGAGCTGGTTTGGCTGGTGGCTAAGCATTCGAGTTTTGCTGCACAGGTTTTAATTCCTGTTCGCAGAGCATCTTATGTTGTTACAGACGGGCCTGGGAGCTACATTGCAGAAGAATACCTCCATCCTGCTCAAATTAAGTGTGACGTTGAAAGACTGTTTTAATACCTCTTGATAATCCTTATTAAATTTTGCCTTTTGTGAGATTTTACATTGTTATCAGTAAATATTCTGGCTGGGGGGGGGGGGGGGGGGGGGGGGGTCACCTCCTGACCTACTTTGACCCAGTGAAAGATGACATGATTGCATTACTTCCTGAAATTATTTTTTTTTTAATAAGCATTTTATTGAGGTTTTTTTGGCATTGTAACAGCAGCAATATAAACAATGTACATGAAAATATAAACATAGTGCAAATACCACCTCCCTCCCCAACAGGTCCCACCATTAATTAACCCCCTACTCTAAGCTAACCTAACCCCCCCCCTCAGCTGACGATTAATTTTCCGCGAAGAAGTTGATGAACGGTTGCCGCCTCCAGGTGAACCCTAACAGTGACCCTCTCAAGGAGAACCTAATTTTCTCCAAACAGAGAAAGCTAGCCATGTCCGATAGCCAGGTCTCCGACTTCGGGGGCTTTGAGTCCCTCCAAGCTAATAGTATCCGTCTCTGGGCTCCCAGGGAAGCATAGGCCAGAACATCTGCCTCTTTCTCCTCCTGGATTCCCGGGTCTTCTGACACCCCAAAAATCGCCACCTCTGGACTCAGTAAAAACCCTTGTTTTTAACACTGTGGACATGACATCTGCAAACCCCTGCCAAAATCCCCTAAGCTTCGGACATGCCCAGAACATGTGGACATGGTTCTCTGGTCCTCCCGCACATTTTGCCCACCTGTCTTCCACCCCAAAGAATCTGCTCATCCGGGCCACTGTCATGTGGGCCCGGTGAACGACCTTAAACTGTATCAGGTTGAGTCTGGCACAAGTTGCAGTTGCGCTGACTCTGCTCATGCATCCGTCCATAGACCATCCTCTAACTCTCCTCCCAGCTCCTCCTCCTCAGTCTGTGTCTCCTCTGATCCCATAAATTCCTTGTAAATGTGAGAAACGCTCCCCTCACCTACCTGACCTGCTAGGTATCGATTGGGACTTCTCCCAATCAATTTGGGGGCAGCACAGTAGCATGGTGGTTAGCATAAATGCTTCACAGCTCCAGGGTCCCAGGTTCGATTCCCGGCTGGGTCACTGTCTGTGTGGAGTCTGCATGTCCTCCCCCTGTGTGCGTGGGTTTCCTCCGGGTGCTCCGGTTTCCTCCCACAGTCCAAAGATGTGCGGGTTAGGTGGATTGGCTATGCTAAATTGCCCGTAGTGTCCTAATAAAAGTAGGGTTAAGGGGGGGGTTGTTGGGTTACGGGTATAGGGTGGATACGTGGGTTTGAGTAGGGTGATCATGGCTCGGCACAACATTGAGGGCTGAATGGCCTGTTCTGTGCTGTACTGTTCTATGTTCTAGGTTTCAGATCCTATTGAGGGGATGGAGGAAATCATGGGAATTTTAGGGGAATTCGGCCGGTTTTCGGGGTACAAGCTTAATATGGGGAAGAGCAAGATGTTTACGGTCCAGGCGAGGGGTCAGGAGAGGCGACGGGGGGAACTGCCGTTTAGATTGGGAGGGGACAGTTTCAGGTACCTAGGTATCCAAGTGGCGCGGGATTGGGACCGGCTACATAAACTGAACTTGGGTCATTCCCATACAGCGAGACTCTGTACTCCACCCCCACTCCCCCAGACCAGCCCCTTCTAGCCCCTTGAGGCCGTTAGAGCAATTGCCAGCGGCTCTATAGCCAGCGCAAACAGCAGTGGGGAGAGGGGGCATCCTTGTCTCGTCTCCTGGTTCAGTCTAAAATAGTCCGAATTCGTCCTATTCATCCGCAAACTTGCCACAGGAGCCTGGTCCAGCAACCTGACCCAGTCAATAAAGCCCCTCCCAAATCTGAACCACCCCAGAACCTACCATAAATAATTCCACTCAACCCGGTCAAAAGCTTTTTCCGCCTCCATCGCGACCACTACATCCACCTCCCTACTTTCCGGGGGCATCATGATCATGTTTAACAGCCTTCTTACATTGGCCACCAGCTGCCTGCCCTTAACGAACACCGTCTGATCCTCCACGATGACATTCGGTACACAATCCTCGATCCTGGAGGTCAAAACTTTGGCCAACAGTTTGGCGTCTACGTTCAACAGGGAAATCGGCCTGTAGGACCCACAGAGCTCCGGGTTCTTGTCCCGTTTCAGGATAAGCAAAATCATGCCCTGTGACATCGTCTGGGGCAGAACCCCTCTTTCCCTTGCCTCATTAAACACCTTCATCAGCACCGGTCCCAATATCCCGGAGAACTTTTTCTAGGACTCCACTGGGTACCCGTCCGGTCCCGGGGCCTTACTCGACTGCATGGCCTTCAAGCCCTACACCACCTCCTTCAACCTGATCGGGGCCCCCAGCCCTTCTACCAGCTTCCCCTCCAGAAAGTGCCTCATCCCCTCCGACCCCGCAGGGGGTTCCGACCTGTACAAACTGCTGTAGAAATCCCTGAACTCCTTGCTCACCCCTGCCGAGTCCCCAACTAAGTTCCCATCCCCGTTAATAACTTTCCCTATTTCTCTAGTTGCCTCCCTCTTTCTGAGCTGCTGTACAAGCAGCTGGCCCTCTCACCATGCTCATAGATTGCCCCCTTGCCTTTCTGAGCTGTTCCACTGCCCTCCCTGTGGTTAACAAGCCGAACTCTGCCTGTAGCCTCCGCCGTTCCCTTAAAAGCCCTGCTTCTGGAGTCTCCGCATACCTCCTGTCGATTTGTAGAATCTCTTTTACCAGTCGGTCCATCTCTGCCCTGTCTGTCCTGCCCCTGTGAGCCCGGATCGAGATCAGCTCTCCTCTCACCACTGCCTTCCCTTCAGACCCCCCCCGTATCATTTACCTGCAGGTAATTTTGTATGCATTTCCTCAACCTCTCGCACACCGCTTCATCCGCCAATAGTCCTACATCTAACCTCCATTGCGGGCGCTGATTGCTATCTTTACTAACCTGCAGGTCAACCCAATGTGGAGCATGGTCCGAGATTGTGATCGCCGAGTACCCCGTGTCCACCACCCCTGCCAGCAAGGCCCAACCCAAAACAAAGAAATCGATCCGAGAGTACACCTTATGCATGTGGGAGTAGAAGGAGAACTCTTTCGCCCTCGCCTAAATCTCCATGGGTCCCATCCGACTCCATGGGTCCACCCCCCCATCTGCGGGAATGGGACTATTTGGCGCCGCCCTTTTGGCGCCGATCAATTGGCGGCGACCTTTTGGCGCTCATCTGTTTTGGTGCTGGCCTTTTGGCGCTCATCTGTTTTGGTGCTGGCCTTTTGGCGCTCATCTGTTTTGGCGCTGGCCTTTTGGCGCTCATCTGTTTTGGCGCTGGCCTTTTGGCGCTCATCTGTTTTGGCGCCGTTCATGCTTCATCTGGGGGCAGCTGTCTGACCACATGAAGAGGAAGGATCTACAATGGTGTACACAGCTCAAGTAGCAGTAGGAACGGGGTACTGACCATCAGAACAGGCTCTGGCCATTTCAGCAGAGACGGCCAATCCTCTGACTACCAGCGGCACTCGGGTGAAAGGCAGCGTGTTGCTCTGTTATGTCCTGGTGAATTCCTTATTCTGAATTTTCTGTGTGAAATACAACAGCAGAGTTTGACATATTCTCTGTTTTATTCCAGGGGCAGGCTCAGTGGGATTGGGCTCATCTGAGTTAACGGTTCTGGAAGAGCAAACTATAATTTCCGGCTGTATTATTTCCACATCTGAGAGCTGTTATTACCCCTGCTACTACGGGGGTGTTCCAAGGTTTAATTTACCATGAACATCGTGGTATGGAAGTGAGTGTCATGATATCCCAAATTGCTCATCTGTTCACCCGCAGAAGAGCGGAGACACCAATATAACTGTCTGATAAATAGACCTGACTGTGTTCGTGAATCCAGGGTTAAACAATTCCCGCAGACAGGAGCAGGAAAGCAGATTCAGTGGAGCTGCACAGTAATAGACCGCCCCGTCATCCACACTCAGAGCGCTTATATTGAGGTAACAAACATTTCAAACATTTTCTTCTTTCAAAGCCTGGTCTCTATTCACATAAGAGCATAATGCACAGACAGACAGCACGCGTCAACAAACAGGCCGTCACCTACATTTCACGCCGACAGAGAAGCAGTAATAAATATTGTCGCGATATTTGACAGCTATAGAAAAGCATAGTACACGAAATGTCTACACAACAAAGGCGCCAAAACAGCTGGGCGCCAAAATAATGAGCGCCAAATCAATTTAGCACCAAAATGGCGGTGCCAAATGATCGGTGCCAAAAGGGCGGTGCCAAAAAGTACCCGACCCCCCCATCTGCTCCATGAACCCTTTCAGTTCCTTTGCCATTGCTGGCACCCTGCCCGTTTTCAAGCATGACCGATCCAGGCCGGGATTAATAACTATATTAAAGTCCCCTCCCATGATCAGCTTGTGCGAGTCCAGGTCCGGTATCTTCCCCAACATCCTCTTTATAAACTCCACATCATCCCAATTTGGCACATATACATTAACCAGCACTACCTTCATCCCCTCCAGCTTACCACTAACCAGAATATATTGACCCCCCCCATATCCAAAACTATTCTACCCACCTTAAATATCACCCGCTTATTAATCAAGATCGCAATCCCTCTAATCTTTTTGTGCAGCCCGAGTAGAAGACTCAGCCTTTCCTCAATCTAACCTGGTCTACTACTCTGAGGTGCGTCTCCTGCAGCATTACCACGTCCGCTTTCAGTCCCCTCAGGTGCGGGAACACACCTCTTAACCGGCCCATTTAACCCTCGAACATTCCAGCTAATCAGCCTAGTTGGAGGGGGAAAAGTGCCCCCCCCCCTCCCCCCCCCCGCTGATCAGTCATCCCCTTTCTTGGGCCCGCCTCCAGCCCATGCGTCGCGCCTTCTCCGGCCTTCCCCCCGGCAGCCCCCGCCACCGACCTCCTCTCTGTCCCTCAACCGAAGTCCCTCCCTCGTCAGCAGGGCAACTACCCCCCTCTCCCCCCCCTAGCAACACCACTCTGAAACCTAACCCACACAATAAACTAAACATATGCTCACCCCCCACTGTACTTCAGTGAGTTAGCTCACCCAGCTAGCTTGGTGGCCCCTGCTCCCGGCGCCAAAAAGTCTCTCACCTATTGTTCCCTCACTCCCCTCCCCCGCCGTACAAACAAATTCCCTGATCTAACGATCCCCACACAATCACCCAGCTGAAAAAAAACCCACCGAAACCCAAACAAGCACGTCTCCATCCCACAAAGCTGTACATTAAAGAAAAAGGTATTGCCAACATTCACCAAAAAGAAAGCCCGAAAAGGACAAAACTCTTAAACAGAACTCAAAAGCAGAAGAGAAAAAAAACCCCCCAATATGAGCCAACAAGTTACCGCAAAGTTCAAGAATTCTCAGCCCACCACCAGTCCTTCTCGCGAAGTCCAGCGCGTCTTCGGGCGACTCAAAATAATGATGCTGGTCCTCATATGTGACCCAGAGATGAGCCGGATACAGCAGTCCAAACTTCACCTGTTTCTTGAAGAAGATTGACTTAACTTGGTTGAAGCCTGCCCTTTTCCTAGCCACCTCCACACTCAGGTCCTGGTAAACCCGCAAACCATTTACAGCTCTGCGTTCACTTGGCCCACTGAAGAAAACACTCCTTGTCCAGGAACCTGTGGAATCTCACCACCATTGCCCTCGGAGGGTCCCCCCATTGCGGTTTCCTCGCAAGTGCCGCTGTACGCCCTGTCCACCTCCAAGGGTCGAGGAGAATGTCCCCTCCCCCAGCAGCTTTTCAAACATACCTGCTACATATGCCCCAGCAACAGCTCCCTCAGCCCCCGCCGGGAGCCCGACAATCCTTAAGTTCTGCCGGCGGGACCTATTCTCTAGGTCCTCCACCTTCTCCAGCAGCCTTTTCAGCTGGTCCCGCAGCATCCCCACCTCCAGAAGTTTGATGCTCCTCCTGCTCAGCCAGCGCCTTCTCAACCTTCTGGATCGCCCGATCCTGTGCGTCCAATCTGTGCTCCCGCCGATCAATCGACTCTTTAATCGGGTCCAGGCAGTCCCGTTTCTGCTTGGCAAAGCCGTCCTGGATGATCTGCATCAACTGCTCCGTTGATCGCTAGGCCGACACACCGGGGGTCCGGTCCTCGGCCATGCTGCCTCCTGCTGCAGCTTCAGCACAGCTCTTGCCCATCTTTCTATTTCTGCCTTTTTGTGCACTTCTGGTTCTTTTCTCCATACGTGGGAACGGCGCCCAATTGCCTCAGCCTTCGAATTTACAGCTTAAAACAGGGCAAAAAGTCGTGGGGGGGAAGGACCAAAAGTCCGACCAGAGCCGGAGCCACCAAATGTGCGACTTACTCCTTCAGAGCCGCCACCGGAAGTCTCCTACTTTCTGAAATTGCTATTGGCTAATAGTAATCACGCCCATTCCGTTCATTCCATATTTGATTTACAGGTAACAAAGTCATTGGCTTGGCATCACTGACAATGCGGCATTGTATTTAATTGTCAGCCTGGATCAAGGGGTCAAGTCCTGGGGGTGGGGGGAAATCGGAACCTTCTGACTCAGGATAGAATGCCATCTACTCAGCAAATTATTCATTTGACTTTATTTTGGGGAGAAACAAAATTGGATGGTTGTTTTTCCAAATTATGCTGGTAAAGGTGATGTAGGAGGTGGGAATTTAATCAAGTCGTTTTTTTTGGCTAATGGCTGGGTGTAAATCATGCATGCTTCAAAATGGAGTTACAGAATTTGACACGTTTTTTTGTACTTTGGGGAATTTGTCAGCTTTGGCCTTAATGCTGTCCCACTTGAGTTGTGCCCTGGCCTCACTCTTCCCCGCCCCCGTCTGGAAGATCCCTATTTGGGGATACCCCCACCTGGGTAATGAATGTTGCAGCAATTGGCTGTTCCTCGCTGGCAGACCCCCTCGCAGGCTAATCAGAATTCCTGCAGTGCAGAAGGAGGCCATTCGGCCCATCAACCGTCTGAAAGAGCACCATACCTAGTCCCATCCCCACCCTAAACCCGTAATCCAATAACTCCACCTCATTTTTGGATACTCAAGGACAATTTAGCCTGGCCAATCCACCTAACCTGCACATCTTTGGACTGTGGGAGGAAACTGGAGAAAACCCATGCAGACGCGGGGACAGCGTGCAATCTACGGACAGTCACCCAAGGTCGGAATTGAACCTGGGTCCCTGGCATTGTGAGGCAGCACTGCTAACCACTGTGTTGCATGAATACTTGCAGCAATTGCCTGTTGCATCCACCCCCCCAAAAGCAGAGCCTGAGCTGGGTAATAAATGCTGCAGCAGTTGGGTGTTGCAATCCCCCCTAGCAGAGCCCCAGCTGGGTAATGAATGCCTGCAGCTGTTACCTGTCGCAAACCCCCCTCGACTCCCAGACGGCCCCCCCTCCAGGTGTACGTGCGGCCGGACGAGGTGCTCGTGGCGGACTGTTGACGTGACGTCAGTTCCGGTGCGCGGGTGACGTCAGCGCGCAGGATGGTGGGGGCGGTGACGTGGTGGGGGCAGTGACGTGGCGGGGGTTATATAAAGGAGCGAGGCGGCGAGAGGCGGGGCAGTCGGACGAAGCCGGGGGGGCTGGTGTAGTGGCGGCGAGAAGGAGGGCGGGTAACGGGGGGGGGGAGAAAAATAACCGACATCCGCCACCAGAGGTACGATTCTCGGTGTGTGTAAGGGGCGCGCTGAGTGATTGCGGCGGGTGTGTGAGGGCAGGTTGCCGGCGCTGAGGGGATGATGATGGCGGCGGCCCGGCCGCCATTGCTGCGCACAGGCCTGAGGAGGCACCTTGGGGCGGGTGAGGAAGGCACCTTGGGGCGGGTGCATTCGGTCCTAAATGGCAGCGGCGGCCGTGTGCATTCACCCCGGGGGGAATGTGAGAGCGCCACCGCCCAGATCCGCTGGCATCCCCCGCTCACCAGGCCAGCCCCCTCCCCCTTTATCGCATTAACGATGACAGGGCCCAGCCTGAGAGAGCCGGGCTGACAGATTCTCCAATTAACATTCATTGTAGAGTACCAAATTCCCCCCCCCCCCCCCCCAATTTAACCACGGCTGATCCCCAGCACATCCTTTTGGGTTGTGGGGGTGAGACCCACGGATACATTGGGTATATTTCATAGAATTTACAGTGCAGAAGGAAGCCATTCGGCCCATCGAGCCTGCACTGGCTCTTGGAAAGAGCACCCTACCCACACCTCCACCCTATTGCTGTAACCCCACCTGGCGCAAGGGCAATTTTGGACATTAAGGGCAATTTAGCATTTGTTCTTTGTAATCCACCTAACCTGCACGTCTTTGGAATGTGGGAGGAAACGAGCATCCGGAGGAAACACACGGGGAGAACGTGCCAACTCTGCACAGACAGTGGCTCGAACCTGGGACCCTGGAGCTGTGAAGCTATTGTGCTAAGCACTGTGCTGCCCCAAATATAGAGGGACACGGCGCAAGGAAATGCTGAGGGTTTTGGTCAAGGTTGGCATCATGACTGGTACAGGGCTTGGAGGGCCAAATAGCCTGTTCCTGTACTGTGTTGCTCTTTGTTCAGACACTGGGAGAATGTGCCTACTCTGCATGGATGGTGATCCGGGGCTAGAAATGAACCACCATGCTGCCCCTTCCCAATTGAGGGGTAATTTACCTAGTGGAGGCTGCAGGGGTTGAAATGCCTTATTGGCTTCATTAGTTGCATTCTCCTTTGATGTCTTTAGGTTTCTGTTGATCTTTTGTTGCATTTGGGCAGTAACCCCTAACAGGAGTGACCCTTTTTTTGCTTTGTCCCTCTGTTTTCTTTTTTTCTTTTGGTTGACCTCCAAAGCGTAGCCAATCCACCCCCTCCAAAAGCTGGTTTATAACCCCTACATTCTACAGATCAGACCTTTATTTTCAGTCCTATGATGTTTGTCTTCATACTGCTAACCTGTGGACGATCATATCAAAAAGGACAGGAGTTGGGTGAATTGTACACATTAGCCCACATTGCACTGTTAACCAGTCATCTGATGTCTAATGTGAACCCAATTGGAAGTGGCCAAAGAGTCAGTTATGTGAGGAGTATGCATACTTGGCAATCTGTGTTGTGTGCTTACCCCTCTAATAGGAGTAGTTTTTATGCTTCCAAGTTTTATTAGCTGTGATCCCTAGAGAGGGTTTAGTCTTTAAATATACAATTGTAATTCCTCTCGATATATTAATCTTTAGAGTCAAAATTTAACCAACATCTGGATTTTTTAAAAGAATATATTTGTGCTGTTGAGTATCTCTAAACGTATTAATTTATCCTCCACTTATACAGGACTTTATGCATTAAGATTTAAAACTTGAAATTTGTATGCCCTGTCTAAATACCATTCCCACAATAAGGAAGACTCTGCTTACAGTAAGTCATCTACCATTTTGAGATGAACTGGCTAAACAAGGAAATGCTTGAATTCATTTTTTTTACTTGCTGGATTAAAGTGCTCACCTCGCAATAGAACTTTGCATTAACCTTGTAATTTACATGTTTAACTTTAGCCTCATTCTAAACGAGGAAGACTTTACCTATAGTGATCTGATTATTTATGTACTTCGTTCCAGACATACCTTAAATTTTGCCCATGTGTATTTGTTTGGAATGGTAAATCAGTTTTTTCTGCGGCACAATTTCTGACTTTCCATGATTTAAAAAAAAACTTCACTTAAAATGACACTGCTAAATAGCTGTGAAAAACCTGATTTGATGCTTAGCTCTCCTCTTTCAGAATAATAGCCACATCTTCCCAGTGTAAATTCAGCTGTTTTATTAAATGTCCGGCACTGTGGCCCACTTTTTTCCCTTCCCTGCCTGCAGCTGTAAATTCACCTCCATCTCATGACTGCCCTAAGGTTTGAGTTCCACTTCTCAGGGAAATGCTCCAATTTGTTTTTGTGTGAAATCTAGATTTGTGTTCGCCTCAAAAGAAAAGGAGTACCAAAATAAAAATTGTAAAGCTACCTGTTGCCAGGGTGGTAGCTATGTGGAGAGGCTGAATGGGCTCTCACTGAGGTTGAGGGGTAACCTGATAGAGATCTACATGATTATGAGGGGCATGGATAGTGGATGGGCAGACACTTTTCCCAGTGTGGAGGGGTCAGTCACCAGAGGGCATAGGTTTAAGGTCCGCGTGGCAAAGTTTAGAGGAGATGTACACGGCAGGTTTTTTTACACAGAGGGTGGCGAGTGCCTGGAACGTGTTGCCAGGGGAGATTGTGGAAGCAGATACATTAATGGCATTCAAAAGGCATCTTGCCAAACACAGGGTTAAGATGGGTATGGAGGGATATGGCACAAGGAAGTGCTGAGGGTTTTGGCAAAAGTTGGTATCATGACCGCTACAGGTTTGAAGGGCCTGTTCTGTGCTGTATTGTGCTTTGTTCTGTGGTGTTTGACGTCCCTAAAGGTACAGATCAATGGAAATTATTCGCTAGAACCTCATTGAGACAGTCATTTTGGCTCCGTGCATTTCCTAAGTTGCTACAGTATTACTCACTTTCAGGTGCTCCTGCTCATCTTCTTTGGCTGTTCTTTGTTTATCCATCTCTTCTATTGAAGAAACTGTATAGTATGGGCTAGCTAAAGCTTTTGTGAATTGATTGCATACATTAACACTCCTGCTCTCATTTCCTGGAAGTGCTGCAGTTCCTGCAATCCTTTGTTTTATAACAATTGGGACATTATCAACAATGAGTTTGACTCATTCTGAATTGTGCAAAGTGAGATCTTGTCTGACTTGTATGTCCCATACAAATTCCTCTTGCATTCGTATTGGATTGGTCAAATTATATGTTCATGAATCCAGAGAATTGCAGCTAATGCAGCAGGGAGCCTGTAGCTTGTGCAAGGAAATAAAAATTACCAGTGAGATCTACAGAGGACATGAACCAAATCAAATGAGAGCACTGGTTTTGGGGGGGGGGGGGGGGGGGGGGGGGGGGGGAATGGAGGCAGGGAGAGTGGAAGCACGGTAGCAATAATCTCTTGGGACCTGAAGATCTGAGCCTCGAGTGCCTTGGGGCACTCGCAAGGTGTTAAATAAATGCTGTTGTTGAACTGATCCAAAAGGTCAGAGCTGCAATTCTCCCCTAACTGTAAAGACATTTTGACGATTTCACGATAAAGGCCATTAAAATGATGAGCAGAGTGAGTTAACACGGTAGCACAGTAGTTAGCACAATTGCTTCACAGCTCCAGGGTCCCAGGTTCGATTCCCGGCTTGGGTCACTCTCTGCGCGGAGTCTGCACATCCTCCCCGTGTGTGCGTGGGTTTCCTCCGGGTGCTCCGCTTTCCTCCCACAGTCCAAAGATGTGCAGGTTAGGTGGATCGGCCATGCTAAATTGCCCTTGGTGTCCAAAATTGCCCTTCGTGTTGGGTTGGGTTATGGGGAGAGGGTGGAGGTATGGGCTTGGGTAGGGTGGTCTTTCCAAGAGCCGGTGCAGACCCGATGGGCCGAATGGCTTCCTTCTGCACTGTAAATTCTATGATCAGAATTGACCAAAGAAGCAAAATTCTTTTAACTGCCGTTTTCTTTCCTCTGCAAACTGACCATTATTTGCATAATATACGTTTTAAAATGATTAATCTTGCCCAAATGTCAAGCTCAACTTGCTAATTTTCCTGAAAACAATGAAGGATTTGAAATAAGTGAAGCTAAAATAGTTGGAACAGTTCATTCCTGGGTGGCCCGGTAGCACAGTGGTTAGCACTGTTGCTTCACAGTTCCAGGGTCCCTGGTTTGATTCCCGGCTTGGGTCACTGTCTGTGCAGAGTATGCACGTTCTCCCTGTGTCTGCGTGGGTTTTCTCTGGGTGCTCCGGTTTCCTCCCACTGTCCAAAGATGTGCAGGTTAGGTAGATTCGCCACGCTAAATTGTCCTTTGTGTCCAAAAGGGTTGGGAGGGTTGCTGGGTTACGAGTATGGGGCTCTTTACAAGTGCCGGTGCGGACTTGATGATCTGAATGGCCTCTTGCATTGTAAAATTCTATGTCTGTGTTTTATTCATAGAATCATAAAGTTTACCCCGCAGAGGCCACTTGACCCATCATGTCTGCATCAGCCAGACAATGAGCCATCAAAAACCTGAGAGATTTCAAGTTTTGGAGGAAAATTTTGACCATACTTGATTGTCAGTGTGTTTTGCTTCAATATGTAGTTTGTTTCTATTCTACTTTCCTTCCTTCCCCACCTCCAACTTCAGTTTTCCCTCCTCTGCAAATGCACAACCTGAGTCACTATGCGCAACACCAGAGGAGTTCTGCTATCATTTTAAATAAAATCTCCTGGTATAGGTGGTGGAAGAGCCAAGTGGTTTTTGCTCTCTGGGATGCTGGTGAGAGGTCAGGTTGCTAAATGAACTAATGTAAAATTGGTCAGAGTTTGAATGGTCAGTATTTGGGGTTCTTTACACAGCTGCTTTTTAAATTGCTGGCATTTATTGGGTGTTTGAGATTATTGCTAATCTTGCATTGACAGTCCATGGTTGTGCTTATCTTAAACTTTTTCAACAGCAACCAAGATGAATCCAACTCACAACCAGGGTGGGGAAAGTGCAAACTTCCAACCAAAGGATTTGATAATGAATTGTACGCAGGCCAAACGAGAGTTGGAGACGGCCATCAGCAGCATCATGAAAGCCGAACAGGAGATCAAAGCAAATAGTAAAGAGGTGAGCTTTGCTTCGACCATATTGAGTGTCTGGAGAACACACTCTGACTGATTTGCAGTACGACGAAGATTATGTTAATACTGCGGCCTGTGGATTTTATTCGCTTCATAACGCTTCCTGCATCAGGAATGCCATTGATTCGTTTCTTTGGTCTTTTTGTAGGTAAAATTTCAAATTCACAGCTGCATCAGCCGTCACTTGGAGTGTCTGCGGAGTAGGGAGGTTTACCTCTTGGAGCAAATCGACCTTGTGCAACAGCTGAAGGAAGAAGCCCTGCAGCAGCAGATTCAACAACTCTACTGGGTAAGGGAATGGTTGTAGAGTAACAATTCTAGAGGTTGGTCTTAAAATGGAAGCAACATTTTAAGATCTTTGGCTGTGCTTCATTAAAAATACAATTCAACATTTGTTGTTGAGAGTTTTGTGAATAGTATGCTTTAGAAGATACCACATTTTTGCATGTGGGTGCATTTTGTGTTAATCCTGCTTGCAAGCGTGCCTTAGCCCAATGTATAAAATAATACCTAGAGCTAGTGTATCTCGGGACCGAAACAACCAGTGTTTTGGCTTCATTGCCTCTTCTATTTGCCCAACATTGTCTGCCGTCAACCTACCTCTGATGCTAAAATTCTTCATCTTTGCTTTCATAATGTTCAGACTTGTTTTTTCTATTATCGTCCCTTATGCCACTGCCTCGCCCAAAACTGCTGTGCATCTCCTGTCTGGCAGTAGGTCCTATTTTCTCATCATCCTTGACCTATACCAAGTCCCAATCCCTTCCCCTCAAATGCTTAACTGAGGGCAGCACGGGGGTGCAGGGGTTAGCACTGCTGCCTCATGGTGCTGAGGAGCTGGGTTCTATCCTGGCCTCGGGTCACTGCCTGTGTGGAGTTTGCACAATCTTCCTGTGTTTGCTTGGGTCTTTCCCCCACAACCCAAAAAGATGTGCAGGGTAGGCCAAATTGCCCCATAATTGTTCACTTTACATTTTTTTTTTTAAGAAAGTGCATAACTTTGGATCCTTCATTTTCAGATCCTCCATGGCCTAATATCTGCAAACACTTTACAACTAAACACGTTTTTGGTCTTTGACTGTGCAGCACCTCTTTTTCTTTTTGAGATTGCTCCTGTTAACAAGTGACTCCCCCTGTTGTATGTAGGATGTGCTCGTGCAGAATGGCTGCCATTTTTGGCCAGACGTGAGGATAATTGAATTGTACAAAAACTGAGGCGTGCCCTGATAAAAGTATTAATGCAATTTTTATTTTCCCTCAGCTGCTGAGTCAGTTCAACTGCCTTATTCATCAATTGGAACATCCCCAGAGTAATCTTCCAACTGACCAGATCATCACTTGTCTGGAGAGGTGAGAGTTGCCACACAAGATTGAGTGTGGCTTTGTGGATAAAGGGTACACTACCTGTAATATACAGCTCTCGGGTTGTAATTAGTAGACCCGCTTTGTTCAGTGCATTGCTGTGTGGGGGGTGTGGGAATGTGTCTGACCAGTAAATAATGCCCCACCCCTATTAAAGATACTTGTAGTTATAATTGGGGTTCTGATAGAAAGAGCAAAATCGGGTTATAGGGAAATTGGGATAGCTGCCAGTATCCCAAACTGTAGAGATCCTCATGTAAACAAAAGCCTCTCTCATTGAAGAGAGCGGGATGCACAAAATGGCCACTTGCTAGTACAGAACTTGAGTATTGCTGCAAAAAGACATGCTGTCAAAGTTTTTGGTCTTGCACTCATCAAGCCAGGTTCTGGGATTTGGTATATTTGCAATTTTGTCCTGAAGGAAAGGCGACAAACCTCCAACATCTCTCGCCCTCCTTTCTTTCTTTCTTTCTTTCTTTCCCCAGTTGGTAATGGCTGGTCTAGCACACTGGGCTAAATCGCTGGCTTTTAGAGCAGACCCAGGCAGGCCAGCAGCACGGTTCAATTCCCGTACCAGCCTCTCCAAACAGGTGCCGGAATGTGGCGACTAGGGGCTTTCCACAGTAACTTCATTGAAGCCTACTTGTGACAATAAGCGATTTTCACTTTCACTTCACTGCTATTGCCAGTTATACCGCCTCAAGATCTAGTATCTTGGGTTGCCCTATACCATCTCCTTTTGCCTTGCACCATCACCTTTTTACAAACCATTTTAATCTCTCTTGCCATCCTTTTCCTGGTGTCACATACTTTTTTCCTCCCTACCTTTTGTATGTACTTGCCTAACGCCAGCTACATCTTTACCGTTTCTAGTTCTGATGAAACGTCGACTTGAAACGTTAACTGATGTTTCTCTCCTCCGCTGCCTGACTTGAGTATTTCCAGCATTTTGATGCTTGTTTTAGATTTCCAGCGTCCACTGTGGGTTTTTCTTTCATATAGAATGGCTGCCTTGTGTCAAATGATGTTTACACCGCTTTCCCCAACGCTTAAAATAGGAAAACAACACCACTTATTATTGATTTAGCACATGTCCCATTCCAGATTGAAGAGCCTGACTCTGAAACCAGAAGAATCGCCGACCCTGAACTTCGAGGCCGATGTCCCAACACTTCGCCATGCCATTACAAGCTTTGGGACCATCAAAACGCCGGTAAGAATCTTTGCTAATCTTTTAGTTCAACTGAGGTTTATTTTTAATAAGAATTTGTGGCAATTTGGAAGTTGGTTAATCAGTGGAAGGCTTGTATTGCATTGAGAAAATACACTTTTTTTTAATATGCTGAATGAGTGAGGATATTTCATTTGGAACATGACCATTCTCTGCATTGACCAGTTTCCCTTGTGGCCTTTTTATGAAGGTTGATTGACTATTGATAGCTGGTGTAACTGTCCAGATGGGTCCTTAGATTTAATTTAACTTGGCATTCACAAGAATCTTGAGTAATCAATGGTTTAACTTTGCAGTTTTAGATCGTGCAGTTCTGTTCTGATATTCCTACAAAGACTCTGCTCTCGATTGTTCCTATTGTTTCAATAGGTGATTATTCAGTAAAGCAGCTAACTGAATGGGTTCTTCGATGTTCCAGGAAAGTCCAAAGATTAGGTGGATTGGCCATGCTAAATTGTCCCTTGCTGTCCAAAAGGTTAGGTGCGATTACTTGCGACCGGGCCTAGCTGGGGTGCTCTTTTGGTGAGTTGGTGCAGAAATGGACCTAATGGCCTCCTTCTGCACTGCAGGGATTCTGTGATTGATTGGGTGGGAGGGGGGAGATTTGGAAATTGCATCAGATTCTAAATCTAATTGGAAATAACTGCTTCTCCTCTGGAAAAGCTGTCCTCTTGTTTCTGAGCTAAATTTGAGCTCCTGCTTTGAAATAAAGGAGCAAGATGACTAATGTAGTAAACTGAGACAGCAGATGAGTTGCACAGTGAGTGATATGTGGCCAAATGTCGTTTGGTAAATGCTTGGGACTCTGTGTATGTTGACTGCATGACTACAGGAATCAAGTTATTTCTGGTTTGGTGTAGGTTTTGGAGACCGAGTACAAGAGCCCTTGCACCATGGCAGCTGATTTGGATTATTGCTTGGTACCACTGCTGACAAAGGTGAGACTTAAAATGTGACTTTTAAAACGTCCTCGCAGTTCAAACATATCTGGTTTTGTTCAACCTGATGTACTGTTCTTCACCACTCGCTGGAATATGCATACAAGCTAGTAATGGTGCCAATTGTTGCATGAAGACCACACACAGCACTGAGAAGTACTATGAATTGTAGAGTAGTTCCACCAGGATACGAGTATAAAATCAAGCAATGCTGGTTTGTGGTTTCAACAATTGAAAGGACGTTTCAATTTTCCTGCAATCTGTAGCTTCCAAAGGGCCACACTTTAAGCTTTCATTCTCCTGTTGCTCTCCTGTTGCTGGATGTGTGGAAGGTTTGATGTGCCAGTTTAAATCCAGGTCTAGCAGATTTTCTGAAGTTTCAGCTGCTTTACAATAGTTTATAGCAAGCATGTTCATTATCTGAACGATGAATCTATTTGCTCATGTTCATGTTAAAAGCCCCTGATTTCTTTTTTTTAGTTGTGATTTTGATCTTTGAAATACCAAGTGTCAGCACATTCGCCTTAATGATGTGTACAGTATTACTGCTTTTGTATTTCAGTTGATGTTGCACAAAGAATGTGCGAGCGCTTTCACAATTGAATTATGGCTTTGTATATTCAAGCATGCAAGCAAAATTTGTGGCATTATAGAACTATGCAGCAGTGGTATTCAGCTTTAACGGTAGGACTATAATGTGTTCTTGGGCACATTTGAGTATATCGTGGGGCTTATTTCATAATGGGTAGCTATATTGTACATTTCAATCACCTGGTTGTGGGTCTCCTTGAGAAGTAGTGACCTTCTGTTCTGCTCATGTGGGAAATGACCAGAGATCTTGATGTCCCGTCCACCGTTGTTGGGCCTTGTGTTTTTTTTTTCTCCTCTGCATTTGTGCAGCATGCTGCAGATGTGTCAACCGGGGGTGGTGGACCATCCACAAAGTGTATGTTGTGCTCTGCTGCTGTCTAACTTTGTATCTTTAATGCAGTAGCATTTATTCTTTCAGAAACCATTCTCTAATGGGAAGGAATGCCCACTTGCTGACTGGCTGCGTAGTCCTCCTCCTGCGCGGATGCCAATCTTGAACTTGCAAGAGTGTCTGCTGAAACAGTCCAGCCAGGTGGGTATCAGTAGACTAACTGGAACTGTCAATTTTGGATACGGATGATTATAGTTCCCCATTTAGGGTGAGGTTCCCTACTTGGGGTAAGGCAGTAGATTAATGTTCTCCCATTACTAAAGAGTTCGCTACTACTGCTTATCACCCTTCATTCATTGCCAGGAACAAGTTGAGTAGAGAAATTAAGAACTTTGCATAGTACTGAAATGAGTTTGCCTCCCCCTCATATTGCAGATAACACATTGATTTAGCGGTATGTGCAGGCAGCATGCTGAACCTCAAATGATGTGACATTTGTCGAACTGTTTGTACTAAGAGGTCTGTGAAGGGTGCTTTTGCATGCTTTCCTTTTTTTCCTCAAATTCTACATTATCCACACTCTAGCAACTGATGGCTCATTTCTTTAAGGTTGTGTGAAAGACTCCATTTGTGTTTCCGTCCTAGAGTGTAGATTTTCGGTGGTGGGGGGGTAGTCCATGCAGAGCTGTTTCACAGCATCAGTGAAAATGCAATGTGTGGCTCTTGATCAATTGCCAAAAAATTTTTTAAGTTTAAGTACCCAATTCTTTTCCCCCCCCAATTTAGTGTGGCCAACTTGCCTACCCTGTACACCGTTAGGTTGTGGAGGTGCGACTCACACAAACACTGGAGAATGTGCAAACTCCAGTGACCCAGGGTCGGGATTGAACCGAGTCCTTGGTGGTGTGAGGCTGCAGTGCTAACCACTGTCACCAATTGCCCAAAGGTTTGCCAAAGGCCAGATTTGATTGGATGCGCTTAATGCCTGCAGCTCAGTGCTTCTCCCACATTGACTATAATGTTAAGAGGGTGAAAGAATGTTTGAAGGCATGAGGAAGTTTTTATATTGCTTCATATCCAGGGGTGAACAAAAAAAGTGCAGCACAGGAACAGGCCCTTTGGCCCTCCAAGCCTGTGCCGACCATGCTGCCTGCCTAAACTCAAATCTTCTACACTTCCTGGGTCCGTATCCCTCTATTCACTTCCTATTCATATTTGTCAAGAGGCCCCTTAATGTCACTATCGTCCCTGCTTCCACCACCACCTCCGGCAACGCGTTCCAGGCACCCACTACCCTGTGTATAAAAAAAAAAAAACTTGCCTCGTACATCTCCTCTAAACCTTAAACCTATGCCCCCTAGTAATTGACCCCTCTACCCTGGGGAAAAGCCTCTGACTATCCACTCTGTCTATGCCCCTCATAATTTTGTAGACCTCTATCAGGTTGCCCCTCAACCTCCGTCGTTCCAGTGACAACAAACAGAGTTTATTCAACCGCTCCTCATAGCTAATACCCTCCATACCAGGCAACATCCTGGTAAATCTCTTCTACACCCTCTCTAAAGCCTCCACATCCTTCTGGTAGTGTAGCAACCAGAATTGAACACTATACTCCCAAGTGTGGCCTGATCTTTCTGACTTTCAATACTCCTGAGGGTTCTACCATTCACTGTATATTCCCTACCTGCATTAAACCTTCCAAAATGCATTACCTCGCATTTTTCCGCCCAAGTCTCCAAACGATCTAAATCCTGCTGTATCCACTGACAGTCCTCATTGCCATCCGCAATTTCACCAACCTTTTGTGTCTGCAAACTTACTAATCAGACTAGTTACATTTTCCTCCATTTTTATATATACTATGAACAGTAAATGTCCCAGTGGAACACCACTAGTCACAGCCCTCCAATTAGAATTCTATTGCTACTCTCTGCCTTCTATGGCCTAGCCAGTCTGTATCCACCTATTCTGTATTAACCTAAAAAGCTGACTCGTTTGAGGACAGATGTAACTAGTGATTAAATTAGAAGTGCTGAGGATCATCAGTTAATGGCCTTTAGTGCATGTACTGTAGAGCTGCAGATGTTAAAGTACATTATTATGCAACTGTTTTTGCCTACTCAAAGGTTTTAATTAAGTGCTGATAAGTGATACAGTTTTGAACTCTTGATCCATCTAATCATTAATTAGTGGCAATTCATCAAGCCATTAAATCATTATAAACTAATTACAAAATGTGTATTAAAACAACTGCTGGAATAAACATTTTGGGTCTGACCACCTGTGGAGAGGAACAGTTAACATAGTTGAAGAGCGGTAGAAATGTGATGGGATTATGTAGTTGGAGAGGAGGTGGAGCAAAATAGACAGTCAGAGAGCGGTAGAATATTGGGGCAGGTACGATTTGATGAAGGTGCCATGGATGCAAGACAAAGGGCGTTAATGGTAGTGTTTTAAAAACTAAATACGGTGCTGATAAGTGGCATAAAACCATGATTAAGCTACTGTTGAATCTACAATTGGGCGACAGTATTTCACTTACTGATAAATTGGGGGTTTGGCGGGTAGGTCTATGTAACTGAGTATTAATACTCACCCCCTGTTGAATGATCTGGAAGGTGAATTGTACCTGATTTTACTGCAGAATGGCTATTGCAACACCAGAATAACTGCATGTTATTAGCTAGTTATGTAGGTTTCTATTGATCCAGGTTGTGCAGCTTCCTTGAAGCGGAGTAGATATTCATTTAGACCTGTAATGAGCTCTGCTTAACTGGGGCTATAAGCCTGTTGAAGGAGGCAACCCCATGGATACATGGAAAAGGGTCACGGGTAATATAACAATAGTGAGTTCTATGCTTGCTTCATGTGCATGGTTCTCTGGAGTGGATTAATGTTGGGATTCAGTGCTGAGGTCTGGATGGTATTCTGCAATAGAGATACCTAAAACTAACCGCAATATTGAATTTTCCCACAGGGATCACCAACTCCCAGTGCAAAGAATTTGGATCCCTACAAATTGTCGGCCTGGGGGCATCAACAGGGCCTTGAGAACTGGCTGCTTCCCAACAAGCGAAGTAATTACCCAGCTGAGAACACTGCTGCGCAACAATACACCCAAACCATCACTAGCTGTAACCTGAACCCAGAAGATCCAGACTACTACAGAATGCAGGCCTGGGGTCATCGACAGGGCCTTGAGCACTGGCTGCTTACCAGCAAACCGGATGTAGACGTAACTGAGAAGACCGCTCCACAGCAACGCCCTAGTGCCACGAAGGAGGATCCAACCGACCTGAATTACTACAAATTGCAGGCCTGGGGTCAGCGTCAGGGCCTTGAGCACTGGCTGCTTTCCGAGAAGCAGAGATCCAGTTCCCCCAAGGATACTCCTCTACGCCAGAGGAGTGAGTCATCTGATAGTTCTTCCACCTTTGAGCTAATAGAGGAATTTGACATGGAGGTAGTGGACCAAGAAGTGGATGAAGTTAGCCCATCTGGAAAAATCAGCTTCACTGACGTGAAGAACACCCTTTCTGAAAAATCAAGCGGTGGTGACGTCAATGAAGACAAATGGAAATCCGTAACTCAACCTTTCAGAGAGAAGTATAGCACCAGTGACTGGCTTTTGAAGCCAAGCAAGCCTGAATCCTGTAGTAGTTGCCGTGGCGTGCAGACAAAAGCCATAGAGATCGAAAACCTTGGCAAGCTGAAGTGCCTGAACGAGCACCATAGTGCCAAGAAGCCATTGCCTGCTTCGACAAACGGCTCCCGCTGCCTTCCACCACCATTGCCAATCCGGGTGGCGGACGTGTGTAAAGCCAACGAGCAGTGCAGCAGCTTCTCGGAATGCGTGTGCGGCCGCAGTTGTGAAAAGGAGGCGGTCAACGAGTGGCTACTCAAGCATGCGGGGAGAGACAAGAATGGTGTGCAGACAGGCCAGCCCAGCAAACGCAGTGCGGAGCAGCAGAAATCCGATTTAGACCAGTACCTACATCCCCGATCAAAGCTCATAAAAGAGCCAGAATTCTCCCTTGACAATCCTGTGAAGTCGCATGAAGCCCTCAAGTTAAAAATTGCAGTCGACGCCACACCTGAGGGCAACGAGAAAGGAGCAGAGCACGAAATCGAGAATAAATTTTTGTTGCGCAAGAAAGCACATGTAAGAATCTGCACCTCTTCCCCCAAAACTACTTTTTAATTCTGTTGCTTGGCATATTGAGGTGCATTGTGGCACAGTGGTTAGCACTGCTGCCTACGGCACTGAGGATCCGGGTTTGATCCTAGCCCTGGGTCACTGCCCCTGTGGAGTTTGCACATTCTCCCATTGTCTGCGTGGGTTTCACCCCCACAACCCGAAGATGTGCGGGCTAAGTGGATTGCCCATGCTAAATTGCCCCTTAATTGGGGGGGGGGGGAAAGATCTGGTGCTCTAAATCTTAAAAAAAAACAGAACAAGGTGCATTGGTTCATATTCTTGTCACTGATTAATGTCAAATAATGAACAAACTCCATTCCCCTGATTTCTCAGAAGGAATATTTGCTTCGCTTCCCAAGGTGCAGATGTTTCTTTCACCCATTGCGCATTCCTAACCGGAGAGACAAATTAAAAAATACTTGCGTGGCTGTAAACATCTTTGCTGGGGAGTTAAAGGCACAAATACCTTTTTGGGGGGGGGGGGGGGGGGGGGGGGGGTCGGTCGGTCCAAGGCCCTACTACATTCTGCTTTCTAAGCCACTGAAATCATGTGTCGGAGACCATTCCCAGCAGTGATTCACTGGTTTACAGTTTTACCCCTGTTTTTGTGTTATCTGTGCACTGTTAATATACAGCTTAATCTTTCATTTGTGAGCAGTAGGAAGGTCATTAGCCATGTGGAGATTGCTTCAAACTCATTTAAATTCGTAAAAGTCCTTCAGTAATGATTCCAAAGGTTTTATTAGGTCAGCGATTTAGAAAGTTGTGCTTTCACCTGGTTCTAAGCAAACAACCAGACATTCAAGGTCATGCTCTTCAGGTTTAACCCCTCTCCTTTCCAGTTGCTTAATGTCATCCGTACTTTTCCAAAAGCCATGGTTACAAATTATTCTGTTCTTGCCCATTTATGTTATTGGATAGAATTTACCTCCAACTTTGATCTACATTTAACCCATGAAATCTATTACTGCACAGAAGTTTTGAGCATCTGGTTAATGACTTTACATCCCACTCTCGCAATGTTTTGAGGGTGTGCATTTAAATATTGACAGTCTCAAGACACATTATGCACATCCCAAAAAGAGCATACTGCGAACCCCAGATGGTTGTTAGCAGATGGCACTGATCGTAGAGAAGGTTTTGTTCTTTTTAAAAGAAGAGCTGTTTGTTTTTCTCTGGGAGGCTTAGTAGTATCAAGCGTTTTTCTCCTGAACACCTTCACCGTGCCAAAGAATAGGACCTAGGGCAACAGTCACATGGAGAGTTGAATCAGGGGCTTGCAGGTCACCGTGTCATTCATGCATTTTTGTTAACTTATCCAATACAAGGTTAACTCAAACTGTGTTCACTTGGATTCCTTGAATCTAGTATTGGGAGTCTTGATTCTGGCTTTGAGCCCTGGGTTTTTGTGGCACGTATCTGTTAATTGGTCAGCAATTGGGAGTTGGTCTTGGGTGTGACTGACTCATTCTCCAGCTCTTAGAAATAGAGGAGATATCTATTTAGGTGTCGCCAATTGTGCCTTTGTTTTGCAGCAGCAGTTTTTTTCACAATCCCACATGGTCATTTATGGGCAAAAACCTTTATCGTAGAGCATTGCCAATTTCTCTGTACTCTGCTGAGGCTAGTGCAGTCTTAGTGACAAAGTGGGAATTACAAGTTTCAACATCTTCAATCTTTGTTTCCCAAAGCATTAAAGTGTCTGTGTTTGTGCTTAGGAACTGAGTGGTATACCTGAAGTGTCCAGTCTGTTCTCCAACCTGAACCTTGCGGTTGATCGAGAGCAGCTTCCTGCAAAGGTCAGTATCTGTTCAGTGTGGCTTTACCAGTATAAACAGGCTATCTGACTGTGTTGTATGGGTAAGATGTTTGACATGCAGCTAATCTGTCACTGAAGGTTGGTTCCAAATCTGCCTTGTCCACAAATCTACTCGCAGCAGGGATCACTGGCATTTTTATTAATTTATGCAGTGGGAAAGATACATTAGATTTGAGGGTGATGGCTTCATTGGCATTCATATGGCCAAACATTCCTGTTTCATTCCAATTCCACAACCTTTCACCCCCATCTGTTTTGACAGTGAATTATTTTACTTGGAGAGGCAAAAATTAGACTAATCGGGGAGATCAGTTTTGTTACATTTTCAAGTGAAAGCAAGGTTGATATGGGACGGAGCTGTACTGAGTAGGGAGGAAGCAGGTTGATTCCGGTGGGAGTTCAACTGGTGGACCACCAGAAATTGATCTTGACGGAGGGAGGTCGAAGGTTGTTGAGCTATTCCCCACTCCTGATTTATGTTGTGTTAAGATTGGTTGTGATGCTGTGCACTGCTGTCTCTCCCCAGCACCTGGGTTCGATCCTGGCCCCGGATCACTGTCCATGTGGGGTTTGCACATTCCCTGTGTCAACATGGATCTCACCCCCACAACCCAAAGATGTGCAGGATAGGTGGATTGGGCATGGTGGGAAGGTTGGGAGAATTGGGCACTTGATGCATAAATGTTTGCAACACTTTTGGGCTGCTGTCAAATCACTGATCCATTAATTATTTCCTTTTCCCACTGTAGGAGCAATCCGTATCGTTTGGCAATCTGTTTGCTCACTTTAAGGAGCCCTTTGACCCAGAGAAGTGGCTGTACAAAGGACCTCGTCGGGTCAGTGTTGTAATTTAAACAGACTTGGGGAAGGTGATATGCAAGCTGCGCACATTAAAGCGTTTCCCATGCGTACAGGATTATTGATGTCACACGGGTGTCATTCTGCTGCTTTTTGTGAGGTGGAAATGGAAACTGGTCTGTCCAGGCACAGCGGAGGGGTTTGTGCAGTGACCATGTGTAACCTCTTATGTGAAGAGCATGATTCAGTATAGCCAAAATTGGGACATTTCTGGCAAGTTGAGGAAATATCCCAACTGAGCCATTTATATAAAAAAACATTTGTGCAAGAGTATGTAGAGCCTGGCTGGATAAATGTGAGTATGGAACAGCCATAATTGACATGGACTGTGGGAAGGCTGGAAGGCTGCCTGACATAGCTGTCTCTGGTAACCTGTCTGATGAAGCAAAAGGTTAAATCCTTCCCCAATAACTTGTGTCTTTTCATGTAGATTGAACAAGGTCCACGAGGAGCCTATATCCCAAAGATCAGTGGGGTCTGTTGATCAGAAGCGTTTGGGCAAGAACCCTCAAATTAGGTTAGTAACACTGACAATATTTCTCTATAATACAAGTTGGTGCAGCAGAAGGTTTTGCCCATTTGCAGCGTTGTAATGGAGTCTTGTGCATTAGTATTCCTGGTATTAGAACAAAGATAAGAATTGGAACTGTGACCATTTATACCTTTTTTTCGTTTTACTTTATACTTGAGCTATTTTTGTGGCAAAATGCACCTGTGTCACGACACAGACACTATATTGTGACTGAGACCAGCAATCTCCCCTACTGTGAGGTTGCTTTCACACAGTCGAGGGATGGAGGGAGACTATGGCGTTATTCGCTCATGCTTCCTATTTGCCCATATCTGAAGAATTTAAATGAATGAACACCTGGGGGAGGGCTTGCATGCTATTTAATTATCATTGTACAAAATATCTTTCTCTTCAGCTGAAGTAAGAAATCAGCAATAAATTCTCCATCTTCCTTTTTAAATATTTTTAGTTGTTTGTGTTCCATATCGGGCTGTTTAGCTCACAGGGCTAATCGCTGGCTTTGAAAGCAGACCAAGGCAAGCCAGCAGCACGGTTCGATTCCCGCAACAGCCTCCCCGAACAGGCGCCGGAATGTGGCGACTAGGGGCTTTTCACAGTAACTTCATTTGAAGCCTACTCGTGACAATAAGCGATTTTCATTTCATTCATTTTCATTCATATCGTTTGCAGATCATATCCTGCATTGGATTTATCCATTTTAATCTAATTTGCCGAATCTTTCTTTCAATGTGCCTATCTCAATTTCTGTCTTGTGGTTCTGTAATCTGCTGAGCACCAGATCTTGCATTTGCCTGGAAGAATTATCTGGCATTCCCGACTTTACTGACAGTCACCAAATTTGCTTTTATCCGGAGTCCTTGACTCTGTTCCATTGCTGAGCAATGGCATCTGCCATTTTCTAAACTGGTGTAGGGTCTAATATTCATGCAAACCCATTGTGCTTAGGCAAATGTGGTACACAGCAGCCTCTGGTTGCAACTGTCTTGCCTCAACCTGCTTTTAATATTAGTTACTGTAACATTGCCACTTAGTTCTGAACAAATGTCCCATTGTGGGGCGGTTGACGCATTGTGAAGGTAACTACACTGGGGTTTAGAGCAGTTCTTGTGAAGGGAAGGATACTGGACTCTCACCCTGGAAATAGAGAATTTTGCATCTGATGAATGATCTTCATCTTAAACATTTTTTTTCTCTTTGCAGCTTTGAACCACTAGCGCTGACGATGAATTGGCTGACTTGCCTTTATCCTGGAACTGCATCAAACACACACTCATCCCTCTGAGATTCTGTTGAATCAATTTCTTGCTTCTGCCTTGAAGACTACTGTGTTCAAATTCTTTCTTGTGTGTGTGTGTGTGAGAATTGTCCTGTGAAACTGGATAGGGTCATCACAATAGGGAAATCTATGTAAACAGCACAGCCTTTCCTCTCCCTCTTAAAACGTGATCATTTCACCTTTGGTTGTATGTAGCTTATCCCATTGCTAACACTCTCCAGGGCAGGATGTGTGAAATTGAGTTGGGTTATGTGGTCAAACTTACTGTGTTCATTGACTTTTATTCACAGTAATCATAGAATCCCTACAGTACAGAAGGAGGCCATTTGGCCCATTTGAGTGTGCACCGATCCTCCGAAAGAGCACCCTGCCTAGGGCCACTCTCCCACCCTATCCCCGTAACCTCCCTTAACTGCACATCATTTAGAGGCAATTTATCGACGGCGGGAGGAAACCGGAGCACCCGGAGGAAACCCACGCAGATGGGAAGAATGTGCAAACTCCGCAGTCACCCAAGGCCGGAATTGAACCTGGGTCCCGGTTGATGTAAAGCAGCAGCGCTAACCACTGTGCCACTGTTTTTCTCTTCCCCACCCGAATGTTAATTACACTGTTAGAACAGGGGGAGGTCCAGAATGCAAGAGGATGAGATTGGCACATTTAATGAGCTGCTGCTTTGGTGGTATTTCCTACTATGGAACAGCGTATGAGACTCTAGTTGCCTCGCTGGGGTACGAGGCATATGAATAAACACCATGAATGTTTGTGGCAGAACATGGGTGTGTATCAGCCTTTGTATTGATAGGCAAAGTACACAAAATACTTGCTGAGGTGGCTCAGCAGAATGCCAACAAAATGTCCCTTGGTGCTCAATATAGCCATGCCTCGCCCACGAGATAATCCAGTCCAGTGACAACCCTGAAAACTGCTGCAGTAGGTGCCAGAGCAAATGAGCAACTCTGTTCTAATCTTGGTGTGCTTCTCATGAAGCTGCCAGTATTCCTGGGGTGGGGGGGCGGAGTTGTTTACCTTCCAATATAACACATCACCTGTTATCCTTATGCTGTTTGTGTGCCAATGTTAGGTTTTGGAACAGAACATTTTAATTTTGGATGTCTGAAGTTCCAGTGCTTCAGGATTTGATTTCCTTACAAACCAAAAATCTTTTTTTTTTTCTCCCTGAAGGAAGCTAGTTGCCCATCCAAACCAGTCACCAGCAAATAGTGTGTGTGTGTGTGTGTGTGTGTGTGCGCAAGAGAAGAATCCAGATCAGTTTCTTTGGGATGGATTGACAACCCAGCTTTGTTAACCTTTCAGTTTAATCCTTAATTGAAGCTTTGTTTTAGTCCTAACTCAATAACTATTGACCCAAATGGGATGATCCATTTGAAAGTGCATCAGTTGATCCTTGAGCCAGGGGATGATGTTTTTGAGGTCGATCTGTTTCGATACAGTTATTGGAATGTAACAACTGCAGCAAAATTTTATCTAGCAATTCCCATAGTGTCACATTCTGGGCTTTGTTTTGAGTAGAAGAAGCTTGTTATCATTGATGTGATTCTAAATATGTAATTGACCATGGGAGGGAGGAGGAAGAATCACCAAGTTGGAAACCTGCCAGTTTGTGTTGGTCTCTTCTGTCACTTTTGCTGAATGTGGAAGATGTTGAGCTATAGCTATCTACATGTTGGGTCCTGCTGCAACAGTAGTTAACACAAGCTCATTCTCCTCTTGACCTGAGCCCTTCAGTTCTGGGACTGGCTCTCGATATCCTGTAGATCCAAAGGACAGCTAAGCCTGGCAGTGACCCAAAGATGACAGGAGTCACCGTCCTGTTACTTTGTACAGGTTGCAGCAGCTTCTTACCCTCCAGATATTGACCAATATGATTTTTCTTTTGCCAATTTCAGTATAGAGGTGAAGATTGCTTTCACCCTTCCCACATCTGTTCCTTGTTGATCAAATTGTGTTTTGAGGACTTGACTTTTCCGTCGTCTGACTAATAACCTACTTCCAAGTGTATGGTGGTGTTCCACAAGTCCTTCTGGTGCAACATGAACCTGTATAAGCTCTTAGCTCTAATCTTTTTCTTTGATGTAGCCACTACTGCTTCTATTTTGTAATCAAAAATAAATGGAAGCTATTGTGAATTTAAAAATCTACCAGGACGTTGCTTACTTAATTTATGGATATTGTTTTTGATGGTGAACCTTAAAAACGTCTCAATAAATTGCAGCAAAATTCTTTCTCGTGATGCTGAATGTTATACAAGCTAGTTTTCAACAAAGCAGCTCATTCAAAGTTGTACCTCATCATGACCAGAGTATAGGTTGGTTGGGACTTGATGGGGGGGGAAAAAAAATAAGGGGTAGTTTATTTCCATCTCGCCAACAATTTTGATTCCTTGCCCCAGCAACAACCTAATCATGCCTCTTGCTTTCAACAATGCATCTATTTAGGTGTATAGTTCTCTTCTTCTCCCCCCCCCCCCCCCCCCCCCCCCCCCCCCCCCCCAAAATGATGGTCATGACATTCACACCAGATGTGCAAATAACTTACTAATTGTGCAGTCTTGTGAGTTTTCACCAAAAAGTTCAAAGCTGTTGTAGTTCAGAGCTCTATGCTTGACCAGCTAAACCTTCAAATTCCAATGTATATTTTAATCTTTTATCCCTCCAACCTGGGTTCAGTGGGCACAATGAGTGACAGCCATTGACATCAAGGCTGCATTGAGTGTCACCAAACAGCCCAAGCAAAATGAGTCCAATGGGAATTGGGGAAACTATGCTGGTTGGAATCCTCCTTGGCACAAAGGAAGATGGTTGCTGTTGGAGGTCAGTCACCTCAACCCCAAAAATATCACTGCATGATTTCTCATGCCCAACCATCTTTCAGCTGCTTCAGCAACCTTCCATCGTAAGGTTTAGAAGTGGGGATGTTCACTGATGATTGCAAAACATGCAGCATGATTCCTCATACTGGAACAGTTCCATGTCCAAATGTAGTAAGGCATGGACAATAGCCAGGCTTAGATTGACAAGTGGGAGTAATGTTTGTACCATCTCCTGATGAGAGAATTCCTTTGACAGTCAATGGAATTACCATTGCTGAATCCCTATTTGACATGGTGGGGGTTACTGGTGGTGCAAAGCAGAATTGGACTAGCAGTTTAGATACTGTGGCTACAAGAGCAGGTCAAAGGCTGGGACACATGTAGTGAGTGACTCGCTTCCTCAAGCCTGGCCACAGTCTGTGATGGAATACTTGGATGAGTGCAGCTCTAACAACACAAACACCATCCAGGACAAAGCAGCCCCCTTGATCAGCACCTCATCCACAAACATTCACTCCCTCCACCACCGCCATACAGCTGCCGTGTGTACCATCTACAAGATGAATTGCAGAAACTGACCAAGACTCCTTGGCACCTTCAAAATCTGTGCCTGTTACTGTCTAGGTGGAACAGGGCAGCAGGAACATAGAATTCCCTAACCATACAGTGGGTGCACATGGCCTGCATTGATTCAAGTCAACACACAACTACTATTTCAAAAGCATTTAGGGATTGGCAAGAAATGTTGGTTTGCCAACATTCTTTGAACAAAAAATAAGAGCATTTATCCCTTCAAGTCTACTCTACCATTCATTATCTTGGTTGATCATCCAACTCAATAGCCTGATCTCCTCTTTCCCCCCCCCCCCCCCCCCCCCCCCCCAATATCCTTTGATCATCTCCCCCCCCACTCCATATCCTTTTTATGAGAGTCCTCCCCCTCATTCTTCTGAACTCTAACCTCTCACGTCAGTCCTGAGATCCCAGGCCACTGGTGTAAGAGGATGCCTGGGTCTCGTTACACATTCCCCTCTCAATTTATGGCCATTCAGATCATAATCTGCCTTCCTGTTTTTGCTGCCAAAGGGATAACCTCACCTTTATCCAAATTATACTGCAGCTGCCATTCACTTGCCCACTCACTCAACGTGGCCAAATCTCATTGAAGGATCCTTGCCCCCAGCTTTATGTTATCTGCAAATTCTTTCAAGACTAAAGAACTATCCTGTGTGCAATAAGTTTTTAAACAAAGTCTGCTGCCCAAACTGATGAATCCAAATTACTTCAACCATGTAACTGTTTCCTTGCAAGTTCATGCTGATATACAAATTATGGCCGCTATTGTTTTGCTGCCATTGAACTGATAGGTTTCCAGGACAACAGCCGTGCTCTCCCTATTCACAGTGGTCATTATTCTGGTTGTATAATGATTTGGCTATTCCAACCTTGGCTTGATTAGATTACTGGCCTATTGGCATTTACATTATTAGTTAATAACGCACTTTAGTGCCATGACTCCAGCCATCGTTGAATGGGCACTTTCACCCTCTAGAAACAAACACCCCTTCACACCAGCATTAGAACATAGAACAGTACAGGCCCTTCGGCCCTCGATGTTGCGCCGTCCTGTGAAACCCCTCTAAAGCCCATCTACACTATTCCCTTATCGTCCATATGCCTATCCAATGACCATTTGAATGCGTTTAGTGTTGGCGAGTCTACTACTGTTGCAGGCAGAGCATTCCACGCCCTTACTACTCTCTGAGTAAAGAACCTACCTCTGACATCTGTCCTATATCTATGTCCCCTCGTGCTGGACATCACCATCCGAGGAAAAAGGCTCTCAATGTCCACCCTATCTAATACTCTGATCATCTTGTATGCCTCAATTAAGTCACCTGTTCTTGAAAATGCAGAAAAATGTGTCATTTTGTTGCTCGTTCTGGGTGAGTGTGCTTTACACTCAATTTGGCTCTGTTTCATTCCTTAGCTCTAGAGTCGCCAGGTATCGTTAAGATACCGCCACAAGTTTCAAGTTCAAACCAATAACTCAATACACCAGTTAGTAAGTTCAAACAAGACACGTTTATTAAAATAGTTATCTACTAATTATGCATATAAAACTACAAGACTAGGCTAATCCTACCACTAACAGGCCAATACTTATCTGGAATAAGGGAACTGCCGGATCAGGGAACAATGGCCTCTTGCTTTGTCCTGGATCCGCAGGCGTCCAGTTGGTGTGGACTAAAGGGGTCAGGAATGTCTACTCTCGTAGCGTGCGTTGTATGGCACTTACTTGATGGCGGCTGCTGACCAGGCCTCTCCTTCTCAAGGTCTTCTGCTGCAACGGTGTTCTGCTGGTCAAGGAGAGGCTGGCTAAGAGGAGCTGGTCAAGAGAGCGAATTAGTTCTGGGACCCGACTTTTATAGGTCCAGGGGCTTTGCATCCTTCAGGGCGGACCCTCTATAACCTGCAATCTATTGGGTCTCTTCCCAATCGATTAATTTGAATTTCCCCAATAACGGGGCCGTTCCTCGATCACCGGCCGATTCCTTACACCTTATTGGTGCCCTTTGTCTTAGACTCTACTGGCGCCGGAATGTCTGGCCTTCCATAGAATGTTTAACTGTTGTGTCCATTGTGCCTGGGAATCACCGTAAATCGCTTCATTAATATGCGCAGATTGTTAGTTACAATTCTGACGGGTTTCTGTGGCAGCTAGAATACAGGGGATTCTGCAGACTGCTGGTTTCTTTGCCAATGTCCATTTTACCCTGCAATCTTTGCGTTTTTCCATTTTGTGTGAGAAAGTGGCCAACCCAGGTGGCTACAATTTGAAACATGGAAGTCTGGCAATATCTGGTCTGAGAGAAACATGAGAGGATACAGGGAAAGATCCCACAAAAGGTTAATAGCAGCTGCAAAGAGCAGGATTATCAAATGCAGATTCTTTCTCTCAAGCAGGCTTAGCAAACACATAGGATTCATGTAATAAGCTAAAACAATGGCTCACACCTTCATTGAATGTAACTATCTTAGGAAGTATCTGGAAAAGCATGGATGAGAGTTTCAATTTAATTAAGCGACGAATGTTTAAAACAGGCAGGTCTTTCAAGTCATAACCAAGTGAAATTTTAGCATACAGCTAAAAGCAAAGGTTTCACACCTTCACTGAAATTAACTCTCTTAGTAAACAGCTGGAAAGGATGGATGATGTTCAGTCGAATTTGGTGTCAATTCTAAGTGTGAAATTCTACTAACATCAAGTCAATTAAAAGAAAATTGGAGACAACCTGTCTATAAGAAACATAATTTAAAGTCAAAATCAAAGGCAAAGTTATGAGCTGGGGACAATTGTAAAATTAAACTATTCACATGACAGGAATTAAAAGTAACACCTATTGAAACCAAAGCATCTTTGAATATCACAAAGGACAATGTAATCAGATCTGAGAGATGAGGTTATGCCCAAAATGAATAATTAATTAGAATGTTTACATCAAAGATACTTTTTAAACAATCAAAGTGAAATAAGTTAATTTACAATAAGGCTCTAAAAACTTAATAATTGTTAGAAATAGAATATAAACCCAGGGAGCAGAAGCAGAAGGAGCAACAGGAGGGGTGGAGAACAGAGAGAAGCATATTCAGCTCGGTCATTGGAAAGACAAGACAAGCAGCCGATTTTAAACAGCTACACATCTAAGGAAGACTAGAATTTAAACAGGAGTCAGAGGAGAGATAGCCAGCAGAGTCAACTCTTATAGCTCAGTACATGGATAGACAAGACACTAGCAACAGAGCTAACCAGCAAATACATCCCAAGAAGACCAGACTTTAAAGAAGATTGATTGTCAAGGTGGGCCTGAAGGTCCCTTCAACCAACCAGAAGGATCCAGAAGCAAGATCTTTTTACCTTTCTGTAAAGAAAGTGTTTGCAGAGGTCCCAGGTTCGATCCCGGCTCTGGGTCACTGTCCGTGTGGAGTTTGCACATTCTCCCCATGTCTGCATGGGTTTCACCCTCACAACCCCAAAATAAAAACGTGCAAGCTAGGTGGATTGGCCACTCTAAATTGCCCCTTAATTGGAAAAATGATTGGGTACACTAAATTTAAAAAAAAAAGTGCAGCTTTTAAAAGAAAAAATATAATAAAATAACTGGACTTAACCTGAAAAAGTGGTTTATTCCTAAAGTCTATTTTACTTACTTAGCAATGCAGGACCCAGGACATCGATGCTACTAAGTGGTAAGTAGATAAAATCTTCGGTGAAGGTATGGGTTATACCAGGGGATAACTTGAAAATATAGTTTGACCTGAATAGCACCCACCGAATCCTGCATCGGAGTCGGGAGTGAGAATCCCTGTTCACCATTTAGAATGTCGGCCCTTTTTGGTATAGGGGGAATTCTAAGAATAATGGTGAATTTTCAAAAACACACCTCTTAACCTTCTTCTCTCTGTTGAAAACAGCCTCAAGTCATAGATCATAGAATTTACAGTGCAGAAGGAGGCCATTCGGCCCATCGAGTCCGCACCGGCTCCTGGAAAGAGCACCCTACCCAAGGTTAACACCTCCACCCTATCCCCACAACCCAGCAACCCCACCCAACACTAAGGGCAATTTTGGACACTCAGGGCAATTTATCATGTCCAATCCACCTAACTTGCATATCTTTGGACTGTGGGAGGAAACCGGAGCACCCGGAGGAAACCCACGCACACACGGGGAGGATGTGCAGACTCCGCACAGACAGTGACCCAAGCCGGAATCGAACCTGGGACCCTGGAGCTGTGAAGCGATTGTGCTATCCACAATGCTACCGTGCTGCCCCACAATGCTACCATGCTGCCCTTCAGCCTTTCCTCATATGATCTTCCCTCCATACCAGGCAACATCCTTGTAAATCTCTTCTGTACCCTTTCCAATGCTTCCACATCCTTCCTATAATGTGGTGACCAGAACTGCACGCAATACTCCAAATGCGGCCGCACCAGAGTTTTGTACAACTGCAACATGACCTCATGGCTCCGAAACTCAATTCCTCTACCAATAAAAGCTAACCCACCGTACGCCTTCTTAACAACCCTCTCAACCTGGTTGGCAACTTTCAGGGTCTATGGACATGGACACCGAGATCTCTCTGCTCGTCCACACTACCAAGAATCTTACCATTAGCCTAGTACTCTGTCTTCCTGTTATTCCTTCTAAAATAAATCACCTCACACTTTTCTGCATTAAACTCCATTTGCCACCTGTCAGCCCAGCTCTGCAGCTTATCTATGTCCCTCTGTAATTTGTAACATCCTTCTGCACTGTCCACAACTCCACTGACTTTAGTGTCATCTGCAAATTTACTCACTCATCCGTCTACGCCCTCCTCCAGGTCATTTATAAAAATGACAAACAGCAGCAGCCCCAAAACAGATCCTTGTGGTACACCACTAGTAACTGGACACCAGTCAGAACATTTCCCATCAACCACCACCCTTTGTCTTCTATCAGCTAGCCAATTTCTGATCCAAACTGCTAAATCACCCTGAATCCCATGCCTCTGTATTTTCTGCAATAGCCTACCGTGGGGAACCTTATCAAACGCTTTACTGAAATCCATATACACCACATCAACGCTTTACCCTCATCCACCTGTTTGGTCACCTTCTCGACGAACTCAATGAGGTTTGTGAGACACGACCGACCCTTCACAAAACTATGTTGACTATCTCTAATCAAATTATTCCTTTCCAGATGATTATATATCCTATCTCTTATAAACCTTTCTAAGACTTTTCCCACAACAGAAGTAAGGCTCACTGGTCTATAGTTACCGGGGTTATCTCTATTCCCCTTCTTGAACAAGGGGACAACATTTGCTATCCTCCAGTCCTTTGGCACTATTCCTGTAGACAAAGATGACTTAAAGATCAAAGCCAAAGGCTCAGCAATCTCCTCCCTAGCTTCCCAGAGAATCCTAGGATAAATCCCAGGGGACTTATCTATTTTCACACTTTCCAGAATCGCTAACACCTCCTCCTTATGAACCTCAAGCCCGTCTAGTCTAGTAGCCTGTATCTCAGTATTCTCCCAGACAACTTTGTCTTTTTCCTGTGTGAATACAGACGGAAAATACTCATTTAGCACCTCTCCTATCTCCTCGGACTCCACGCACTACTTCCCACTACTGTCCTTGACTGGCCCTACTCTTACCTTAGTCATTCTTTTATTCCTGACATATCTATAGAAAGCTTTAGGGTTATCCTTGATCCTACCTGCCAAAGACATGTCATGTCGTCGCTTGGCTCTTTTAGCTCTCTCTTTAGAGCCTTCCTAGCTAACTTGTAACTCTCAAGCAACCCAACTGAACCATCACGTTTCATCTTCACATAAGCCTCCTTCTTCCTCTTGACAAGTGTTTCAACTGCTTGAGTAACCCATGGTTCCCTCGCTCGACGACTTCCTCCCTGCCTGACAGGTACATACTTATCAAGGACACGCAGTAGCTGTTCCTTAAACATGCTCCACATTTCCATTGTGTCCATCCCCTGCAGTTTTCCTCTCCAGCCGATGCACCCTAAGTCTTGCCTCATCGCATCATAATTGCCTTTCCCCCAGCTATAGCTCTTGCCCTGTGGCGTATACTTATCCCTTTCCATCGCTAAAGTAAACGTAATCGAATTGTGGTCACTATCACCAAAGTGCTCACCTATCTCCAAATCTAACACCTGTCCTGGTTCATTACCCAGTACCAAATCCAATACGGCTTCGCCTCTTGTTGGCCTATCTACATACTGCATCAGGAAACCCTCCTGCACACATTGGACAAAAACAGACCCATCTAAAGTACTCAAACTATAGTGTTTCCAGTCAATATTTGGAAAGTTAAAGTCCCAAATAACAACTACCCTGTTATTTTCGCTCCTATCCAGAATCATCTTTGCAATCCTTTCCTCTACATCTCTGGAACTTTTCAGAGGCCTACAGAAAAGCCCTAACAGGGTGACCTCTCCTTTCCTGTTTCTTAATTCAGCCCATACTACCTCAGTATTCGAGTCCTCATCAAATGTCCTCTCAGCCACCGTAATACTGCCACCCCTCCTCCTCTCTTACCACCTTCCTCGAGCTTACTGAAATATCTAAACCCCGGCACCTGCAACAACCATTCCTCGCCCTGCCCTATCCATGTCTCCAAAATGGCCACAACATCGAAGTCCCAGGTACCAACCCATGCCGCAAGCTCACCCACCTTATTCCGGATGCTCCTGGCATTGAAGTAGACGCACTTTAAACCAGCTTCCTTCCTGCCGGTACACTCCTGAAACTTTGAAACCTTACTCATGACCTCATGAGCTTCTTGTGTACTGGAGCTACAATTCAGGTTCCCATTCCCCTGCTGAACTAGTTTAAACCCTCCCCAGGAGCATTAGCATTAGGGTGCATCATATATTACTAGATTGTGAGTGTGGCATCACATTTTGTGACCATGGTGTCAATCCCACATCTACCAACCTATCGTTTCAGGGACATTGGCAAAACATTTATGCAGTTGAAAAATCTAGTTTATCCAGCAAAACCGGGGCGGGGGGTGGGAAACCTATAATTGAACTAATGTAGATTTTAGGTCATTTCTTGCTCAAGACCATTGTTAATTACAGAAAGGTTTCTGTTACACCACTGTAATCAGGAAGAAGGTGCCAGCATTTTACATTTCGTAGCAACTAAGAAAGTGAGGTGCAACATTGATGACACTCTTCCTGATAGGCTTGTTTGTGGTCTCCACAGTGAAGCTATTTAGAGGAAGCTGCTTTCTGTAAGTGATTTAAACTCTCCAAGCTGCCACGTCTATGGAGCTAGCAACAAAAGAAGCTTCACAGATGGGGACTGGAGTGAAGAGCCACAAACCGGAGACTGTTAGAAACAAGGCTGTAAGGGGACAACCATGTAATCAATGTCCTCAGGTTGGATACTCAGCGGGGCAATGCTGGAGTAGATAAATAAGTGGAAGAATTGTGGCAAAAAGGACCACGTGTTGGGCTCAGAAAACATCTCCGTAACACCAAGGATGTGCAAGAAAAAAACCCATTAAGCAGACCAGCCGTGTCTATAAATTAGTAGACAAAGTTCAAGATCACTCAGAAGGCAGCGTACCCGAGCAACTTCAGGAGGTGAAACTAGGTGTCTTGTCGGTACATGGCAATCTAAAACTAGAGGGTCACCAAATAAAAATAGAAGTGGATACAGGCACAGCTTTAGTACCAGACACAATTTATAATCAACAGTTGAAACACCTGCCTTTACAATAGTCAAACGTGATCCTAAGGATGTACACAGAAGAGGTTGTACCATTAAAAGGATGCATTATGGTGAAAGTTGAAGAAAATGGACAGACGGCAGAGCTGCCTCTTGTCCGTGGAACCTTTCCTGCTTCATTTGGTAGAACATGGTTGGCAAAGATTAAACTCAACTGGGGAGCAGTGAATCAACTAGTGGATTCAAAGAGCAACTTCCGGTAAGGTATTCGAAGATTCACTTGGCTCAAGTGACTGGAGTTGAAGTGCAGCTAAAAATCAAGCCAAATAGTATATCCAAATGTCTCAAAGCTAGAAATATACCAGACATCATCAGGCCAAAAGTTGAAGAACTAGAACAGCTAGCCCAAACAGATCTCATTGAACCAGTTGCTACAAGTGGTTGGGCAGCACAATAGTCCTTATAGTGAAACGATGGCTTAGTGAGAATATGAGAACGTTTTAAAACTATTAACCCGGTATTGTGCACAGATCACTATCCACTGCCTCTGAAGACTTGTTTGCTGAACTTTCTGGAGGATGGAAATTCGGTATAATTGATCTTTCCCAGGCGTATGTACAAATGATCGTGGCTGCAGAATCACAGCCGCTGCTAAGTATTGCAACAAACACGGGTCTGTTTCAGTGCAGAAGACTTCCTTTTGGACTAACACTGCTCCTTCACTTTTTGAGAGGTCCATGGCTCAAATTCTGAGTGGGCTAAATGGGACGTAATGTTATTTAGATGACACTTATAAGAACATTGGAAGCTGAGTGAGGCACTGCGTAGGGTGCATGGGACCTCCTCCTGTGCAATGATGAGCCTGACAGTTTAAGCTGGTGCACAGGGTGCATATGATTTGGGCGAGAATGAATGGGTTCTTTCAGTGGGTAGCAGATGAGTGTGAGAGATGCACGCGGGGCCAGCGAATCACGCACACATGTTTTGGGGTTGCGAAAAATTGGGAACATTCTGGGCAGGAGTGTTTGCAGTCTTAGCCAGTATAGTGGAGGACCCGGATCCCTTGGTGGCGATACTTGGGGTTTCAGAGAAGCCAGAGCTCATGGAGAGAAGGCCGATGTCATGGCGTTCCGCCTCTCTGATTGCATGGCGGCAAATTTTACTGGAGTGGTGGTCGGCCTTGCCACCGGGCGTAGCGGTTTCGTTGGGTGATCTGTACGACTTCCTGCGGTTGGAGAAGATAAAATATGAGCTAAGGGGCTCTGCAGAGGGGTTTGAGAAAAGGTGTGCTATGTTTGTGACTATGTTTGAGGAGCTGTTTGTTGCAGGGGGGTGAAAAAGGGGGAAACTTTGTACAGACTGTATAGTTGATTGCTGAGAAGTATGTATCCTGGGATGTTTATGTGTTGTAACCTGTTTTGATACAGGTTTGTAATAAAATACATTTAACAAAAAAAAGAACATTAGAAGGTACTCTGAAGCATCTTAAGAGTTATCTGGGTCGTATCATCAATAAAGATGACTTACACAAGGAGTTTGAAGATAACAGCAATCTTAGAAGCATCACGTCCTCAAAATGCGACATAACTAAGGCCGTTTTTAGGATTGATTAATTATGGTACATTTGTGCTGACCTTCGTAACACGTTTGAAGCCTTTACACACTGCTCATGTGCCAAACCGGAATGACACTGGTCAGAAGAATATGAAAGTGCATACAATGAGGTCAAGAACTCACTTGTTCACTACAATTCCAAGCTTAAGATATAACTTGCTTGGGATGCATCACCCTATGGGGTTGGTGCAGTTGTCTCGCACATAATGCCTTAAGGATAGGAACGACATTTGCTTCAAAGTGCATTTGCTTCACAAACGTTTGGTAGCACGTTGAAATTATGCTCAGCTAGAAAGAGAGGCTTTGAGCATAATTTTTGGGGCAAGATTCCAACACTACCTCTATGGACATCATTTTAATCTTGACGACAATCTTTGGGCCGTATAAAGGTCTTCCTCCTTTAGCAGCTAGGTTACAAAGATGGTCTTTGATAATGTCAGCGCACACATCGATTCGGAGTAACATGCAAATACTGATGCTTTGTCAACATTGTGTATCTTGTGTTGCCTTTTCTTTTCTTTTCATGTTCTAAAAGACCGGTCTGAGCTGCTCGCAGAAAAATACTTTTCACTGTACCTTGGTACACATGACAATAAACAAATTCAATCCAATAATTTAAAAAAAATAATAATCTTTATTGTCACAAGTAGGCTTACATTAACACTGCAATGAAGTTACTGTGAAAAGCCCCTAGTCGCCACATTCCAGCGCCTATTCGGGTACACAGAAGGAGAATTCAGAATGTCCAAATTACCTAACAAAACATCTTGTGGGAGGGAACAGGGGCACCCGGAGGAAATCCATACAGGCATGGGGAGAACTTGCAGACTCCGCACAGACAGTGACCCAAGCCGGGAATCGACCCTGGCACTGGGAAGCAACAGTGCTAACCGATAAGACTCACGAATTCACTAGAACTTTCGTGAAGCATTTCCCTTAGAAAATGTAGACAGCGATACTTCAGAACAGAGACCAAATTCAGACAAGCTCAGATTCTGAAGACTTTCCAATTTTGATAATCCCCAGAAAGTCCCATCTACTGAAGTAAAAGCAGACACGACCAAAGGTCTCTGTTCTATGTTCTACAGTGCAGAGGGACTTTAGAAGGGTTTCACAGGACGGTGCAACATCGTGAGCCAAAGGGCCTGTACTGCGCTGTAATGTCTATGTTCAACTAGCCAGGTTTCAGAACATCGAGTACAACCCAAATAGAATGACGTCCATCTGATGTTGTGTATCAGAGATAATGGATAAGTGGGTCTGTTGTATAAATGTTAAGTCGTTGTACTAAAGGAAGGGGCTGTCATGTATCAGAAAATACATCCCTGCTAGTGAAGTGTCACATGGTATGTAGTGACATCAGGAGCATGTGTGTTTGCGTGGGCTTCAGTTCTCCATCTCAGATTATATCAGCAACACCTCTTCATAAAACCTCTCATCGTGTTTGCAAGAATCCGCAGTGTGGGCTCCTCCATACCGTTTCTATTTGCGACAAACTCAGATGTAACAGAAACATTCCCCATTTCTTTATTTTCTTGCGTCTCCTGCCAAGATGGTAGCTCACTTCAAGATTATAAGCCGCTGTTATGGAGGTTTAGGCAGAGAATTCTCAAGTTTAGGGTCTAGGCAACAGAAGGCCTAGACCCTAATAGCTCATCAAAACATGGAGATGACGGTAGCAGGGCATTCGGCCAGTATACTCACCAAAATTAACACCAAACGGGCAGTACGGTGGTGCAGTGGGATAGCCCTGCTGCCTCACCGTGCCGAGTTCCCAGGTTCGATCCCGGCTCTGGGTCACTGTCCCTGTGGGGTTTGCACATCCTACCCGTGTTTGCGTGGATTTCGCCCCCACAACCCAAAAGATCTGCAGGTTGGGTGGAATGGCCACGCTAAATTTTTTTTTATTTTTTATAAATTTAGATTAGCCAATTATTTTTTCTATTAAGGGGCAATTTAGCGTGGCCAATCCACCTACTCTGCACATTTTTGGGTTGTGGGGGCGAAACCCACGCAGACACGGGGAGAATGTGCAAACTCCACACAGACAGTGACCCAGAGCCGGGATCGAACCTGGGACCTCAGCGCCGTGAGGCGGTTGTGCTAACCACTAGGCCACCGTGCTGCCCCTGGCCATGCTAAATTGCCCCTTAATTGGAAAAAATGAATTGGGTACTCTAAATTTATTTTTTAAAAATTAACACCAAATAACTAATTAATTTCATTGCTGTTAGTGGAACCCTGCCGATGGAGCAATTGCCAATACCATAGTCATCGTCCCCAATAAAACATAGATGTACTGGGGGATGGCTTAACCGTATGCTAAAATGAATGTAATTCTTTGAATCGTGTTAAGTATGAAGTGGCCTTTATTAAGCTCCAAACACGTGCAACAGTCTGTTCAGAAAATTTAGAACATCAGTTTATTAAACAATAAATAGCATTTCTTGATAGCATTTCTTGATTTTGTGCTGTGCTTGTCCAGTTTGCGACCAGATTTTTCTAACAGGATAACTTGGAAAAAAGACAAAACTTCATAAAAACATGAAATGGTTAAAGGGCCTTACGTTTCTGTTCAAATAATCCGGGTCGCATTCAGAGCGCCAGTTAGCATGTTCTTTTCTGTACCCATGGTTTGTGTGCCTTTTCCGGGCACTCCTGCAATGTTAAGCACTCTGAGGTCAGGTCAGCTGTGGGGTCTGCACTGGGGCAATCTGCCCAGCGCCCCAACATCTTTCAGTGTTCAGCTCTCAAGCTCGTTCCTCGCACCTCAGATCAGTTTCATTCCTTTCTTCAATGCAAGACCACATGTACATTGTTATGTTTCAGTGTTCTATCAGCTCCATCATCATAAAAGAGAAGTATATCAGTAAAACAGGTGGCAAGGTGGCATTTCTCACCTTTACCGGAAAGAATTTGATGATCATGGAGGAGATGAGTGATAATCACAAATTAAACAAGCAGGTCATAACCAGCAACCTCCCCCACTCCCCGCCAACCCTCAAGGATACAATTACAGACACCGATCACAGCATCAAAAATCCACTCACTGGCTGGGGAAGTGCTGGGTTTTATTGCACAACTCATGGGGTTAACCATTTAATTCTCAGCAAGTGTAACAGGGAATGAGAGGAAACCATTCAGTACATCTGATCAGCTCCTAATCACTTGCCAGATCGGTAAAATTTAAATATAGCTTTCCGTATTAGAGACCAGCAGAGCATGTGCAACCAGTCCGATGCACACGGATAGACAAATCAGGGACACCCATCTCGGGGTGGAGAGGGGAGAACGAGGTGTAGGCCCTCACGGAGGCAGAGATATTGCCCCATCAGAATTTAATATACAATAGGTGGCAATGATAACTCATGGTGTGTTACCACCAGTTCAAACTTACAGAAATTTGAGAATTGAGAATAATATTAGACACTGAAAATAGTTAATCGGGGGCTTTGACCCATATGGTTTTGTGGAATCTAATCCAAAATCTGACTGCATTGCTCCAATCAGTATTACTGCAATTCAGTTCTGCTAATGGAGGTTGTGGCTAGTTATCAACTGCTCCAGACATAGAATTGCTGCTGACCTCGCACGTGCAACTAATGGCATCTCCAACCTCTGCTCAGCTGCGTCTAATGTCAACCAGCACTGCGCCATCGACAAGTGACCTTCAAATCATCACCAAATTTCGGGATAAAGTGGTAGTAAAGATTTTTTTTTTTAAAATTCAGATGCGACTCTGGGTTCAGGTCTCATTCACTGTACAACACACCTATTCAAAAATGTTCCCGATGCTCCTTCCCACACTGCAGCGTCAGAGGGAATGACGCACCGACACACCCTTTATGTGGTCCCAGTTGTTGTAGAGAGCGTAGAGTCCAGTCAGTACAAAGCCGGCGAATCCTCCCCGTGCTGCTCCACGAAGTCCAGCTGAGGAATAGAAAAACAGAAAGTTTCACTGGATGTGAGCGCACGGCCGTTGCACTGCTTTCAGATGCACCCTTCTTCAACACAACTCCAGCAAGGTAGGTCTGTGGTCCCCCGTGGAGTTAATGTAATAATAACCGCTTATTGCCACGAGTAGGCTTCAATGAAGTTACTGTGAAAAGCCCCTAGTCGCCATATTCCACACCTGTTATGGGAGGCCGGCACGGGAATTAAACCTGCTCTGCTGCCTGGTTCTGCATTACAAGCCAGCTATTTAGCCCACTGTGCTAAACCAGCCCCATCAAGCTGAACTGGCTAGGCCTCAAACAGCACGCAATGAGCTGCAGTTGGAAGCACTGTCCCAGGTGCAATCCAACTGTCCGGTGAATTGTCTTTTGCCAGTAGTAACCCATTGTTGGGTACAACTAGAAAGTGTCTAATTTTGTGCCATCATCAACCCTGGACTCCAGGTACCTGCTCGTGCAGTTATTTAGTGTACACTGGAGTCACTCCCATGTTGCCCTTCTGATATTACCCAACCCAGCACCGATTGAGACAAGAGTGCGCTACCTTGTAAATGGGAGTCCCCATTACTACATTAGACAGGGATCCCTCCAATTTTTGTTTTTTTGGCATTTTTATATAACCACAAAATTAGTTGGTCGGGAAGAGGGTTTTCATGGTCACAAATGACCACAAGTCTGTGTCCCAGTGGAAAAGCATTTTGTTTGCAAGTACTGGATTGTGTATGGATGGCACAGGAACTCAAACCTATGTCACTTCCTCTTTATTGCTGTTGCAGAGAGCCAGCAGAGTTACAATGGGCTGACTGGCCTTTTCCAAAGCTGTGAAACTTTTTTCCCATTCTACATTTCATCTTCCTTCAGTCTGCCAGACGACAGTAGTGTTGGCCCCACATACAGGGATTATCGCTGTGGAATGAGTGTACTTCCAGCACATTCCATGGGCAGTCACTTCACTGATCTCCCAAAGCACAGGGGCAAAATCAAACAGGAACAAACTGTAGTGACCCTGCAACCACAGCTCCCGTGTCTGCATTCCAGTAGTTTCACTTCCATTTGAAGAACAGCTGATAGCAGCAGCCAAGGCAATAATAAGTTTGCTGACGATACGACCATAGTGGGCCGGATCTCGAATAACGACGAGTCAGAATACAGGAGGGAGATAGAGAACCTAGTGGAGTGGTGCAGCGAACAACAATCTCTCCCTCAGTGCCAGCAAAACTAAAGAGCTGGTCATTGACTTCAGGAAGCAAAGTACTGTGCACACTCCCTGTCAGCATCAACGGGGCCGAGGTGGAGATGGTTAGCAGTTTCAAATTCCTAGGGGCGCACATCTCCAAAAATCTGTCCTGGTCCACCCACGTCGACGCTACCACCAAGAAAGCACAACAGCGCCTATACTTCCCCAGGAAACTAAGGAAATTCGGCATGTCCACATTAACCCTGACCAACTTTTACAGATGCACCATAGAAAGCATCCTATCGGGCTGCATCACAGCCTGGTATGGCAATTGTTCGGCCGAGGACCGCAGGAAAATTCAGAGAGTCGCGAACACCGCCCAGTCCATCACGCGAACCTGCCTCCCATCCATGGACTCCATCTACACCTCCCGCTGCCTGGGGAAAGCGGGCTGCATAATCAAAGACCCCTCCCAGCCGGCTTACTCACTCTTCCAACTTCTTCCATTGGGCAGGAGATACAGAAGTCTGAGAACACGCACAAACAGACTCAAAAACAGCTTCTTCCCCGCTGTTACCAGACTCCTAAACGACCCTCTTATGGACTGACCTCATTAACACTACACCCTGTATGCTGCATACGATACCGGTGCTTATGTAGTTACGTTGTGTACCTTGTGTTGCCCTATTATATATTTTCTTTTCTTCCCTTTTCTTCCCATGTACTTAATGATCTGTTGAGCTGCTCGCAGAAAAATACTTTTCACTGTACCTCTGTACACTTGACAATAAACAAATCCAAACCAATCCAACTCTCCATTATCAGAGCAGTATCAAGCAATCAACCAGTTTTCTGTGCCGTGCTCCCAAGCCTCTTGTCTATCCCACGCACATAAATATGGTTATTTTTCCACACTGTACCATACAGGGTGAAGATTTGATTTTCATCCTTCATAATTAGGTGTAGCTTAGGCTTGGTGTGTGGGACCCTTTGTCATTGGGTTTGCTGCTGTGATGGTTGCAGCCAGTATCATGTTCCTCAAGCCCCACATGGTAGTAATATCTCCAGTCTCCCTACGGCTCTCTTGGGCTCAGGGCCCAGGAGTGACTGGTATTGTGGTCCGGTGTCCCCTGATCATACCATTTATCATTCTTAGACGGCAAAGTTCAACCAGGAATCCTGCTTTCCATCACCGGCTGGCAATCTCTGCAGGAGGCAGGCACGAGTGGCAGGAGTGATGCTCCCCTCCAGGTCACTCACCACCGTGACTTGTTCCGTCACGGTCAACTGGGTTAAAATCCTGGAACTCCCTCCCTAACAGCACTATGGGTGTACCTACACCTCGGGGACTGCAACAGTTCAAGGCAGCAGCTCACCACCACCTTCTGAAGGGCACCTAGGGATGGGTAATAAATGCAAGCCTAACCAGCGACACACACATCCCGTAAATTAATTAACAACATTTCTAGCCTAGTGACATACATACAAAATACCATGTGAAGTACTGGAGGGCGAGAGTGAATTGTACAACAGCAAGTTTCAGATCAGGAGACATCAGCCAAACAAACATGTTTTCAGGGCACTGCCAAGATGAAAGTGAATCAGAGAACCCTACAGTGCAGAAGGAGGCCATTCGGCCCATTGAGTCAAACCTTTGAAAAAAGACCCCACCTAGGTCCACTGCCCTTGCCTATCCCCGTAACCCTGCCTAACCGGCACATCTTTAGAAACTAGGCATGGCCAATCCCCCTAACCTGCACAAGGAAACCCACACAGACACGGGGAGAACGTGCAAACTTCACACAGATCGCCGCCCAAAGCTACAATTGAACCCAGGTCACTAGCCCTGGGAGGCAGAAGTGCTAACCACTCTGCACTAAGAACAGAAACAGGAATCGGCGAGAAAGACAAATCAAACTGGCTCAGCCATCGAACAAGATCACGCTGACCATTTACAGGAATTCCACTTTCCCACCCTGTCCGCGTTTCCTTCAACTTCCCCCCATTCGCCGCCTAAATCTACCGTAGCCTCCCAGAAGATACGCACAGTAGTGCCAAGTGGCGCCCTGATTCTAGTCACATCATGCAGAAAGACCCTACTTAGGAGGTTGATCACCTCTCTCCTTCCCTAGCTTCAAAGAGAGAGGTGGAAAAATGGGGATGGGTCATGTATGATGTAGTTCCATCTCAGACTATTTAGGTGCAGACTGGAAGCCCTCTCAGCAATGGGACATGGACTGAAAACAGGAGGGGGGGGGAGAGACACAATTTTCAAATAAAAAAAAAAGCTTTGCCACAGAAACATTCAGGGGAACTGGTAAATTCTGAACATGATCACAGAGTGCAATCCACTCACGACCTGTAAATTCGTACTTTTATGGTGATGTCCACTTCCAGGAGAAAAAAAAAGGTAGAAACTAGTTTAAAATGTCAACGTAAAAGAACACATCTTCTTCACCCTTGGCCCCTCTGTGTGTCCATTACTGATATGTAATCAGGCACAAAACAAGCCTCTGTGTTGTGCACGTAGTCAGCCTGTCAATAGCTCAGTCAGCAAGGTCAGCAGCTTGGTGTGCAGTGTGGATAGATTGTACACACAGCTGTTGCTCAGTGAGTTTCACAACAGTTATCCTGGCACCATACAAAATGTTGCCGTTTATCTGATGATGACACTGCGAGCAGCGGCAGGCAAGGGCACGGATGCAGCACACCTCAACGGGGGTGCCGTCCCGACTCAGATAGCCACACAAACAATCCACAGCAGGATAGTAATCAGGAGCAGAGATCCCCTCGCCTATTCCAAAAGCAAGAAAATTAATTGTAGCAACCGCTTTGCCGCACTGACCGAGATCAACTAACCCAGCAGAGACTGGAGAAAGAACCCCAAACGTGCTGACAAACTGCTCGACTGTAACATGGCCAAGACGCGGTTCCACAAGGAGCCGAGGGAGCTGGTTTAGCTCAGTGGGCTAGACAGCTGGTTTGGGATGCCAGAAGAAGGCCCGCAGCACGGGTTCATTTCCCGTACCAGCTCACCCGAACAGGCGCCGGAATGTGGCAACTAGGGGCTTTTCACAGTAACTTAATACTTGTGACAATAAACGGTTATTACTATTATAGGGAAACGCGCAAAGTATTGTGGATCTATGCAATACAGAAGTATTCATTATCTCATCCGATAAAAGATTTATTTCATTGTTGATCCTCAATGTGAATTTCATTGTTGATCCTCAATGCATCAGAAGGCTTCCTTACAACAATCTGCTGGAAGGCAGGGAACCTGGTTGAGAGCTATCCGATTTAGAAAAGTTTAGTATCAACTCAAAATAATACTCAAAATTGGGCTAAAGTCCACAAATGGCGTGCAAATTCCTTTTTATTTATTCTTTCATGTAATGTGGATGTCACTGGCTAGGCCACCATTCATTGCCTTTCCCTAATTGCCTGGGAAGGTGGTGGCAAGCTGCTTTCTTGAACTGCTGAGTCCATGTGGTGTAGGTACATCCCCAGTGCTGTTAGGGCGAGAGTTCCAGGGTTTTGACACAGTGAAGGAACAGCGGATATATTTCCGAGTCAGGATGGTGAGTGACTTGCAGGGGAACTTGCAGGTGGTGGGGTTCCCATGTGTCTGCTGCCCTTGTCCCTCTAGATGCTAGTGGTCGTGGGTTTGGACAGTGGTGTCTCAGGAGCCTTGGTGAGTTACTGTAGTGCATCTTGTAGTTCTTATACCTGTTGCCATTGTGTGTTCTTGGTGGACAGAGTGAATGTTTGCGGAGGGGGGTGCCAATCAAGTGAGCTGCTTTGAGGGCAGCACGGTGGCACAGTGGGTTAGCCCTGCTGCCTCACGGTGCTGAGGTCCCAGGTTCGATCCTGACTCTGGGTTACTGTCCGAGTGGAGTTTGCACATTCTCCCTGTGTGCGTGGGTTTTGTCCCATAATCCAAAAAAAGTGCAGGCTAGGTGGATTGGCCATGCTAAATTGGCCCTTAATTGGAAAAAATTAATTGGGTACTCAATTTTTAAAAAAAGTGAGCTGCTTTGTCCTAGATGACTCCAACCAGCAGAGATTTACTGACCCCGTTTTGCTCAGACTCCTTGATGCCACACTCAGTTAAATTCTGCCTTGATATGAAGGGCAGTCACTCTCACCTCACCACTGGAGTTCAGCTCTTTTGCCCATGTTTGAACCAATGTTGTAATGAAGTTAGGAGCGAGCAGCTCATTGCTGAGTAAGTGCTGCTTGATTGCACAGTTGACTGCCCCTTCCATCACTCTATTGATAGAGAGTAGGCTGATGGGGCGCTAATTGGCCGGGTTGGATTTGTCCTGTTTTTTTGTGTACATTGCTGGGTAAATGCCAATGTTGTAGCTGTTACTGCAACAACTTTGCTAGGGGCACAGCAAGGTCCAGTGGACAAGTCTTCAGTTCTATTGCTGGAATATTGTCAGGGCCCACAGTATCCAGTGAAATCACGTGAAGTGAATCGAATTGGCTGAAGACTGGCTGGCAACCGTGATGCTGGGGACCTCCAAGATGGATCATCCACTTGGCACATTTAGCCGAAAATGGCAACCAATGCCTCCACCACAGTGATGTGCTTGGCTCTCCCATCATTGAGGATGGGGATATTTGTGGAGCCTCCTCCCCAGTGAGCCCGTCACACCATTTCAGAGGCTGTTTAAGATTTAACCACATTTCTGTGGGTCACAAAAAGGCCAGACTAGATAAGGACAGCAGGTTTCAAGGGCATTAATGAACCAGTTGAGTTTTTATGGACAATGGACACCAATTTCATGGTCCCCATTGCCTAGATCAGCTTTTCAATTCCAGATTATTAATTTAATTTATATTCCATCATCTGCTGTGATGAGATTTGAACCACAGAGCATCAGCCTGGGCCTCAGGATTACCACTCTACTGACACTACTGCAATGCCACCTTAATCATTGTGGAATCAAGGCAGGCAGGTGGGTATCAAAAAACAAATATCAAGATGTAAAGTGAATGGGGGAGCTGGCTGGAGGGGCTGAAGGGGGAGCTGGCTGGAGGGGCCGATGGGGGAGCTGGCTGGAGGGGCCGATGGGGGGAGCTGGCTTGAGGGGCCAATGGGGGAGCTGGCTTGAGGGGCCGATGGGGGAGTTGGTTTGAGGGGCTGATGGGGGAGCTGGCTTGAGGGGCTGATGGGGAGCTGGCTTGAGGGGTTGAAGGGGGAGCCGGCTTGAGGATCTGATGAGGGAGCTGGCTGGAGGGGCTGATGGGGGAGTTGGCTGGAGGGGCTGATGGGGGAGCTGGCTGGAGGGGCTGATGGGGGAGCTGGCTGGAGGGGCTGATGGGGGAGTTGGCTGGAGGGGCCGATGGGGGAGCTGGCTGGAAGGGCCGATGGGGGGAGCTGGCTTGAGGGGCTAATAGTGACACAAGAACAGGAACAGCATTATTCTCATGACTGAGCCCAAACAGACCAGCTATCTTGAGCCACGTATAAGAGTCACCCTTTATGGGCTGTATTCCATTCCACCACCACCAGCCACATCCCCGACCCCACACCCCAACCAGCAGATAAAACAATTTTGCAGCCATCTAGACTACCCTAACCTACAGCAAATTGGTCAAGTGAGCAAAGTGTTGATCAAAGTGAGCAGCTTTCTTTGGTTTTGAAATGAAATTAAAATGAAAATCGCTTATTGTCACGAGTAGGCTTCAATGAAGTTACTGTGAAAAGCCCCTAGTCGCCACACATTCCGGCGTCTGTTCGGGGAGGCCGTTACGGGAATCGAACCGTGCTGTTGGCCTGCCTTGGTCTGCTTTCAAAGCCAGCGATTTAGCCCAGTGTGCTAAACAGCCCCTTTGCTAAACAGCCCCTTAATATCACAAGAGGCTTTTCATCAGTGCCTCGCATGACACAGTATGAAATTATTTCACAAGAGGAAGAAGTAAACACTCAAGTTCATTTGAGAAAATTCCCTGAACAAACATTTGGACTCGGACAGGTGGCAGCTAGCACCAGCACTGGGCACTATTCACAGAATTCCTAGTGCAAAACAAGGCTATCCGGCCCATAGAGTCAGCACCAACTCTCTAAAAGAGCACTATGTACGCCCAATCCACCGCCCTATCCCAGTATAAACCGGAGCACTCGGAGGAAACCCACGCAGACACGGGGAGAACGTGCAAACGCCATACAGACTGTCACCCAAAGGTCAGAACTGAACCCGGGTCCCTGATGCTAATCACTGTGCCACCAAGGCTGTAATGTCCATGATAAAAACACATTTATCATTGTCCGGTGGTATCACTTATCTGTCAGCCTTTTTTGACGTACAAAAGCGGTGCATAAATTTTGAAGCGTGCGCCAGTTTCAAATTCTGCAGTCGAAAACCTCAGAGAAAGTTGATCCAATATACATACTGGCTGAATATCCACGTAAATAGGGCAGCACGGTGGTGCAGTGGTTAGCACTGCTGCCTCACAGCGCCGAGGTCCAGGTTCGATCCCGGCATCGGGTCACTGTCCGTGTGGAGTTTGCAAATTCTCCCCGTGTCTGTGTGGGTCTCACCCACACAACCCAAAGATGTGCAGGGTCGGTGGATTGGCCACGCTAAATTGCCCCTTAATTTGGGGGGGGGGGGGGGGGGGGGGGGGAGAAAAGAGAGAGAGAGAGAGAGAGAGAGAGAGAGAGAGAGAGATTGGGTACTCTAAATGTAAAGAAGGATATCCATGTAAATCCGCCAATATGGGTTATCATCTCAATTTCTGCAGGCCCCTTTCAAGACCCAATACATACACAATTATCAGACCGCACCCAAGAGGAGGGATTCTGCAAAGCTAATACATTTCCTGGATTACAAAAAACTTCATTTCAGTTTGAGATTAGGCCTTGATCAGCTACCGATTATGTTCAATTTTTTATTACTTCTTTTTAAACAGCAGCATAATGACAATAGCTAAACATTACCAGATAAATGTCACACAACACACTTGGCATGTTTGGAGACACTCTTCATAGCTGGAATCAATCAACAATGAGATTTTGGAGCCTCCGGCAGTCGACACTATGAAGGATCTCGAATTGTTTCTTTTTGCACCATCTCGGAATTCTGATTTGTGTTGTGGAGTTATTTTCCAAACCAAAAATACTGCAACAATTTGCAGATTTGAGGAGTACTCCTTTGCCGCAAACTGGCAGATATCACCTTTATTCCAATATACGGAATTGGGACGCTAACCAGCAGAGAGTGAGCAAGCGGAGCCCCAGATTATTGAGACTGCGGATGCCAACGCGGGTTTACCTGTGGATTTGTAGAGTAGGCCAGTCAAGGACCCCGCTGCCACTGTGTTCAGGTCATCCTCGGCACCTCGAACCTTTTCGATGACGACACCGAACGTGCTGTACAGGAGAGCTGCGTAAAGAGAGGAGTGTTACAGCCAGACAGCACTGTTCACACAAAGATGCCAGTGCCCCTTCAAAACAGTACACGGTGAATTCTTCACGTATGAACACACAGACAATGAAAATATGAAGCAGTATATACACTACACCACACAGGTACAGCACTACAGTAATTATGGTACTGACATAAACAGAGGACTGGGCTAATAAATTTTAAAAAATGAAAATTCTCAGGCAAAGCATGTCCCATGTCAATTTAAGAATTCAAATGCAGCTTGAAACAAAAAAAAAGAATTTGGGATGAGAAAGCAGATTAGAAAAAGTGACCAGATTGTCCTTAACAGTCAAACTCATTCTTCGGGCGGCACGGTGGCACAGTGGTTAGCACTGCTGCCTCACAGTGCCAGGGACCCAGGTTCAATTCCGATCTTGGGCGACCGCCGATGCAGAGTTTGCATTTTCTCCCAATGTTTGGGTGGGCTTCTTCCGGGTGCTCCCATAGTCCAAGAATGGGCAGGTTAGTTGGATTGGGCACGCTAAATTGTCCTGTAGTGTCCACAAGTTAGGTGGGGTTGCAGGGATAAAGTGGGTGGAGTGGGCCTAGGTACGGTGCTCTTTCAAAGGGGTGGTGTGTTGTTCCTTGTGTCTTAATAAAGCTCGTAGTCTCAAAGGTAGAGTAGATGGTTTATTGTGAGTTTGTTCTGTCTTCAGTGCTTAACTTACAGCTACCTCAAATGCTGCCTGCCTGTGTCTTGCTACCAGTTCTCCCTTCTGTGAAGTGTGCCCTCACTTCCTGTTCCTCTGTGCTCCCCCATGCTCCCTCTAGTGCTTGCTCAATTGTATTGCATCTACACAGATCTACAATCACCACAGGTGGTACAGACTCAATGGACTGAATGCCCTCCTTCTGCACTGTAGGGATTCTATGTTTTAATGTCTTTTCAGAAAGGAAACACGCCGGCCTAAACTAGCCTGGCCTACATGTGACTTCAGTCCCACAGCATTTGCTGACTATTAACATGGCCTCTGAAATGCTCCAGCACCACACTCCGCTTTGAGGATATTGGCCTGGTCAATGTTGCCCACATCCTGAGAATGGATTTGAAAATTTCGAGTCAAACATTTACAGTAGAAAGGCAGGCAAGACAAGCAGAACTAGAAACACAAATGCAGCAGCACAGTGTTGTACTCATCTGCCACAGCAATGATTGATAGCATGTAGCTTCACAACTATAGACTCACAAACCTTCCCAATCTCACCTGTTCTGCTTTGTGGAAGCTAACAGGAAGACCACGGTACTCCCACATAAGGAAATCAGAATTTGTTCCCCTAAATATCTCAGGAGGTAAAGAACCACATACTCCAGGTCATAAATTTATTTCCTGACATGTGCCTATTTGGAGAGTTGAGGTGTTACATTTGCCCTTGTGTGACTGTGAAGGGAAAGTCACAGCTCTTGCACCAGATTACAATCTATCAAAGCCACTGAAAACTGCCTGGTAGACACTGCGCGAGGGATGGATCAGGTCAAGCTGTGAAAACCTCCCAGGTCAACACTTAAGAATATCGATTTGCGCGATGTAGCCTATAGGCTACCAGCAAAATTGAACTACAGGTCAGCAGTAGAGGAAAGAAAGGGTAAGAAATTGAAAAAAAAAATGGTGAGGTCAATGTCAAAATAGGTACAGGAGAAAAGATGAAGAACTATACCGATTGTTTGGAGGTAGAAAGCAGCCGTCAGTCAAGCTCACCGGGAAGGTCCCAGATTCAACCTCCCACACTGCTCGCTAATCTAAGCTGAGGCAGAAAAACAGAAAATCTAGGACAGAGGAGGCATTTAGCCAACAGCGTCTGTGCCGATCAAGAGGTTATCCAACCAAACTCCATTTTTTAGCTCTTGGTTTCTAACCCACAGGCTTTCAAGTGCATATCCAAGTATTTTCTTAAAAGCGATTATTTCTGCTTCTCCCATTTAGGCAGTGAATTCCAGACTCCCACTGCCTTCTGGGTGAAAACATTTCTCAACTACCCTCTCACCCTTCTAGCAACTACTTTAGAACATACAGTGCAGAAGGAGGCCATTCGGCCCATCGAGTCCGCACCGACCCACTCAAGCCCTCACTCCACCCTATCCCCGTAACCCAACAACCCCTCCCAACCTTTTTTGGTCCCCAAGGGTAATTTAGCATGGCCAACCCACTTAACCTGCACGTCTTTGGACTGTGGGAGGAAACCGGAGCACCCGGAGGAAACCCATGCAGAAACGGGGAGAATGTGCAGACTCTGCACAGACAGTGACCCAGCAGGGAATTGAACCTGGGACCCTGAAGCTGTGAAGCCACAGTGCCAACCACTTGGGCTACCGTGCGGCCCAAACCTATGCCCTCTGGTTCTTGTTGATCTTTCTACCAAGGGAAATAGAAACTTCCTAACCACTCAAATCTAGGCCCCTGAACTGTATACACATCATTTAAATCTCCTCTCAATCCCCGAAATCTCCATGGTTTCAAAGAAAACACACCCAGTCTTATCCAGTCATCCATGAGCTAGAATGCTCCATTCCTGGTAACATTCTCATAAAGCTCCTCCATACCCACTTTAGTGCAATCATATCTTATTCCGTAATGCAGTGACCAACCTGACTGCATGCAGTAGTCCAGCTTCAGTCTTGTGTTCTATACAGCTTCAGCATAACCACCCCACTCTTACATTCTATGCCTAGGCTAAGAAGGTACCCTGAATGCCACCGTAAACACTTGATCTACCTGCTGTTAACTTGACACAAATCTCCAACTCTAGACAAAAGATTCTCAACCAACCGCAGCCTAGTGTTTTGAGGTTTAAAAAAGAAACCCTCTCTATCTTCCCATTAATTGCTCTTCAGGTCTCTGGCACTGGTACGACTGGGCTTTTGGTAATGCTGAAAGAGCAAATCACTGTGCATTAAATATTCTCTTTTAAGGAATTACAAATAGATGCTGAGAGAACTGCTTGTTCTGCCCAACATTAAAAAGACCTCCCTGAGTGCCTTTGAAGTTAATGCTAATTCTTTTTACAAAAATAATTTTTATTAAAGTTTTCACAAAATATCAACAACAAAAATATAAAGTACAAAATGCAAAAAATGTAAAGGAAATGCAGTAACAAAAATAATAAATCAACACACGCCCAAACACATAGCAAAGATATACACCCAGACAAAACCTCCAATATATAGAAACAAAACTGAAATAACACCCCCCTCCCCCCCCCCCGGTTGCTGTTGCCACTGATCGTCGTCTACCGTTCTGCCAGGAAGTCTAGGAACGGTTGCCACCGTTTGAAAAACCCCTGTACCGACCCCCTCGTTAATGCTAATTCTAAGTAGCAACGGGAGTAGTCAGCGATCGGCCTCCTGCTTATAGAGTCTGATGGTGAGCTGGCGGGGCTCCGAACGTGAAGTGTCTGCCAAACCTTGACACAAATGTGCCGCAGTTTCCTGATCTTTAAAAGTCATGTCAGAGACTACCTTCAGGGATTAGTATGCAGTCCAAGGTCCATCTTCCTCTACACAGTACCCCACTGGGATACCTCAGTATCCCACCATTCATTGGGTATTCTCTTGCCCTAGCTTAACCTCTCCAATACATTACCTCACACTTCTCCAGATTGAATTCTATTTGCATCCTGACAGTACAGAATTATCAAAAAATTACAATGAACAATTACAATAGTCATTTGAGATATGGTGAATCATTCTAACCAAGAAAAACAAATGCAACCACTTACCTAAGGAACCAAGGGTGTTGGCCCAAAGAGCTCCCTGCCTCGTCACCATATTTAGGATTCTGCAAAACAAGACATTCTAGATTGAGGCCTAACATTCAAACAAGCTTGCATGATGTGCAAATTTAGACTTTTTTGAAGTATAATTCTACACGCATTCTTAAATTAAGCAAGGCCTTCCAAAGCCCTTGGAAAAAAATCGCGATCCGGCCCAGCCCCGGCACAGTAGCTGGGGGACACAACTGGAGGTGCGGCCAAGTTGGTTTTAGTATGATTTGAATATGTGGCAGGGGCTTGGGCAGAAAATTCCAGGACTTGATGGTGAAATGGCTGCCAGAGTAAGTCGATGAGAGGGGCTTAAAAGGAGGTTGATTTTCAAACCAAATTCCCTGGATCATGAGGTGACAGTAGACACCAGGCAGAGCTTAGCAAGGGGTTGGAGCAGGGCAGCACAGTTCATTGTAAATAATGTAATGCCGCTGAGGTCCATAAAAGGTCAAACCAAGCGTGTATTGTCAGGGTCCATGAACAGGGACTTCAACCACAACAGGGACAGGCTGATTGGGATCAATTTCAATTGGATTGGATTTGTTTATTGTCACGTGTACCGAGGTACAGTAAAAAGTATTTTCCTGCGAGCAGCTCAACAGATCATTAAGTACATGAAATGAAACGGAAATAAAAGAAAATACATAACAGGGCAACACAAGGTACACAATGTAATTACATAACACCGGCATCGGGTGAAGCATACAGGGGTGTAGTGTTAATGAGGTCAGTCCATAAGAGGGTCGTTTAGGAGTCTGGTAACAGGGGGGAAGCTGTTTTTGAGTCTGTTTGTGCGTGTTCTCAGACGTCTGTATCAAACAACTGCAATGTTTCAGGAACCACTCGGCTCAATAGGCCACAAGGACACTCCAGCCCATGACAAGGACATTCTCCAAACCAAGTAAACTCACTGAACCATAATATTTTTCACTAACAGCAGATCCCCATCAACAGTTGCATAATTCAAAGTGATAGCTAAACGTGCGACCAGAAACGCTGAAACAGATTTGTCACTTTTTTTGTTCACACAAAGAGCATTTGATAGCAAGAGACTGGACTTGATAATTTATTAAACCAACTTAAAAATCAGTAGCTACAATCAACAAAGCCACTCATTCCACCACAGTTAAATAAGACCTTGTAAGCGAAGGCAAGGTTCTGACATGACTTTTAAAGATCAGGAAACTGCGGCACATTTGTTGAGTCAAGGTTTGGCAGGCACTTCACGTTCGGAGCCCCGCCGGCTCACCATCAGACTCTATAAGCAGGAGGCCGATCGCTGACTACTCCCATTGCTACTTAGAATTAGCATTAACTACAAAGGTGCTCAGGGAGGTCTTTTAATGTCGGGCAGAACAAGCAGTTCTCTCAGCATCTACTTGTACTTCCTTAAAAGAGAACATTTAATGCACAGTGATTTGCTCTTTCAGCATTACCAAAAGCCCAGTCGTACCAGTGCCAGAGATCTGAAGCACAATTAATGGGAAGATATTCAGAGGTTTTCTATACCTCAAAACACTAGGCTGGGGTTGGTTAAGAATCTTTTGTCTAGAGTTGGACATTTTTGTCAAGTCAACAGCAGCCCTGGACGTGCACAGCTCGGGATCAGTTTCATCGGCGATGGTGATCGAAAGTTTCGGACAAGGTTCGGCACAACATTGAGGGCCGAAGGGCCTGTTCTGTGCTGTACTGTTCTATGCTCTTCCCCTGAATATGCTCCGATCAAAAGCTGTGTATGGGTTTTCATTGTTACCTCACTGGCCTTATGACGGGCCTGAGTCAGGGGGCGTAGCGTAGCATGGAGGCAGTGTTGGCATGAGGGCAAACACAATCAAATAATAAACCAGAAACAGGCTATTTGGACTGATGGGTCCATACACTAGAAACTGATCATGTGGAATGCAACACTTATTGGAACAGCTGCACAAACGTTGATAACCCCAGTCTGATAACCCTCCGATACTGATAACCCTCCGACCTTTGGAAAACTACAATTCTGCCCGATTTTCAGTTTTACAAATTCTAGGAATTGAACACAAATTGAACTATAGGTATCAACATTTACCATCAGAACCCATTTTTACAAAGCACTGTCCTGGGAAACATTGACAATCTTTAGCTTTGAGTAACTGACCAATTAAAAAATTTATGGGGGGGGGGAATGATTACCGCATTTTATTTTTAATGGTGTTAACACACACCATAAGAATATAGACCCGTAATTCTTCACTTAATTGAGAAAATGGGTTATTTTTTGGGACAATAGAAGTTTTTGAAAAAAGGGTTGACAGAATACCAGATCTCCAAAGGCTGGTTAATGGAGCATCTGATAGAACATTGAAATGCGACAGCAACCGTGTGCTGTGCACAAGATTTGTAATCGACCAACAACAGATCTCCTGTGACAAGGAGACATATCACGGAACATACAGCGCAGACACAGGATACGATCAGGAAGGGGATGATGAAGTGATCCTGCAAGTGTTATTTTCAGGGAAAGGGCAGGGAAACAAACTCACTATATAGAACATAGTCCACTACTGTTGCAGGCAGGGCATTCCACGCCCCTACTATGAGTAAAGAACCTACCTCTTGACATCTGTTCTATATCTATATCATATCATATCATAGCCTGAAGCAGCTTTCCAAAGACCAATAAAATCTCACACAAGGTTTGACAACCAGAGGAAAATGACATTGCCTTCTAATTGCTAAGAACTCATGTAACTATCGTTGTCATAGATGAATAACTCCGTTCCCAAGGCGGTGCGTTCCCAAACTCCCAATGAAGGTGATGACTCTAAGAAACTAACACCTACAACTGTACCATTATAGACAGTGTCTCCCCCATGAGGTGAAAAAATAATAAATTAAACAGAGCTTAATCTACATTCTTTCCAATTGGAATTGCTGAAAAGAGACAGAATCATCACCAAGTCCTCGCCTCATTAGCCTGAGGCTAACGACAACTCAACTAATTCAGTTCGGATCATCGATGTGGGAGCCGGTGGACCCTATTGTGGTTCCCAGTGAACACAATGTGCTAAGTGTTGGTTGCTCGAGGAACTCTGGCTCAGAGTTGATGAGCTGGAGTCTGAGCTTCGGATGCTGCGACACATCAGGGAGGGGGAGGAGTTACCCGGACACTGCTTCAAGAGGCAAGCACTACCTATTAGACTACCTATCTTGAATTTGGCCAGTGGTCAGACACAGGAGGATGTGACTACATACATAGAACATAGTGCAGAAGGAGGCCATTTGGCCTATCGAGTCTGCACCGACCCACCTAAGCCCTCACTTCCACCCTATCCCCAAAACCCAATAACCCCTCCTAACCTTTTTGGTCACTAAGGGCAATTTAGCATGGCCAATCCACCTAACCCCACACGTCTTTGGACTGTGGGAGGAAACCGGAGCACCCGGAGGAAACCCACGCAGACACGGGGAGAACGTGCAGACTAGGCACAGACAGTGACCCAACGGGGAATCAAACCTGGGACCCTGGTGCTGTGAAGCCACAGTGCTAGCCACGTGTACTACCGTGCTGCCCAAATTAAGGCATGAGGTAGGTAAAGGGATCCAGGAGGTAGGGTTGCAGGAGCCTCAGTCCTTATTCAATGGTTTGAGATTCTTGCTTCCTGTGTGGAGAGCAGAGATGATGGGGAGGATGAGAAAACTGACCACAGCAACACGGTACAGGGAGCCATTGAAGTGGGGTGGGGGAGAGAAGAGAGAAAAGAAATGTAGCCATAATCAGGAATAGTACAGCTAGGGGCATAAACGCTGTTCTCTGTAACCAGGATTGAGAGTCCCGAAGGTTGTGCTGCCTACCTGGGAATAATCTTTATCAGTGTCACAAGTAGGCTTACATTAACACTGCAATGAAGTTACTGTGAAAATCCCCTAGTCGCCACATTCCGGCACCTGTTTGGGTACACAGAGGGAGAATTCAGAATGTCCAATTCACCCAACAAGCGCGTCTTTGGAGACTTGCGGGAAGAAACCGGAGCACCCGGAGGAAACCCACACGGACATGGGGAGAACGTGCAGACTCTGCACAGACAGTGACCCAAGCTGGGAATCGAACCTGGGTCCCTCGCGCTGTGAATCAACAGTGCTAACCACTGTGCTATCATGCCATGGTGCTCAGGCTCAGGATATCTTGTCTGGACTGCCGAGGAACTTTGGAGTGTGAGGGAAAAGATCTAGTTGTCATGGCCCACGTAGGTACAAAAGGACATAGAACAAGGATCGAGGTTCGGCTGAAGGAATATGAGCAGCTACGGGCTAAATTAAAACAGAACCAAAAAGGTAATAATCTATGGATTACTACCTGAGCCATGAGCAAATTGACAAAGAGTCAATACGATTAAAGAGGTAAATGTGTTTCTCAACGGTTGGTGTCGGAGAAATAAGTTTGAATTCATGGGACATTGGCGCCAGCACTGAGCAAGGACAGAGCTGATCCGATGGGACAGAAGTTTCCAAACCAAGTAATAGAACAGAGTATGGAAAGTGACAGGACTCTTACTTCAGACACAGCAGATCGGGGACAACTGGGGGTAAACGGATGGACGGACACCACACAGCAAGTCACAAGGGAATTGTTCAATCTCTCCCGAACACCCCTTGTTGTATGGGTTTAGAAGAGTAGAGTGTACGTTGGCACTCAATCCACCCACTGGTCCTCAACATTGCACTTCAAGCCAAAAAGAAAACAGGGGCATCAAAAGTGAGGAGTTACAGCAGTGCAGTTCAGAACAATGTTTCGAATAGTACATTGTGAAGGATATAGAAAAATTGGATTTGAAATGTGTGCTACTAAGTCTGTCAAATTAGGCAGGAAAAATATATGTTGAACATTAAAATTCACAATGAAGAGCTGCTGTGCAAACAAAGGTTTTTGGAGTTCAGCATTCTGTGGTGTTCTAGGTACATGGCAGCCCATTAATATTCTCGGGCATTGGAAAATTAGCATTTCCAGACTGGATAAAAATGTCAAGGCTTTTTATAGACTCCCCAGGTCAGGATCCAACGTGTAAATTATTTAGACGGGACACGTAAAATCTACATCAAGGGTGCTAAATTAGGCAGAAGCAAGGCAGTTCAGCACATCCTTCCCTTTATTCCCCAATTAATCACAACCATACACAATGGACCTTCGGTGTTGTCTGTGCCAGCTCTTCGAAACAGCTACCCAATTAGTCCCACTCTCCTGCTCGTTTCCCCATCGCCCTGCAAACGGCTCCTTTTCAAGTGACCAGATTCCCTGTTGCAATTCAATCTGCTTCTACCAACCTTTCATGTGATGAACTCCAGATTGGACACGCTGCACATGAAAATTCATATTTTCCAACATATAAACAAGGTGTAGGCCACTCACCCCCTCGAGTCTGCTCCGCCATTTAATAAGATCATGGCCGATCTGACAGTAACCACCCTTGCTTACCAAGAATCTACCACCGTAAAAATATCCAAGAATACCGTCCAAAGCCTTTTCAAGGATTTCCAAAAATCATGACCCTCAATGAGATTTTTTTTTGCCTCATCTCCGTTTTCAATGGGCGACCCCTTAATATTCAGCAGTGACCCAGAGTCCTAGAGCCTCCCACAAGAGGAAACATTCTCTCAATGTCCACTCTGTCAAGTGCCTTCAGGATTTTATATAGAACATAGAACAGTACAGCACAGAACAGGCCCTTCGGCCCTTGATGTTGTGCCGAACAATGATCACCCTACTCAACCCCACGTATCCACCCGTAACCCAACAACCCCCCCCCCCCCCCCTCACCTTACTTTTTAAGGACACTACGGGCAATTTAGCATGGCCAATCCACCTAACCCGCACATCTTTGGACTGTGGGAGGAAACCAGAGCACCCGGAGGAAACCAACGCACACACGGGGAGGACGTGCAGACTCCGCACAGACAGTGACCCAGCCGGGAACCGAACCTGGGACCCTGGAGCTGTGAAGCATTTATGCTAACCACCATGCTACCGTGCTGCAATTGATATGTTTCAATCAATTGCCTCTTACTCTTCAAAACTCCAGCAGATACAAGCCTGGCCTGTCCAACTTTTCCTCACAAGACAACCCACCTATTCCTGGCATTAGTCTGGTAAATCTTCTCTGAACTGCATCCAACACATTTACATCCTTCCTTAAATATAGTGACCAATACTGCACACCATACTCCAGATGTGATCTCATTAATATTACTGAAGCATAACTTTCCAACTTTTATATTCAATTCCCCTCACAATAAACTATAATTCTATTAGCTTTCCCATTATTTGCTGTACTCATCTTTTGCGATTCAGACATCCAGATCCCTCTGCACCTCAGCGCTCTACAATCGCTCACCATGATAATATGCTGATCTTTATTCTTACTGCTAAAATTTCACATTTTCCCACATTATACTCCATTTGCCAGATCTTTATCCACTCACTTAACCTAGCTATATCATTTGGTTGCCTCCTTGAGTCCTCTTCACAACTTACTGTTCCATCTGAATCATTTGTCAACAATCTCAAGCACTAACGCTTCTGTCTGTGGAGAGTGTCTCTCTCCCTATTTACTTTATTAAAATCTCCAGAATTTTGAGGGCATCTTATCAAATCTCTCATTGATCTTCTCTGTACCAAGGAGAACAATTCCAATTTCCCTAGTCTCTCCACTTCTCGAAGTCCCTCATCCCGGCTACCATTCTGGATAATCTGCACTCCACCCTCTTGAATGGCTTGACATTTTTCCTAAATTGAGGCGATGGGAGCTGGACAAAATAATATTCCCAAGGCTGGAGTTCCTTACTTTGTGCTCTCATACCGATATTTACATAACCCAGGATCCCTTTTTAAAACATAAATTTAGAGTATCCAATTTATTTTTTTCCCAATTAAGGGGCAATTTAGCATGGCCAATCCACCTACCCTGCCCTCTTCACCCGGTTAAAAGCAGCCCGCCTCCTCACCAGCTCCACCATAAAGTCCTGGTATACACGTATACCTGCTCCAGCCCACTGCACCACCCGCTTCTGCTTGGCCCAGCACAGGACCTTCTCCTTCACACTGTACCTACAGAAGCACAGAGTCACTACCCTTGGCGGCTCACTCGCCTTTGGTACAGGCCTCCACGACCAATGAGCCCGATCCAGTTCATATCGGGAGGGATCCTCCCCCTCCCCCAATAGTTCCGCCAGCATCGCAGCAAAATACTCAGTCGGCCTCGGCCCTTCAACTCCTTCAGGCAGCCCCACAATCCTCAAATTCTGTCGCCTGGACCTGTTTTCCAGGTCTTCCATTTTTCCTCGCAGATCCATATTAATCTCAATCACCTTCTGCATCTCCCTCCCCATCGACGCAAGTTGATCACCATGCTGCAATAATGTCTCCCCTTGCTCCCGCACCTCCACCACTGCACCTGCCACCGTCACCGGGGAAATCGCCTCCTCCACCAGCACACTCAAAACCTCCCTCATCTCCTTCCTCATTGTCTCCATGTATTTTGTAAATTGCCTTTCGAATTCCGCAGCCATCACCTTAGTTATTTCTTCAGCCGTAGCAATGCGGCCTCCCCTGGTGCTCCAGCCTCCATTTTCCTTGGTGACCCCGTGGTGACCTTTCCACTCCCCGACGAACTTTCAGCTGGTTTCACAGCCGTTTTCTTACTGGACCTCGAGATATTCCTTCCCTGTGCTTTCTCCTGGCCTTCACTGCCCCTAGGACCGGGCGTCAATCCCCGACAACGCCGTTCCCGAACGGGAGCCCTCCAATGCGCGGCTGCCTCCCGCCCGCCGTCACCGGAAGTCAGCCGTCACCGCTTCTTCAACGGCCTTGGTGAGATCTTTTCACAGTTGTTCCCTCTGCTGCTAGAATTCAGCTTTCATAAAGGCCCTCAAGTCAGCTTGAGGCCTTTAAGCTCGCCCTTCCCCCGCCTGCATGCTGGAAGAGGCTTTTGTCTCTGCTGTAGCTTCAGCCAAATCTTTCACTCTTTCTGCGGCTGTGGTAACCAAGAAACATACCATTCCTGGGGGAAAGTACTCCTCCAACATTCACCTACGCCTTTTCATCAAAACTCCACCCCGTATTGCTTAAAAAAGAGCTCTTTTCTGTAACCTTGGGCAGGAGCTGCCTTTTGTGTGATCACTTACTCCATGGTGCACACCGGAAGCCCGAATCATCAAAATTAATGTAATTTATTTTAAAATCTTAAACGTAATGCACTAAGGGGCGGCACGATGCCGCAGTGGTTAGCCCTGCAGCCTCATGGTGCCGAGGACCCGGGGCCGGGTCACAGTGTAGAGAGTGCACATTCTCCCCGTGTCTGGTGGGCCTCACCCCACAACCCAAAGATGTGCAGGGTAGGTGGATTGGCCATGCTAAATTGCCCCTTCATTAGAAAAAATGAATTGGGTACTCTTAAATTTAAATAAATAATCAAACAATGCACTAATCCTGTCAGCGATCAGATGTAGACCCAACTGACAAGTCAACAACACCGTAAGTACCCGAGTAGGGGTCAAATCCAGGCCTGCCACAATTTCCTTGCGGTTTAGGCGAAAGCCAAAGTTCTCAAAATTAATTTGCTCCTTCCTCAAAGTTGCTCTCCCAGTTTGAGTCTCAGCCACAAGTGTAGGACTTCAGTTCTGTCTTCAATCGGAATAGACAGAGGCTGAAGCACTAAAACAAAGGCTCAATTACTGGTCTTACACAACCCGGGAAAAAAAAACCCAGGAAACACCAATTCATTTTAAAATGTATAAAAGCGGGGATGGCTTGGCTCAGGTAATAGGGGTTAGCAAAAACAACTGGAGGAACAAGAAACTGTTTGTAAAAGAAAATCATTCACGGGATGTGAATAAATACTAGAAAATCTGTTGCAATTACACACACAGGCCCTGGAGTCAGAAGGCAGCGGTTAAACAGGGTTCAGTAGCGAGTGTGTGCTACATTGCCAAAGATATAATCTTTTACATTGAGATGTTAAACAGAGGACAAGATTGCCTGTCCCTGGTTGGTTAAGCGGACATTAGAGACCCCCATAGCATGACTGGAAGAGTTCTTTCCCTGCCTTGGCCAATATTCTTCTTTTAACAAACATTAAATGCAGAGTTATCTCTGTGGGGCTTTGCTGCAGTACATGGCAGAAGTAATTAATTCAACAGCCGTGTAATACTTGGGACATCCCATGGAAGTTAAAATGATGTACAAATAGCAATTTAAAAAAAAGTTTAGATAGGCAACTGGTGGGGGGGGGGGGGGGGGGGGGGGAAACCACGGTCATATGTTTGGGTCCTGTCCAAAGCTGGAGGATTACTGGGAGAAGGTGTTTAGGGTAATCTCTAAAGTGGTGCAAGTGAAACTGGACCCGAGTCCTCGGGAGGCCATATTCGGGGTTGGAAACGGGCACGGAAAATGAAAAATCGCTTATTGCCACGAGTAGGTTTCACTGGAAATCGCATCCTGGAGATCACCCTCTCCACCCTGTGCCTTGGCGTGGCGGGGGGACCTGCTGGAATTCTTAATGCTTGAAAAGGTCAAATGTGAACTGAGGGGAAGGATGGAGGGGTTCTACAATTCATGGGCGTTATTCATTATGAGAATTGGATCACATTGAACATTAGGGGGGATTGGGGGCTGGGAGAGGGGGACTGTATGTGTTAATGGTGACTATGGGTGATTCCTGATTCCTTTTTGTCATTTGTTTATTTTAACATGCGGGCCAATGTCTGGGGTTTGGTGGGAGGATGGGATCGTTGTTATTGATATGGGGATTGACATTACTGATTATTGTTTATTGTTGGGTGTAAATTTGGGAGAAAATGTGAAAAAGGAGAATAAAAAATAGTTAAAGAAAAAAAGAAAGGCGACTGGTGTTGTTAATTACCCCCAAATTTTGCAACTTAAGCTTGCAACGTTACTAGGTGGAGGTAGAGAAAGGGCGGCTGAGTGTGCATTTATGATTATATTTATCAAGAGACACATTACACGAGCAACCAGAAGCAGGTGCCAGATAAACATACAAGTGTGCTGCATGGTATTAGGATCTTGCTCCAATGAAATGATGATTGCACAACCTTGCCTCACAGATACCTGTGTTTAGCTTGTGGAATGTGTCCTTGCAAGGCATTCGCATACTGAGAAGGACACACTGTCCTTCTTATCTCCTCAGCCAGGCAGAACAGTCCATCGGTTATTTGTGGACTCAATCTATATCACCATCTTGTGGCCGAATACAATTCAACAGTTTGATTTTGCCAAACGTCAAATAATTTCCAACAAAAAAAAATCAAGGGTTCAAAATGCAGGCCCCCCCCCCCCCCATCCACACACAGACAGAGACACACAGACAGAGACACACAGACAGAGACACACAGACAGAGACACACAGACAGAGACACACAGACAGAGACACACACCGACACACACTGAGTTATCGCAGACTCTCAACCTGCTAAAATGTCACTACATAAACAGTGGAATTCTCTCCCTCACAGGAGGAAACCAGAAGAGAGACTAAAATGGCACTTTCCAGGCGAGCATCAGTTGGGAATCAGGATGCTTGCTCTCTTGTCACAATGGCAATGGCTGAATGGCACAAGTTATTGAACAGGGCGGTACAGCAGACACAAGGTTTGTAAATAAGCCGCCCCCCCCAGCTAGTAGACAGAGGGTGACAGGGCAAGGAGTATCCAGAACAATTTCTGAATTTAACACCGACTGACAAACAGATGTTTCTTCCAGCTCGAGAGAAATGACACAAGGGGTTCAAACTTCCTCTACGTGTGTATTCAGCCTGTCGCTTTACACTGATCTACATAGAAACTAGGAGCTAGAGTAGGCCAAATGCAATCGTTCCTGAGAATTAGAAAGAAAATGATGGAACATGGGCATCACTGTCGAGGACAGTGTTTACTGCCCACCCTCAGTTGCCTTCGAGAAGGAGGTGGTGAGCTGCCTTCTTGAATTGCTGTAGTCCTTGTGTTGTAGGTACACCCACAGTGCTCTTAGGAAAGGAAGTCCATGATTGTGACCCAGCCACAGTGAAGAAACGTGGATATATTTCCAAGTTAGGACGGTGAGTGGCTCGGAGGGGAAACTCCAGGTGGTGGGGTTCCCAGGTATCTGCTGCTCTTGCCCTTCTAGATGGTAGCATTGGGGCAGCACGGTAGCATTGTGGATAGCACAATTGCTTCACAGGTCCAGGGTCCCAGGTTTGATTCCGGCTTGGGTCACTGTCTGTGTGGAGTCTGCACATCCTCCCCATGTGTGCGTGGGTTTCCTCCGGGTGCTCCGGCTTCCTCCCACAGTCCAAAGATGCGCAGGTTAGGTGGATTGGCCTTGATAAATTGCCCTTAGTGACCAAAAGTACCCTTAGTGTTGGGTGGGGTTACTGGGTTGTGGGGATAAGGTGGAGGTGTTGACCTTGGGTAGGGTGCTCTTTCCAAGAGCCGGTGCAGACTCGATGGGCCGAATGGCCTCCTTCTGCACTGTAAATTCTATGATATGGTAGAGGTCATGGGTTTGGAAGGTGCTGCCTAAGCAACATTGGTGAGTCCCTGAAGTGCATCTTGTAGATGGTACGCACGGCTGCTGTTCGTCTGTGGCGGAGGGATTGAATATTTGTGGAAGGGGTAGCAATCAAACAGGTTGCTTTGTCCTGGATGGTACAGAGCTTATTGGGTGTTGTTGGATTTCTACAATCCATGCCCTTGCAGCCGTCCCTTATCAATTACAGGCCCAAGAGCTTGTAGTCTCACATGAATGGGTACTTACTGAACATTCCTGGGTTTTGACCAAGCCATATCACGAGTTTCCTTCAATCCCAGGCGCAGGCCATTTACTGCACCAATAGCAGCACCTGGTGAAACAGAGAAGAACTATAATCGATTGCAGAAAGGCAAATTTCAGGTTTATTACCAAATGGGTAAACTCCATTTCCCAGCTGACATACCGTGCCATAGAAATGCACGGAGTTATACCTGACCAAAGTGAGCAACTGGGGTATGGAACATCTGTCCTCTTTATACCTGCAACCATACTGTATTTCCCAGGTTAGTTAAAGCACAATCAGGTTCAGTGAAGAGCACCCACCCACTGGACCATTAGTGCATCTATCTGACGTCGATAGCAAGGGCTCTGTGACCCCACCAACTCAAAATATCAGAAGCTGTTCTGAAAGGTGCACGACTGTCACTGGTAACTGGATTAAATTAGTGTAAGATTGATTAGAAATTTGGGATGCTCTTCCTCTTTCACAAGAGATTTCATCCACTCCTAAGTGGTAAATAATGCAGATCTCTTGTCAATGTTCACATGGAATTACAAACACCTCCTTCCGCTTACAAGACCTTTTCCTTTTTTGCTAAATCTACTTCAAAAAAATAAATAAATTTAGAGTACCCAATTTTTTATTTAATAAAAGGGGCAATTTAGCGTGGCCAATCCACCTACCCTGCATATCTTTTGGGTTGTGAGGGTGAGACCCACGCAGACACGGGGAGAATATGCAAACTCCACACGGACAGTGACCCGGGGCCGGAATCGAACCGGGGTCCTCGGCGCCGTGAGGCAGCAGTGCTAACCACTGCGCCGCCGTGCCGCCCTTAAACCCTATTATGCGGCAGGTACGAAACAGTGAATCTGCCCAGGTTTCCGCAGAGCAGGTTATTTTTTAGGAACGGTAATAGATTGGATGATACAGTATAACATGGTAAAGTCAACAGCTGCCCAGGCGAGGGTAGCACAGGCCAAATCTCTCTTATCATGGTTCCATGAAATACACCAAGCATATTCCGGATTTGATGCAATGTCTTTGCTTGAACTCAATCCAAAGCTTGAGTCTAGTTTTAAAAGGCTGCCCCCTCTTCTACATGTGCATCATTGCTACTTTCTCAATCTTTGGAGCCTTACTTAGCGACAGCTTGCAGGCAGGACTCGACCACGTGCTAGTTGCTGGGGTCACTAGTATTAACCGAGAGATTTGTGGCGTATTCAGCAGGAATGGCTGATCTAGTAACAAAAAAACCAATCATACCAGTCATACAGCAGCCGCCAATCGTAAAGAAAGCCAGCTCGAATCTTCCTCGAGTCTTATTGGCTCCGGTTGGCAATATAAACTCTTCCGTGTCCTGAAAAGAGAGGCGGGGACAAAGATGAGAATCTGCAGGCTTTACAGTGTAACTGGATCTCAAAATTCACATGTTTTAAGGCACCACTCGCAAACCCAGAGTAACCACAACTGCTGAAAATGTCACAAATCTAACTTGTTCCTCCCATCACCTCCTTCAATATACTAGAGCATCTTTATGCAATAGCACGTCAAAGCAACTTAATCAAGCTAATGGAGTGCTGCTAGATAGAAGAGGAGTAAATTTACAGAGGTTAGGTACTCAAATAAGTGAAAATTCTTAAAACTTATTTAAAGATAAGGAGCACAAATTAACAGCTACAAAGAGATAAAATATTGAGCTTAATTAAAAATATACTTGGATGTCATGATGGGAAAGTTAATAGGGATGAACTGTACCCAGTTAACCGATCATCCCTTTTAACCAAAAACGGTCCCAACAGCCAGTAGTTGCAGTTCTGATTTTCAGGCACTAGATGGCATGCTATGTCAGGCACTGACTGTACAGTGAACCCTGCCAAAATGGACATCTGCAAAACACTGTTACTGACACTCACAAATAATTTGCATCAGAATAGAATCTAATTGTCCTTTGAAACCTCAGACACATGCAAATTACAACAAACAGACAACGTTCAATGAACCATTTGCAGGTTAAAACACCAGACATGTAAGTAAGTGCTTTGGGCAAGAAGGAAAATGTTTTTGGGGCAATGTAAAATATTCTCACCCAAAATGCACCGTGACAGAGAAATCTTTGATCTTTGGAAATGAGTATTTACACAGGGATAGAGGGGTTTCTAGGTCGCTCTGGACACTGGGTAATAGAGGTCTCCATCACACAATCGGCAGGAACAGCCTGTGTTTCGATGTTGGGGGGGGGGGGGGGGGGGGGGGGGGGAGAGAACAGTAGTTTGGGAGAACGTGGAATGGCATGAAGATCACGGAGAGATTGGTTTCACCTTTCCCCTGTCCTCTCCTCCTAGCGCCTGCATCGGTTCTCATTCGGAGCCAGTGCTGACACGATGGGCCGAATGACCCCCCTTCTGCACCGTAACACTCTGATAAGAGGCCTCCTAGTTCGTGGAATGTCTCACTGGTGGTGCCAAGCTGCAAATAAAGATTCTCTAACACGGGGCCCCAGCCACTATGCTGCAAGTTTGAGAATGCGTAGCGGTCGCGTGATCTGATAGTGCGCAATCAAATCTCCAGGAATATCTGCAACCAGAGTTGGGAGCTGGACTCCACCAACACATCAGGCACCAAACATCAAACTCCCCCATAAACCACCCCTCCACCCTCCAAACATGAGCAGCTGTAGCACAAAGGAAAGGCCGATCTCCAAGGCACTCTGAGCCCACCTTGGTGTATGGGGAATGGCAATGAACTAGGAAATCAAAAGAAAATCTTTTGAATGCTGAAAATCTGAAACAAAAACAGAAAATACTGGAAAAACTACAGCAGGCCAGGGAGTATTTGTAGAGAGAAACAAGGTTAACCTGTCGAGTGTGTATGGCTTCTTCAGGGAGTCATACACACTTGAAACTTAACTCAATTTCTCGCCCCACAAATGATCCCAGGTCTGCCGAGCGTTTCCAGTAGTTTCTGTTTTTGTGCGTGTGAAATGACATCTTGCTGGGAGGGTTCCGTAATTAGATACAATCCCAGACCAGGACTAAAATGATTGGAATGCTGTGTCAGATATGGCCATTCCCGGAACATTTGATGTATCTGCTTTACTGCACACAGGAACATTACAAATAGGAGGAGACACATTCGGCCCATCGACTATAAGGTGATGGCTGATATGACTGGGGCCTCAACCCCACTTCCTGCCTGTCCACCTCGGCTCCCTTGTAGATCAAAAATCCGAATTCCTCCTCACCTCCATCTTAAATGGGAGACTCCTTATTTAAGACTTCCAGATTGCTCCAGGAGGGGAAAGACCTCCTCAGCAAGAACTATCGAGCTCCCTCAGAATTCTGTGCGTTTCAAGATCACCTCTTATTCTTCTAAACTACAATGGCTATAGGCCCAACCTGCTCAACCTTTCCTCGTAAGACAAACCTTTCACTCCAGGAATCACTCTAGAACAGTGTTCTTCAAACTTTTTTTCCAGGGATCAATTTTTAACCAACCGGCCAACCTTCGGGACCCAACCCGACCGACCTTCGGGACCCACGCCGGCCGATCTGAGCGACCCACCATTTTCTCTTACCTTGTTTGCTGCTGATAAAAATGGAGGAAATGGTTTTGGGTCCCTTTGGCCCTCGTACACACTCCCCCAATGGGTTAAGGTGAAGCCTCCCTGTGTCGGAAAGTATGGAGTTTCCATCTGTCCAAAGTTCTACATTTTTCCCGTAGAATTTTATTAAATAACCCACACCCCAAAGCTTGTAAAAAAAAAAAAAAATGAATTAAAGAAATGAATAAAAAACGGTTAGAGGAACAGTACACAGGTGAGCATGGAAAGACCATTGTGAAAAAGGTAACGCAAGAATGAGTGTGACTAATCATGATTTGCATTCTTTTTATTCGAATATAGATGGAGACAGGAACATTACACACATAAACTACTTACTTCATTGCATGTTTTAAAATTACTCCAGGTAATCAAGGAACAATGAAGTGAAATGATAAATTATGCATGCACAAGTGAGCGATTAAGCCGAGACCGTTTTAAAAATAGCGACCACACTGCACATGTGCGCCTGATCATCGGCACGCATGCGCAATGCGGTCAATTTTTTTTTTACATGTTTGCGGCCATTTTAAAGGCCGCTTGCAGCCGGCGTTATGAAAAGCTGGCTGCTGCGTGGGGATTTGCGCGATTGGGAGCGCCGCGGACAACGGCTCCGCGACCTCCCAACACACGTCCGCGACCTACGTATGGGTCGCGCCCCCGACTTTGAAGAACACTGCTCTAGTGAACCTTCCCTGAACTGCCTTCAATGCAGGTATAGCTACCTTAAACAAGGAGACCAAAACTGGACACACCTCCAGGTGTGGTGTTACATCCTGTATTGTTGCAGCAAGACTTTCCGATCATCCTCCTGGCAATGAAGGCCAACATTCCATTTGTCTTTCCAATTACTTGCCTGTACCTGCATGCTAGCCTTTTGTGATTCATTACAAGATCCCCCTGTACTGCAGCATTTGATAGACTAGTGACAAAAATATTTCTCCCCACATTATACTCCATCTGCCAAATGTCTGCCCACTCACCTAGGCTGCATCTCTCTGCAGATTCTACGTTCGCCTCACAACTTGCTTTCATACCGACCTTGTATCAGCTAATCTGACTACAATACAATCAGTCCCTTGATCCAAATCATTAATGTAGATGGTAAATAGTTGAAGGCCCAGCAGTTACCCCTGTGGCATCCCACTAGTTACAGTTTGCCAACATGAAAACGACCGGAGTATCTAAACTAGGTTTCCTGTTAGTTAGCTAATCCTCTACCCCGGCAAATATATTACACCCTAACACCATCAGCTCTTATTTTGTGCAGTAACCTTTTATGTCACACCTTATTAAATGCCTTTTGGAAATCAAAATCCATCTACAGGGTCCCCTTCATGAACACTGCTTATGACATTGACAAAGAACTCTAAATTTATGGTTTTCTTTTCACAAAACCATGTTCTCTCTGGGATTATATTGTGACTCGAGTGCCCTGCTACTGCTCCCTTAATACTGGATTCCGGCATTTCTCTTCCCCCTCCCTCCCCCACCCCCAGGGTTAGGTTATCCAACCAGGACAGAGAGAGGTAAACAGGAGCAAAGCCCCTCAATTAGGCTATGCCAGTTTTGGATGGCTGCCAGGGATGCTTTTTTCATAATGGATCTCATGAATTGAGCACACTTCAGGCGTAGACTGCTCCAGCTAAATTTAGCAGCGCTGTATCATGTTTTACACCTGGGAAATAGGCTTAATGTATCACAACTTCTGCCTCCCAGTCCTTTCAGGCAGTCAGTGCAGATAGACAGCAAAATTATTTGTTTGTAGTCTTCGCAAGTACTCATAAGTCAGGCGGTGTGTGTCCCGGGGTGTTTATTTGCTGTACCTGTTTTGATAAGTTTGTAATAAAATGCATTTAAAAAAATAAGTCAGGCAACAGCAATGCTCCCCAACAACTACCTAGATCAGGATATTACCTCTAATCCTGCTGATGAATAACATGGAGCTCACTTATTGTGGAATTCTGGACAATTTGTGCCCTGATTAAAAAAAAACATAAAAGCTGCCCCACAACTCACTTCACATCAGACACTGAACAAAAAAACGAAGTCAAACTCCACTCCTGGAAGCACTAGTTAGAATAGGTCAATCTACGGGTAGTACCGGTGGGAGGGGAGCGGGCTTGTGCAATATGTTACGATGAAAGTATTGAAAGTACGTGGATGTTTGCACATTTTTGCCTTTTTTGCTTCCTTTCTGATGATGCCTGTAACTGTTTATAAAGCCAAAAACTACCTCAATAAAATTGTTTATTAAAAAAAAAAAGAATAGGTCAATCTCATGCTTTCACAGCTAACATAGATATGTAAGCTTAAGGAACCAGAGATGAAATTTAAATCCTTTCTCCCAACTAAGGTACAGATATTTCAAGTCGCCAACGTTGACAGATTTTGGTGTTTTGATTATTATATATCAATGAGGCGACAGCACTCCGAGTGCCCATTTCCAAATCTCCACAGACTCAACTAAACAGCCACGATATGGAGATGCCGGCGTTGGACTGAGGTGAGCACAGTAAGCAGTCTTACAACACCGGGTTAAAGTCCAACAGGTTTGTTACAAATCACTCGCTTTCGGAGTACTGCTCCTTGCTCAAGTGAAATTTCACCTGAGGAAGGAGCAGTGCTCCGAAAGTTAGCCATTCGAAACTCCCCGGGTGGAACAAACCATTACAAGGGGACATAAGAACTAGGAGCAGGAGTAGACCATCTGGCCCCTCGAGCCTGCTCCGCTATTCAATGAGATCATGGCTGATCTTTTGTGGACTCAGCTCCACTTTCCGGCCTGAACACCATAACCCTTAATCCCTTTATTCTTCAATAAACTATCTTTATCTTGAAAACATTTAATGAAGGAACATAAATTTAAGGTGAATGGTGGAAGGGGGCCTCACGGTAGCATGGTGGTTAGCATCAATGCTTCACAGCTCCAGGGTCCCAGGTTCGATTCCCGGCTGGGTCACTGTCTGTGTGGAGTCTGCACGTCCTCCCCGTGTGTGCGTGGGTTTCCTCCGGGTGCTCCGGTTTCCTCCCACAGTCCAAAGATGTGCGGGTTAGGTGGATTGGCTATGCTAAATTGCCCGTAGTGTAAGGTTAATGGGGGGATTGTTGGGTTACGGGTATAAGGGTTACGTGGGTTTAAGTAGGGTGATCATTGCTCGGCACAACATTGAGGGCCGAAGGGCCTGTTCTGTGCTGTACTGTTCTATGTTCTATGTTCTATATAGGTGGGATGTCAGAGGTAGGTTCTTTACCCAGAGAGAAGTGGGGGCATGGAATGCACTGCCTGTGGAAGTAGTTCAATCGGAAACATTAGGGACCTTCAAGCGGCTATTGGATAGGTACATGGATTATGGCAGAATACTGGGGTGTAGATTGATTTGTTTTTAATATAGGACAAAGGTTCGGCACAACATCGTTGGCCGAAGGGCTTGTTGGTGCTGTATTTTCTATGTTCTATGTAAACCTGTTGGATTTTAACCTGGTGTTGCAATACTGCTTACTGTGCTCAACGAAACAGAGCAGAGAATAATGAGGCCATTCAACCCACAGAGTCCATGTTGGCTCCTTGCAGAGCAATCCAATCAATCCTGTTCCCTGCAAGGTGTCCATCCGATTTCCTTTTGAAATTATTGATCGTCTCTGCTTCCACCACTCTCGTAGGCAGAAAGATCCAGGTTATCGCTCACTGCGTACTAAACCACTTCTCACATCATCTGGCTTCACCCACCTCACCTATCTCTTGCCCAAAATCTTAAATCTGTGCCCCGTAATCACTATCAGTTAATTGGAAGAACTTTTTTCTTGTCTACAATATGCAAATCGGTGAATTTTGTAAGCCTCCATCGAATCATCCCTCAATGTCCTTTGTTCCAAGGAGAAGAACCCCAACTTCTTCGACTTAACCTTAAAGTTCCCCAGTTCCTCGAACCATTCTGGCAAATCTCCTCCGAAGCCTCTCGAGGACTGATATATCCTTGTTATGCCGTATAGCCAGTCGATTGATCTGATTAAAACATCAGAAGGTCTTCCACCTCAGCCATGAAAGATTACATCAGTCTTACCCCAACTATCTATACGGAGCCCCGAATGATTTAAAGAAGAAAAACATTTTCTACTCACCTGGATCAAATATCGAGGATCAAGGTTCAGATATGGAGACAATGGGCTCATTCCAGTCACTGAAAACAGCAAAGACGGAATTTAGTGTCAGTAACATCCTTTGTCTTTGTCACATCTTACAGCAAACCCCCCCCCCCCCCCCCCCCCCCCCCCCAAACACACTAGTTTCATTCTTTCTCACAGTTCCCAGCTACCCACTTTAGCCACACTGTCACAAGAGGTGTTTACCCAAAGGGAAGGAGGGGGAAATGGGAACTGTGGCACTCAGTGATGTCAGTTTCGCACTGACCCTTCACCTCTGGGGCTTGGCTTCCAAATCAAACAAGGGCCAATTGGATAAAAGTCTCCTCTTTTTTTTTTATACAGTCGACCATTTGCCCGAGTGAGGAACATGGGGCCGTTCTGGTGGATGGGTAAGAATCCACAGCAAAAAACAATATGGCAATCTTCATCAGAGAGATCACAAGAACAGCTATGATTGAAAGAACAGAAAATGATACAGTAGGGAGAGGATGGCACAGCTCAGGCAGTAGTAATAAAGTACACTGTTGGCACAATGTAAAGGGAGCTGTATGCTTTACCTTAACCATATTACACACTTGACGCAAGTCTCGTCTCATTTCCAGATCTCATTTGGAAAGAAATTCCCCAGAAATATATTACCCTCATGGGGAATGAAACACACTCAGGTAATCAACATGCAGCCTGGGTCAGAGATAGCATGCATGGTGGAGTGGAAAGGCAGTCACAAGGGGTGAAAGTTTGTTAAGAATATAGTTCAGTGAAAAAGCTCCATCATCACTTCTCAGCCTTTTGGCTAGCACAAAGCTTCGGATCAAGCCCAATTTGAGGTGCGATGTCTTTTCTCGTCAGCTTGGATTTTGTATGTGTCTCTTGTGGAGATCATGAATTGGCTTCAATTTGAATTGTTTTTTTGGAGACATCAATGAGATGGATTACAGGTTTGCCCTGTCCACTCTGCGCATTGGCTTTGATGAAAAACATTTTAAAAAAGACAGAGCTCCGGCAATTCTCACCGAGGCACGACATAGCAGGAATAGGTTATTTGTTAGAAAAATCTGTTGAAGTGAAGCAGGATTAGAGCTCCACTCAAAGAAGTTTTAACAGTCAGTCGACCCAGCAGGGATAAGGTAGTCACCAGAATAGATTGCTGCACTGCACAGTATTTGAAACGGCCGGACAGATGGCAGGCTCAGCACCAAATGGACATTTGCTTCTGCACCGTGGGAGATGCACAGTCCAGTTCAGATGGGTGGTCATTGTGCATCACCTGCCACCATCGGCAGTGCACGGAGATTGACGCTCGTGCCATTGGGTAACAGAAACTACCTTACTACCCACTTATTATAAGCTGCACTTTAGGATTCAGTGAGAATCGTGAAGCAAATAAACTGCAGAAAGTAGCTCCTTCCCCAACGAGGCAGATCTGTGCATTTAGAAATCAGGAGATTTACATCTAACGAGAGGTAGTTTGCTTTTAAGGATTCGGCTGGAGGCGGCATTAATGGTAATGGATGGTATGCAAAGCAAACAGCCACAGGGAGCATAGAAAGACTTGTCAAAATTTAACAGTGTCACACTGATTTCCTGGAGTCCTATCCTCTAACAATAGCGAATGGGCACGCACTTCTACATACATGGGAACACTTCCAAGTAACAGGATTAAGGAAAAATATTCACAGTCAGTCAAGATGGTGCATATCACTATTGTACAAGTTATATTGCCAGATAAGATAACCCCGATGACAAACTGGGACACTATCCTGCCACTGTGGCAATATGCAACAAAATCCCCAGCACCGACAACAAACCAACTCTGGGCTGGGCGGAATGCAGCATGCTTTTTCTGGGTGCCAGTGTGAAGCGGTTTTTTTGATGGCCAACCCGGCAGGTCTTCCAAAGTCACCGGCGTTCCAGGATTTTGTCCCAGTGACAATGAAGGAACATCCAACTCTGAATATGTGTGGTTCAGAGGAGAGCTTGCAGGTTACGGCTTTGCCATTCACCTGCTGCCCTTCTCCTTCTGGGTGGCAGAGGTTGTAGGGTTGCAAGGTGCCGTTGAAGGAGGCGTGGCGATTTTCTGCAGTGCACCTTTAAGGTGGTACACACTGCTGCCGGTCTTTGAGTCAGGAGAACTACTTCAGCTAAATCAAGGGCTGATTTAGCACAGAGGGCCAAATTGGATTGGATTTGTTTGTTATCACGTGTACTGAGGTGCAGTGAAAAGTATTTTTTTGCGAGCAGCTCAACAGATCATTAAATACATGGGAAGAAAAGGGAATAAAAGAAAATACATAATAGGGCAACACAAGGTATACAATGTAACTACATAAGCACCGGCATCGTATGAAGCATACAGGGGTGTAGTGTTAATGAGATTACTCCATAAGAGGGCAATTTAGGAGTCTGGTAACAGCGGGAAGAAGCTGTTTTTGAGTCTGTTTGTGCGTGTTCTCAGACTTATGTATCGCCTGCCCGATGGAAGAAGTTGGAAGAGTGAGTAAGCCGGGTGGGAGGGGTCTTTGATTATGCAGCCCGCTTTCCCCAGGCAGCGGGAAGTGTAAATGGAGTCAATGGATGGGAGGCAGGTTCATGTGATGGAGTGGGCTGTGTTCACGACTCTGAAGTTTCTTGCGGTCCTGGGCCGAGCAGTTGCCATACCAGGCTGTGATGCAGCCCGATAGGATGCTTTCTATGGTGCATCTGTAAAAGTTGGTAAGGGTTAATGCAGACTTGCCGAATTTCCTTAGTTCCCTGGGGAAGTATAGGCGCTGTTGTGCTTTCTTGGTGGTAGCGTCGATATGGGTGGACCAGGACAGATTTTCGGAGATGTGCACCCCTAGGACCCCGAAACAATGCAGAACAATGCCAGGAGCGCGGGTTCAATTCCCGTACCGGCCTCCCCGAAGAGGCGCCGGGATGTGATGACTAGGGGCTTTTCACAGTAACTTCATTGAAGCCTACTTGCGACCATAAGCGATTATTATTATTATACTTGCCACAGAATTCCTACCACAGGGAGTGCAATGTAGGTTTACAAAAATTATACCTGGACTACAGGGGCCAAGTTACGAGGAGGGATTACACAAATTAGTTCTGTTTTCGCCAGAATTTAGGAGGTTAAAGGATGATCTGATCGAAGCCTTCAAGATATTAACAGGATATTTACAGGGTAGATAAAGATAAACTATTTCCACTGGTTCCAAAACTAGGGGGCACAGTCTAAACATGAGAGGACTGTTCAGGGGGGAGGTTAGGAAGCACTTGTTCACACAAGGGATGGTAGAGGTTTGGAACTCTCACCCACAAATAGCAGTTGAAGCTAGATCAGTTGTTCATTTTAAATCAGAGATGGACTTTTGTTAAGCAAAAACATTGAGGGATATGGGCAAAAGGCAGGTGTACGGAGTTAGGTCACAGATCAACCAAGATCTCATTGAATGGTGGGACAGGCTCGAGGGGCTGAATGGTCTACTTCTATTTGTGCATTCCTATGTTCTCTGACCAGGATTTATATGGCTGGGGCAGTTCAGTTTCCGGAATTGACAATCCCCAAGATGTTGATGGTGGGGAAGTTAGTCATTGTAATGCCATGGGGAGATGGTCAAGATTCTCGCTTGGGTGTTATGGGCCAGGGTTTAGAGAACCCCAAAGTGGAGTTCACTGACCCACAACTTTTAATAGATTGCGGTATGGGGAGCACACGGCCCACACTACAGGTGTGGTACAGCAGAAATGGAAAAGTATTTTTTTAAAAGCAAAACAATGTTTATTCTATGAACTCAAGTTAACCTTTTTAAAACATACAGTGAACATAGAACATAGAACAGTACAGCACAGAACAGGTCCTCCGGCCCTCGATGTTGTGCCGAGCAATGATCACCCTACTCAAACCCACGTATCAACCCGATATCCGTAACCAAACAACCCCCTCCTTAACATTACTTTTAGGACACTACGGGCAATTTAGCATGGCCAATCCACCTAACCCGCACATCTTTGGACTGTGGGAGGAAACCGGAGCACCCGGAGGAAACCCACGCACACACGGGGAGGACGTGCAGACTCCGCACAGACAGTGACCCAGCCGAGAATCAAACCTGGGACCCTGGAGCTGTGAAGCATTTATGCTAACCACCATGCTACCGTGCTGCATCTTAGCAACCATCAATTCAAATACAACCCCCAAAGAATACAACACTAAGTAATCCTTAAGCTGCCCTTTTAAAATCCATAAGACTTTAAAAAACCTATAAACAGAAGCAAATCAGGTTAAAGTCACTACTGAGAGCAGTTATTAGTTTTAAATCAACAAAGGATCGATTTACAGTCTTTAGATGAGAGAGAGAGAGAGAGAGAGAGAGAGAGAGAGACTCATACACCTTCTGGCTGTGACTGCAGCTATCCAGCTTTGAAAATGAAACTAAAACACACCCTGCAGCAAACCGCCTAAAACAAAAGTAAAAAGCTGACAGACAGCCCAGCTCCACCCACACTCTGACATCACTGATAAACACCCATTTCTTAAAGGTACATTTCTTAAACACTCATTTCTTAAAAGGTACTCTCACATGACATGGGGTCTATAGCAACATTGGTAGGCCATTCAGCTTATCAAGCCTGCTCCACCATTCAATATGATCATGGCGGATCATCCACTTCAATGTCTTTGTTCTGAAGAGTCATGTCTCGGTTTCTCTCTCCACAGATGCTGCCAGACCCGAGTTTATCCAGCATTTTCTGTTTGTATTAACTTTCCTAATTAGTTGCTGAACCTGCATGTTAGCTTTTAGTGACTTATTGATGAGAATACCCTTTGTACATCTACACTTTCACAGCCTGCCAGCGCGAGAATGACCTCTTTATTCCTACTATTTTTGTTCTGTTAACCAAATCTTAATCCATGCAAATATATTACCCCCTATTCTATTAATTTTGCTCACCAACCTCCTGTATCGAACTTTAAAGAAACTTTATCCACTAACTTCCCTTTATCAATTCTGTTAGCAACACCCTAAAAAAAAAGTACAGAATACAGGAATGAGAATCTGGTGAACTGGTGCGACGACAATAATCTCGCCCTCAATGTCAACAAAATGAAGGAGATTGTCGTGGACTTCAGGAAGCGTAGTGGAGAACATACCTCTGTCTATATCAATGGGAATGAAGTAGAAAGGTCGAGAGCTTCAAGTTTCAATGCATCCAATTATCTCCAAAGGTAGTTCATTCAATTCTGGGATGTAAATGATCAGATTCCGGGGATTTATCAATCTTTATTCCCATTAAATTGTCCACTACAACCTTCCTCCCAATACTAATATCCTGTAATTCCTCATTCGTCCTTGTCCCTTGGATTTAAAATTCTGCATGAAGACAGACACAAAGTAAACATTTAGTCTTTCTGCCATTTCTCTAATTGCCCATTATAAATTCTCCGATAATTCCTGTTCGTGTTTCAATGTCGCCACATCTTTATTCCGCGGTCCTTTTTTAAACGGGTCAACAAAGTGATCACTGGCTTTGTTTGGGCGGGCAAGACCCCGCGGGTAAGGAAGGTAATGCTAGAGCGGAGTCGGGGAGAGGGTGGGCTGACGCTGCCAAATTTTAATAACTATTACTGGGCGACGAATATAGCCATGATCAGGAAGTGGGTGGTGGGGGAGGGGTCGGCATGGGAGCGTATAGAGGCGGCTTCATGCAAGGGCACCAGTCTGGGGGCGTTGGTAACTGCGCCTCTGCCGTACCCGCCGGCACGGTACTCCACCAGCCCCGTGGTGGTGGCGGCCCGGAGAGTCTGGGGGCAATGGAGGAGACATGTGGGAGCAGAGGGAGCATCGGTCTGGTCCCCAATCTGTAATAATCACCGGTTTGCCCCAGGAAGTATGGATGGGGGTTCCGGATATGGCAGAGAGCAGGGATTGAGAGGATGGGTGATATGTTTATAGAGGGGAGCTTTCCGAGTATGAGGGCGCTGGAGGAGAAGTTTGGGTTGGCAAGTGGAAATAAATTCAGGTATCTGCAGGCGCGGGACTTCCTACGTAAACAGGTGTCAACCTTCCCGCTCCTACCGCGAAGGGGGATTCAGGACAGGGTAGTTTCCAGAGGGTGGGCAGGAGAAGGGATCGTCTCTGACATTTACAAGGAACTTATGGGGTCAGAGAAGACGCAGACCGAGGAGCTGAAGCGCAAGTGGGAGGAGGAGCTGGGAGGAGAGATAGAGAATGGTCTATGGGTGGACATGTTGAGTAGAGTCAACGCGTCCGCAACATGTGCCAGGCTCAGCCTGATACAATTTAAGGTCGTTCATTGGGCTCACATGACAGTGGCCCGGATGAGCAGATTCTTTGGGGTGGAAGACTGGTGTGCAAAATGTGCGGGAGGACCAGCAGTCCATGTCCACATGTTCTGGGCATGTCCGAAGCTTAGTGGATTTTGGCAGGGGTTTGCAGATGTCATGTCCACGGTGTTAAAAACAAGGGTTTTTACTGAGTCCAGAGGTGGCGATTTTCGGGGTGTCGGAAGACCCGGGAATCCAGGAGGAGAAAGAGGCAGACGTTCTGGCCTTTGCTTCCCTGATAGCCCGGAGACGGATACTATTAGCTTGTAGCTTGGAGGGACTCAAAGCCCCCGAAGTCGGAGACCTGGCTATCGGACATGGCTAGCTTTCTCTGTTTGGAGAATATCAAATTCGCCTCGAGAGGGTCACTGTTAGCGTTCACCCAGAGGTGGCAACCGTTCGCCGACTTCTTCGCAGAAAATTAATTGTCAGCAGGGGGTGGGGGTTAGTTTAGCTTAGAGTAGGGGGTTAATAAAGGTGGAACCTGTAAGGGAGGAAGACGGCGTTTGCTCTATGTTTATAGCTTCATGTACATTGTTTATTTTGTTGTTGCTATACCAAAAATACCTCGATAAAATGTTCATTAAAAAAAAATTCTCCTATGAACTCAAGTTTGTCTTAGCCAAACATTTACTTTGATGTTTTTTGCTAGTTTACATTCATATTCTATTCTCCTTTTCTTTACCAGTTCCTTGGTCGTTTGTCACTGTTTTCTAAAATCCTCCCAATCCTCAGATTCAAACAACATCATAGGCCTTTTCTTTTAGTCTTACACAATCCTTAACTTCCTTTACGATAAAAGCAAAATACTTTGGGTGCTGAAATCTGCTGAAAGGACACAGCAGGATTGGCAGCATATGCAGAGAGAGAGAGAAACAGAGCTAACATTTCAAGTCCACATAACTATTTTCTCTCCCCACGTAAGCTGCCAGACCTGCTGAATTTACCCGGCACTTTGTTTTTATTCTCAATTTCCTTTGTTAACCACAGCTGACTGACTTTTGGGTTTTTTTTGTGTCTTGAAGGAATGTACAATTGCTGTAAAAATTATGCAATAATTCTTTAAATGCTATCCATTGTCTATGTACCGTCATACGCTTTAATATATTTTCCCAAGCCACCTCAGCCAATTGCCTTTGTTCAAATGTAACACCTTGGCTTCAGATTGAATCCATAGGACTCGTAGAATTCCTACAGTGCTAAAGGAGGCAATGCAGCCCATCGAGTCTGCACCGACCCTCTGAAAGAGCACCCTACCTGGGCCCACTTCCCCACCCTATTCCCGTAATCCCATCTAACCGGCACATCTTTAGTATCTGAGGGGCACTTTAGCATGGCCAAACCACCTAACTTGCACATCTCTGGACTACTTCACTTTCAATGTAAAATTCTAACATGCTATGATCCCTAAAGGTTCTTTTATAAGATTATCAATTAGCCCGTACATTGCTTTGACAAAGAGTCAACGGACTCGAAACGTTAGCTCTTTTCTCTCCCTACAGATGCTGCCAGACCTGCTGAGATTTTCCAGCATTGTCCCTTTCGAGCCCGTACACTTACTAGATCTAAAACAGCCTGCTCCATCAGTTCCTCAATGTACTGCTCTGGAAAACCATCTCCAGAAACTTGCCCTCCACAGCATCAGTACTCATTAGGTTTATCCAGTCTGTGTGTAAACTGAAGTAAACATGATTGCTACACAACCCAAGCTACCTGCTTCTATAATCTCCCGATTAATACCATGCCCCACACTACCACTACTGTTTGGTAACCGATAAGTAGCCCCTACCAAGGTTTACTAACCTTTTTGTTTCTTAACATTTGCGTGGCGTGAATGTTACTTGCTATTTACCAGCCCAAACCTGAATGCTGTCCATGTCTTGCTACATGTGGACATGGGCTGCTTCCTTCCATACCTTGGGAGTCACAAATTGTGTAATCTTCAGTGAGCATCCCCCATTTCTGGCCTTGTGTTGGAGGGAAGGTCATTGATGACGCAGCTGAAGATGGTTGTGGCTAGGACGGTATTGAGTAACTCCAGCAGCAATGTTGTGGGAATGGGATATTGAGAACCATCCACCTTGTTTGGTGATAGGCAGGACTCCAACCTGCCTAGAGTAAAAGGCAGTTACTCTCCCCTCACCTCTGGCAGCCAGCATGTACCAGCCATTTAAACAATTTCAGCCCAAAAGCAACTGCAATAAAAACATGCTGCAAGTTATCCTGTCTTGGGATACAGATTATGGCGAGAGTCTCCTCAGACCTAAAAGGTAGATAAATTGACCACCAGGCAATTATTTTAGAAGGAGCCCGAAAAACTATTTCTCAGAGAGACTGTGTATGTGATGTTTAGATAACAAAATAACACCCATCACCTTGCCACAACCCAAATGTGCTATAAATCCAAACTAAAAGGATACCACAAATGGCTTATGGAGCTGGTCTACGTGGGGCTGGAATTGGGAGAGGAGAGAAACTAATCCCGAAGACCTGACCTTGTGCATTTTTTGCAAATACAGTCAGTGATGCGAATTCTACAGATAGAATATCCTGTATTGCTTTCAATCCACCACATAACACCCGCAAATTCTGGGGCAGCACGGTAGCACAGTGGGTAGCACTGTTGCTTCACAGTCCCAGGTTCGATTCCTGGCTTGGGTCACTGGCTGTGCGGAGTTTGCACTTTCTCCCTGTGGGTTTCCTCCGGGCGCTCCAGTTTCCTCCCACAAGTCGCAAAAGACGTGCTTGTTAGGTAATTTGGACATTCTGAATTCTCCCTCTGTGTACCCGAACAGGTGCCAGAATGTGGGGACGAGGGGCTTTTCACAGTAACTTCATTGCAGTTTTAATGTACGCCTACTTGTGACAATAAAGATTATAATTACTCCACTTCTGCACAGCGCAAGTCCTTGAGAGCCTGTACAGCATTGACTTAACCATCCAGTAATTATATATCTCAGTATAAAAATCCCCAGTTGTTAGTACTTCAGCTTCAAGTTGGAAAGCCAAGGTGGCGCAGTGGTTAGCAACAGCGCCGAGGTCCCAGGTTCGATCCCGACTCTGGGTCACTGTCCATGTGGAGTTTGCACATTCTCCCCGTGTCTGCGTGGGTTTTACCCCAACAAACCTAAAGATGTGCAGGGTAGGTGGATTGGCCAGGCTAAATTGCCCCTCAATTGGAAAAAATGAATTGGGTACTCTAAATTTTAATTTAGAAAGCCATCTTTCTCTGTTCCAGTACCAACTCCATACCCCTTGCTGTGGTTCCACCTCAGACTGATTCCATAGGGACAGAACCTTGGTGCACTATTCAGTTTTTTCTCTCACATCCTACCATTCACCAAGACACCTTGAACCATTTTGTTGTCTTTAAAGATACATAAATGCAAGTGGCAATTCATCAATGCAAGCCCTCACTGCCCCTCCACCTACATCAACTACCCCCACCAAAAACTCAGTGCACATTCTAATCACTTTGCAATTGGACATCCAAACAACTCTCCTGGTCAGCCATAAGATGCACAACTGTGCGGCGTAATAGATTTTCTGATGAGACCTTAAACCAATGTCTTTGCTTGGGTGGATGCAAAATACCACATGGCACTATTCTGAAGATGACCAGTGTCCTGGTCATTAAGAAGGCGTACGGTGTGTTAGCTTTTATTGGTAGAGGAATTGAGTTTCGGAGCCATGAGGTCATGTTGCAGCTGTCCAAAACTCTGGTGCGGCTGCATTTGGAGTATTGCGAGCAATTCTGGTTGTCGCATTATAGGAAGGATGTGGAAGCATTGGAAAGGGTGCAGAGGAGATTTACCAGAATGTTGCCTGGTATGGAGGGAAGGCTGAGGGACTTGAGGCTGTTTTCGTTAGAGAGACGAAAGTTAAGAGGTGACTTAATTGAGGCATACAAGATGATCAGAGGAATAGATAGGGTGGACAGTGAGAGCCTTTTTCCTCGGATGGTGATGTCTAGCACGAGGGGACACAGCTTTAAATTGAGGGGAAATAAATATAGGACAGATGTCAGAGGTAGGTTCTTTACTCAGAGAGTAAGGGTGTGGAATGCCCTGCCTGCAACAGTAGTGGACTCGCCAACACTAAGGGCATTCAAATAGTCATTGGATAGGCATATGGATGATAAGGGAATAGTGTAGATGGGCTTTAGATTGGTTTCACAGGTCGGCGCAACATCGAGGGCCGAAGGGCCTGTACTGCGCTGTAATGTTCTATCAGTACACAAACTCCTAGTCATTGCCACATCAGTGTTGTGTCTGGTGTGGAGCACAAATTGTCTGCTGAATTTCATACATTACAACCACAACTAGACTTCAAAAATAATTTGTTGACCGTGAAGCATTTGAGAGACCCAGTGGCTACCAAATGCAAATCAATCCTTTCTACTTGGTTTTCCGCCTTTTAAAAACTCTTTTGCAGAATGTGTCCGTTGCAGGTGCGGCCAGCATTTGCTGCCCATCCCTAATCGTCTTCGAGAAGGTAGTGGTGAGATGCCTTCTTGAACCATTGCAGTGCCTGTGGTGAAGGTGCAGCCACAGTGCTGTCAGGGAGGGAGTTCCAGGATTTTGACCCAGCAACAGTGAAGGAACCACAAGGAAGAAAATGCTGGAAAATCTCAGCAGGTCTGGCAGCATCTGTAGGGAGAGAAAAGAGCTAAAGTTGAGTCCAGATGACCCTTTGTCAAAGCTTTTGGTTTCAGATTCCAGCATCTGCAGTAATCTGCTTTTATCCAGTGAAGGAACCACAATATACCGGACAGCACAGTAGCATTGTGGTTAGCACAATTGCTTCACAGCTCCAGGGCCCCAGGTTCGATTCCCAGCTTGGGTCACTGTCTGTGTGGAGTCTGCACGTTCTCCCCGTGTCTGCGTGGGTTTCCTCCGGGTGCTCCGGTTTCCTCCCACAGTCCAAAGATGTGGTTAGGTGGATTGGCCATGCTAAATTGCCCTTAGTGTCCAAAATTGCCCTTAGTGTTGGGTGGGGTTACTGGGTTATGGGGATAGGGAGGAGGTGTGGGCTTGGGTAGGGTGCTCTTTCAAAGAGCCGGTGTAGTCGATGGGCCGAATGGCCTCCTTCTGCATTGTAAATTCTATGAATATAGTTCCAGATCTGGTGGCAAATGCTCAATCCATGTGAACATTACAACCAACTCAATGAATCCTAATGTTGCATAATAACCTCACGTGGAACTCATCAGGAAAGGCTTTCTGTAATCCTCCAGAACACTGTTGCTGTACTACCACAGGTATTAAGTTATCTTAATCGAGCATCAGGTTATACTAGTTATGCCACTTGAGCATTACAAGTTATGCTACAAAAGTATAACAAGTTATCCTACTGGAGTATTTGAAGGTTACGCTCACATTTCACTAGATATAATACTATTTTGACATTTTTTAAAGGGCAATTTAGCATGGCCAATTCACCTACCCTGTACATCTTTGGGTGGTGGGGGTGAGACCGATGCACAACACTACAGCTACAACGCTGGCATTTCACAAGTTACAATGCTGGCGTTTCACACATTTCACTAGTTAAAACACTGGCGTTTCACTAGGTACAACACTGGCATTTCACACATTTCACTAGTTACAACACTGGCATTTCATATGTTTCACTAGTTACAACACTGGCGTTTCACAAGTTACAACACTGGCGTTTCACACATTTCACTAGTTACAACACTGGCATTTCACACGTTTCACTAGTTACAACACTGGCGTTTCACTAGTTACAACACTGGTGTTTCACACGTTTCACTAGTTACAACACTGGCATTTCACACATTTCACTAGTTACAACACTGACATTTCATATGTTTCTCTAGTTACAGTACCACATGTTTCACTAGTTATACTAGCATGTCACACTTTTCACTAGTTAGAGCATTGGCATGACACATGTTTCACTAGTTATGCCACTGGCATCACACATTTTATTAGTTATACTAGCGTGTCATACGTTTCACTAGTCATGACACCGGCGTAACACATTTCACTAGTTATACTAGCGCGTCACCTGTTTCACTAGTTATACTAACATAGCCACGTTTCACTAGTTATAGCACTGGAGTATCACACGTTTCACTAGTGTCACACATTATACCAACCATACTACTAGTGTCGCGAGTTACACTAGTTAGAGTAAGTCGGGCTTGTTATAACTAGTTGTAATACTGGTTAGTGATGCCTGCTCGGTGCCGTGCGGCCTACTCAGCCAGGCCTCGCTGTCGTACTCACAGGGGACACGGGAAAGGTCGGGTTGAGAATAGTCCGGGGCGGCGGCGGCACCGCCGGCTCCTCCGCCGCTGAAGAGGCCGAAACCAGCGCGCAGCCCTCCCCCGGTGCCCGAGTTGTCCATCCCGCTATCTCTCTCTCTCTCTCTGCTTTCGCCGCAGCGGAATCGCCGTCACCTCCCGCCGGGCCCCGCACTCACTGACCGCGTGGAAACCATAGCAACCGCGCGACACTTTGCGGCGGCCTGGCCATCTCACTTTACGGCGTCAACGTCACGTGACGGTCACGGCTCTGCCGCCATGATGGTGAGGTCGCCGCCATCCCGCCGAGCGTCAGCAGCGAAGCGTCTTCCCGCGGCGCCATCACCAACCCAATCACTGTTTAATCAGCTTCCCGAGCCGGTCAGCCGGAAAACTCTCCGGCCATTGACCCCATTCCCTCATCATGGCGACCATTCCTCTGGACACTCTGTCTGGACACTGACCCCTCTCTCTGGACACTGACCCCTCTCTCTGGACACTGATGGGGCCTCACGGTAGCATGGTGGTTAGCATCAATGCTTCACAGCTCCAGGGTCCCAGGTTCGATTCCCGGCTGGGTCACTGTCTGTGTGGAGTCTGCACGTCCTCCCCGTGTGTGCGTGGGTTTCCTCCGGGTGCTCCGGTTTCCTCCCACAGTCCAAAGATGTGCGGGTTAGGTGGATTGGCCATGCTAAATTGCCCGTAGTGTAAGGTTAATGGGGGGGATTGTTGGGTTACGGGTATACGGGTTACGTGGGTTTAAGTAGGGTGATCATTGCTCGGCACAACATCGAGGGCCGAAGGGCCTGTTCTGTGCTGTACTGTTCTATGTTCTATCCCTCTCTCTGGACACTGACCCCTCTCTATGGACACTGATCCCTCTGTCTGGACACTGACCCCTCTCTCTGGACACTGATCCCTCTCTCTGGACACTGACCCCTCTCCATGGACACTGATCCCTCTGTCTGGACACTGATCACCCTCTCTGGACACTGACCCCTCTCTCTGGACACTGATCCCTCTCTCTGGACACTGACCCCTCTCTCTGGATACTGACCCCTCTCTCTGGACACTGATCACCCTCTCTGGACACTGACCCCTCTCTCTGGACACTGATCACCCTCTCTGGATACTGACCCCTCTCTGGACACTGACCCCTCTCTCTGGACACTGATCACCCTCTCTGGACACTGACCCCTCTCTCTGGACACTGATCCCTCTCCCTGGACACTGATCACCCTCTCCCTGGACACTGATCACCCTCTCCCTGGACACTGATCACCCTCTCTGGACACTGCCTCTTGACATTAACCCCTTTCTCTCTGGACATTGACCTCTCTCTGTGTACAATCTCTGGACATTGCCCCCTCTTTCTCTGGACATTAGCTCCTCTCTGGACATTGACCTCTCTCTCTCTCTCTCTGAACATTGTCTCTGACCCTTCTCCCTCTGGACATTGCACCTCATTCTCTGAGCCTTAATGTACTTTGTGCCTTTCACTCTGACAACATTGTCTATCAGGACCATTGCTTGATGTCTCTGGATACTGTACCTCTGAACATTGTGTCTCTCTCTGGGTCATCGCGAACCTGTGTTTTAGGTGCCTTGTGATCACATAAGGATCAAAATTGGGGCACGGAATGTGCACTTGCACGCCCAAAGGAAAGTGCAAAGGATACAAACTTGGTTAAGGGATTTGTGAGGACATAGCCGGCGACAGGACATGCGGTGGTGAGATAACAACACAGATCTGACTGCAATGCTGATTTGACATCTCGGCTGCCAGTTGCAAAGTCCACAATCCAGTCACTGCCCTGCATTGACCTCCCAAAGTGGAACAAAATGAGATAAATGAAGAAGTCATGCGGTCAGTTTCTCTCTCCACAAACAGAAGTGCAGGGTAGTCCCGGCGTTTTCTGTTTTTATTTTAGATTTCCAGCGTCTCCTATTATTTTAGGAATAGATGATTTAGGGGCAGCATGGTGGTGCAGTGGTTAGCACTGCTGCCTCACGGCGCCGTGGTCCCAGGTTCGATCCCGGATCTGGGCCACTGTCCGTGTGGAGTTTGCACATCCCCCCCCCATGTTTGCGTGGGTTTCAAAGCCCAAAGATATGCAGGGTAGGTAGATTGGCCGCGCTAAATTGCCCCTTAATTCGTAAAAATGAATTGGGCACTCCAAATTTTTTTTTTTTAAAGGAATAGTTGATTACCAGTGCTATTTAAAGGGATTGTGACAGACCAACTGGTTAGTCGCTGGATTATTTATTCCGGCAGTTAGTGTCATTGCTTTTGGGGATTTCCTGATCAGTGATCTGCCAGGTCTTGAAGGTAGTTTTGTGGTTACATATTCATGGATCTATCCTTGCCCCCCCCCTCTTTTTCACCAACATGCTGCCCCTTGGCGGATCATCTGGAAGCACGGTGATAGTTTCAACACGTACACCCAGCTCTCCCTCACCACCAGCTCTCCAGTTTCTTCTGTGGATAAGGGATGTCACTCTTTTTCTCTGTGTGCAATATTAAGACCTCCGGTGCATTTCCAGAAAATCCGGGTGCTTGTTAATGGGCGCTAATGTATTTATTTATCTATTTGTGTTGCTTGTGATGTGACCATCAATTCACTCGAGAGACGATAGGAAGTAAACAGGCTTTAATAGACTTACAACTGAGCCTGCCTGCGACCAGAAGAACTGAGGGCAGACGCACAAGGCTGCAGCACATTATACTTCCGGTAGTGGGAGGGGCCATGGGCGGAGCCAAGGGTGGAGCCCTGTACAAGCTCCTCATCTCCTCCTGTGGGCAAAGCCGACAACGGCTCACAGACAAGGACACAATGCTATACAGTGTGAACACAATACTATACAGTGTGAATTACATGATGTACATTCACCACAGCTTGCAACCAACAGATTTCCAAAAGCAAAATTACCCAGTGCAGAGAGGGCCGAGGAAGGCGGAGGGCCTCCTAATGAATCTGCTCCTGGTGCTGGCGAAACTCTCCATTAACAAGTCCAGGCAGTGGGCGACAGAGAAGGTCGTCTGGCCGGACTGCCTGTTCCTCTTCTGCAGCCGGGTGTCCCTGGAGAGGGAGCATTCCGTGGGCACCGCAGGGCATTGGATTGTTTTATCATCAGTCTTCACGGTCGAAGACACCAGTGGGATGCCAAAGCTCCAGGAGAATCGGGGCAGAGGTGAGTGCAGTGGCCATCACTAAGGAGAAGGTTCTGGGGAAACTGAAAGGTCTGAAGGTGGCTAAGTCAACCTGGACCGAATAGTCTACACCCCAGGGTCCTAAAAGAGATAGCTGAGGAAATTGTGGAGGCACTGGTGGTGATCTTTCAGGAATCACTGGAGGCAGGAAGGGTCCCAAAGGACTGGAAAGTGGCAAATGTAACACCGCTGTTTAAGAAGGGGGGGAGCCGGAGGACTTCCGGTGACGGCGGGCGGGAGGCAGCCGCACACTGGAGGGCTCCCGTTCGGGAACGGAATTTTTGTGGTCTTAACGCCTGGTCCCTGGGGCAACGGAGGCTGAAAAAGCTGTAAAAAGGCACAGCGAGAGAGATAGCCAAGTTGGGGGGAAAAAAACAGTCGTCAAAAAAGTAGTTAATGGAAGTCCGCCGGGGAGTGGAAAGGTCAGGGCGGGGACTGCAAGGAAAGCGGAGGCTGGAGCACGAAGGGAGGCCACATTGCTCACGGCAGAAGAAATTACCACGGTGATGGCCGTGGAACTTGAAAAACAGTCCACAAAGCACATGGAAGCGATGAAGAAGGAGATGGGGGCGGTATTGAAAGTGCTGGTGGAGGAGGCGATTGCCCCGGTGAGGGTGGTGGTATCGAGCGCAGCGACGGAGGTGCGGGAGCAAGGTGAGACACTGAAGGAAGTGGAAGAGGCATTATCGCAGCACAGTGATCAACTCACCTCGATGAAGAAGGAGCTGCGGAGGGTGATAGAGACCAACAAGGGTCTGTGAGCCAAAATAGAAGACCTGGAAAACAGATCCAGGCGGCAGAATCTGAGGATCGTGGGTCTGCCCGAAGGGGTGGAAGGCCCGAGGCCGACAGAGTATTTTGCCACTATGTTGGCTGAGCTATTGGGGGAGGGGGACGATCCCTCTCGATACAAACTGGATCGGGATCATAGGTCATGGAGGCCTACACCAAAGGCGAGTGAGCTGCCAAGAGTAGTAACTGTTTCCGTAGGTACAGCGTGAAGGTGAAGGTCCTGTGCTTGCAAAGCAGAAGCGGGAGGGGCCTCCACGCTGGCTGGTTTAAGTCAGCCAGTGAACGGGAGTGAGGTGGGGGGGAGGGGCACGGTGGCCTCCCTCAACGTGCCGGCCCCGACGCAACATGGCGCGGGAGTTCAGGGGCCGGCGCGGAAGAAAATAGGCCCGGGGAGCGAGAGGCTAGCTCGCCAATCAGAGGGCCCCGATCGCGGGCCAGGCCCCATCGGTGACCACCCCCCCCCCCCCCCCCCCCGGGGTTGGAGCACTCACCCCCACAGTCCGCCCCCCGACCCTGCGCACAGAGTTCCCGCCAGCTGCTAGAATACAAGACCAGGGATGTACTTCTGAGGCTGTATAAGGCTCTGGTCAGACCCCATTTGGAGTATTGTGAGCAGTTTTGGGCCCTGTATCTAAGGAAGGATGTGCTGGCCTTGGAAAGGGTCCAGAGGAGGTTCACGAGAATGATCCCTGGAATGAAGATCTTGTCATATGAGGAATGGTTCAGGACTCTGGGTCTGTACTCGTTGGAGTTTGGAAGGATATGGGGGGATCTTATTGAAACTTACAGGATACTGCGAGGCCTGGATAGAGTGGATGTGGAGAGGATGTTACCACTTGTAGGAAAAGCTAGAATCAGAGGACACCATCTCAGACTAAAGGGACGATCCTTTAAAACAGAGATGAGGAGGGATTTCTTCAACCAGAGGGCGGTGAATCTGTAGAACCCTTTGCCGCAGAAGGCTGTGGAGGCCAAATCATTGAGTGTCTTTAAGACAGAGATAGATAGGTTCTTGATTAATAAGGGGATCAAGGGTTATGGTGAGAAGACAGGAGAATGGGGATGAGAACATATCAGCCATGATTGAATGGCGGAGCAGACTCGATGGGCCGAGTGGCCTAATTCTGCTCCGATGCCTTATGGTCATATCAACCCCTCATCACATTTTGATTTGATGTTGATAAGTTTCCATTGCTCGTTGTTATTTATGGGCAGTGCCCCTACCAGGTGTGGCCCCTTTTAGTTCATCCCTCAATTAATTTCTGTTATTCTATTTAGTTGATTGGACCCTGAAATAAATCACAGCACAATGTCAACTTTGCAAGGACTCCTACCACTTCTTGCAGCCACCATGCACCTCCCTGTCAGTGGTTTCCAGCCTCCAGTGGTCGGCGAGGGTACTGCAGGTGGTTTGTGTGTCCGATAAAGGACCGTGAAAATAAAAACAGGCAGAAAATAAAAATAACGCGTACCTTGTAATCCTTGGAAAACTATTTTTTTGCACTTTTTAGCAATATATTAATCCCTGTAATTAAATAGTGTGACCAGAGGTAGACTTTCAGTAGGCCCCGGCCAATGGTGGTGGTGGGTGGGGGGGTGGGGGGGTGGGGGGGTGTGTCCCAGTAGGCGAGGTGACTTGTGGAGGGAACACCAATCGGAACCTTGGTAGCTCTAAAGTTGTTGATAGACTCAAGAAATTTGAATGAGCTCTATACAGAAGAATGTTGGGCTCTAATTGGTGGCCGTTGAGAGGTGATAGAAACTTAGAGCAGTTCAGATACAGATCTCCTGAATTGGTGTAAAGTTTCCCAACTTTCATTGATTAGAGGTGCAAAGCCTCAGACAGGTTTCTGGTGCTTGGTCGGGCGAGCAGCCTGATGTAGACGAGAGTTCACCGACCTGACATTGGGGTGCGAGCATGCGAGGTCTTCAGCAAGACAGAGGCACTGGCCAATGGCCGTTGAGGGGAGCATAGGGTCTACCCAATTTGTTGTTTCCAATTAAGGCCCAATTTAGCGTGGCCAATCCACCTACCCTGCACATCTTTGGGTTGTGGGGGTGAGACCCACGCAGACACGGGGAGAACGTGCAAACTCCACACGGATAGTGACCCGGGGCCGGGATCGAACCCGGGTCCTCGGCGCCGTGGTGCAGCAGTGCCAACCACTGCGCCACCGTGCCTCCAGGCCAGGGCTGAGGATGGCAGGGCGGACAACCAACCAAAAAGAGCAGAGGCCACCGGGCCAGAAAGTCAACAGCAGCCAGGAGCGCACGCGGTCGTCGCGGCTCGAGGCCTGCCCACCCGAGAGAGAGCAGCTGTGGGGACTTGCGAAGAAGGCCAGGGAAGCGATGGCATCATGTGTCAGGGAATCGGGTAGTAGCGGCCAGAAATGTATTTGTGAGTGTGCATCAGAAACTATTAGAGATATACAAGTTCAACTCCGGTCAGGCTTTGGCTACGCAAAAAATAATGTTTAAAACGGATTGTGGATGTGGTGGTCCTCAAAAGCTTTTGATGGCGATCAGTGATCCCCATAAAGGATAGGGTTGGGAACGACTGCTTTAAATAGCTTTGGCTCTGTGTGGTATTGAGACCCGTGTTGATATGTGCCTCCAGCGAACAGTGTGGGTGGTATTCACTGAACATGGCAGTTAAGTAAGACAGGATCACAAACAACAGTGAGGATTAATTGCATATTGCGATCCCCATGCCCATTCTCGTGGGCTGGCTCATTTAAACCCCAGTGCGTCTCTCTTGAATACTTGGGTTGCCTACTGTGGTTGGCGAACTGGAGTATCACCCAAAACTTTCATTTCAGACTAAATCTTGTTGGTTACAAGCAGGACAAGTAGATAAATAAATGTAAGGGGTGAATTTACCTCTGAACTTACGGATTCATCTTTCAGTTGGAGGTTTTCACTGTTGTGGGTGTTGGGGCACACTTCTGACCCAAGTGGAACAGAGTGTGAGACAATGGCAGAGTTCATGTTGCAGGCTGAACCCACTTTAGGAATTGTGTCGCGTCTGTCCAAATTTCAAAGGATGTTATAGGTTACAGAGGGACATAGATAAGCTGCAGAGCTGGGCTGAGAGGTGGCAGATGGAGTTTAATGCGGAAAAGTGTGAGGGGGTTCACTTTGGAAGGAGTAACAGGAATGCAGAGTACTGGGCTAATGGCAAGATTCTTGGTAGTGTAGATGAACAGAGATCTCGGCATCCAGGTACATAAATCCCTGAAAATTGCCACCCAGGTTAATAGGGCTGTTAAGAAGGCATATGGTGTGCTAGCCTTCATCAGTAGGGGGATTGAGTTTCGGAGCCACGAGGTCATGCTGCAGCTGTACAAAACTTTGGTGCGGCCGCACCTGGAGTACTGCGTGCAGTTCTGGTCACCACATTATAGGAAGGATGTGGAAGCTTTGGAAAGGGTTCAGAGGAGATTTACTAGGATGTTGCCTGGTATGGAGGGAAGGTCTTACGAGGAAAGGCTCAGGGACTTGAGGTTGTTTTCGTTAGAGGAGAAGGCTGAGAGGTGACTTAATAGAGACATACAAGATAGTCAGAGGGTTAGATAGGGTGGACAGTGAGAGTCTTTTTCCCCGGATGATGATGACCAACACGAGGGGACATAGGTTTAAATTGAGGGGTGGTAGATATAGGACAGATGTCAGAGGCAGTTTCTTTACTCAGAGAGTAGTAGGGGTGTGGAACGCCCTGCCTGCAACAGTAGTAGGCTCGCCAAATCTAAGGGCATTTAAGTGGTTACTGGCTAGACATATGGATGAAAATGGAATAGTGTAGGTCAGATAGGCTTCAGATGGTTTCACGAGTCGGCGCAACATCGAGGACCGAAGGGCCCGTACTGCGCTGTAATGTTCTATGTTCTACAACCACCCCTTCAGAAACCTAAAGTAGTACAATACAGAAGGAGGCCATTCGGCCCATTGTGCTGGGCTGGATCTCTGTCTGAGTTACTCGGAAAGTTCCGCTCCCTGCCTTTCCCCTGTATTCTCTGCTGATAATTATCCAACTCCTCTTCGAAAGCCACAATTGAATCTGTCTCCATCACATGTTGCCTGAGTGAGCCTTATCTTATATACCGTTTCCTGGGGGCGGAGCCAGAGGCGGAGTCCCCCAGGGTTCCAAGCCCGGTTTTAAAGGGGTACGGTACCATTATATCAGCTACTGATAACATTCAACCACTCACTGAAAAACAAGTTCCCCATGTCACCCGTAGTTCATTTGAAGTCTTGGTTCTTGATCCTTCCACCAAGGGAGCCGTTTCTCCCTCTGTACTCTGTCCCCGACTCCTCATGATTTTGAACACCTCGATCAACCCTCCTCCCGAAAGGCCCCAGCTTTGCCAATCTGTCCTCCTTGCTGAAGTCCCTCATCCCCGGAACCATTCTCAGAGTTTTCTAAAGGTTCATCATAATTTCCATGCTTTACTATTCCTCTATTTGCAAAGCCAACAAAAGCTTTTGCCTTATTGCTTGCTTAATCTAAAAATAATCTTCATTAGTGTCACAAGCAGGCTTACATTAACATTGTGAGATACCCTCAATCACGACACAGAAGAGCAGATAGATGATTCAAAGGCTTTAATCATCTGAGAACTACAGCAGCCGAGAAATGTGCTCATCACATGTTGCCTGAGTGAGCCTTATCTTATATACCGTTTCCTGGGGGCGGAGCCAGAGGCGGAGTCCCCCAGGGTTCCAAGCCCGGTCTTAAAGGGCCAATGCATTAAAGGTAAGGTACCATTATATCAGCTACTGATAACATTCATCACACACTGCAATGAAGTTACCGTGAAAAGCCCCTAGTCGCCACACTCTGGCATCTGTTCGGGTACACAGAGGGAGAATTCGGAATGTCCAATTCACCTCACAAGCACGTCTTTCGGGAGTTGTGGGAGGAAACCAGAGCGCCCGGAGGAAACCCACGCAGACACGGGGAGAGCGTGCAGACTCCGCACAGACAGTGACCCAAACCAGGAATCGAATCCAGCACCCTGGCGCTGTGAAGCAACAGTGCTAACTACTGTGCCACTACTCTTCAATGACTGTGCACATACATATCCAGTCGTGTTTCCTATATTACCATTGTGATTACACTCCAGAGGTACATTGTTGGTTGCATAGTACCTGGATGAGTGCAGCTTCAACAATACTCGAGAAGCTCTACACCATCCAGGACAAAGCAGCCCGCTTGATTGGCACCCCATCCACACACATTCACTCTCTACACTACAGTGGCAGCCCTGCATACATTCTACAAGATGTTTCAACTCACCGAGGCTCCTTAGCATCTTCCAAACCCGTAACCTTTATCATTCGGACAACCGAGGGCATCAGACGCATGGGAACACCACCACCTGAGTGTTCCTCTCCAAGTTACTCGCCTTCCTGACTTGGAACTACATCACCGTCCCTTTACTGTTGCTGTGTCAGAATCCTGCAACCCCCCTCCATATCGCCACTGTGGATGTACCCACACCACGTGGCCTGCTGCAGTTCAAGAAGACCACTCACCACCACCTTCTCAAGGGAAATTAGTAATGCACAATAAATGCTGGCCGCACCAGCGATACCCACGTCCTGTGAACTAATGAGTTTTAAAAAAGGTGCTTTGGGATTTCCTGAGGGTGTGAAATGTGCTCCAAATGATTTATCTCCATCATTTTGTCTTTGTTCTCTTCCTCGGTCTCCCTTCCTTTCAAAACATTTGTGACATTTCCCCCCCCCCCCGTCTCTTCTATTGAAATAAATGCTCTCGGGAGGGGGTGTATTACTCGCAAGGCAGTTTGAATAAACACAGGCAACACTTTTTCTTTCAAAAGCTTTCCTTTTTATGGAAGAATTAGCATGTCACAGCACTTCCTGTCTGTCTAAAATAAATTTCTGAGCTGAGGGTGCAGCAGCATCAGTTTTAGTCAAAGAAATAATCGCGTATCCTCGTTGTCTCAATCCAGGGGAGGTAGGCAGTAGTTCTGGTAAACACACTGGGCTTGTTCTCAACTGTGCAGCCAATAGGTCCGAAACTGACCACTCCATGGACTTCCCACTTGTGTGAGCCAATCTGACATAGAAGAGGGCCACCAGAATCCCCCTGAAATACATGATATTGCACAGTGAATCCCAGCAAATCCCCATTAAACACAGTGAATCCCAGTGATACCCCATTAAACACAGTGAATCCCAGTGATACCCCATTAAACACAGTGAATCCCAGTGATACCCCATTAAACACAGTGAATCCCAGTGATACCCCATTAAACACAGTGAATCACAGTAAATCCCCATTAAACACAGTGAATCCCAGCAAATCCCCATTAAACACAGTGAATCCCAGTAAATCCCCATTAAACACAGTGAATCCCAGTAAATCCCCATTAAACACAGTGAATCCCAGTAATTCCCCATTAAACACAGTGAATCCCAGTGATACCCCATTAAACACAGTGAATCCGAGTAAATCCCCATTAAACACAGTGAATCCCAGTGATACCCCATTAAACACAGTGAATCCCAGTGATACCCCATTAAACACAGTGAATCCCAGTGATACCCCATTAAACACAGTGAATCCCAGTGATACCCCATTAAACACAGTGAATCACAGTAAATCCCCATTAAACACAGTGAATCCCAGCAAATCCCCATTAAACACAGTGAATCCCAGTAAATCCCCATTAAACACAGTGAATCCCAGTAAATCCCCATTAAACACAGTGAATCCCAGTAATTCCCCATTAAACACAGTGAATCCCAGTGATACCCCATTAAACACAGTGAATCCGAGTAATTCCCCATTAAACACAGTGAATCCCAGTGATACCCCATTAAACACAGTGAATCCCAGTGATACCCCATTAAACACAGTGAATCCCAGTAAATCCCCATTAAACACAGTGAATCCCAGTGATACCCCATTAAACACAGTGAATCCCAGTGATACCCCATTAAATGGGGGCCTCACGGTAGCATGGTGGTTAGCATCAATGCTTCACAGCTCCAGGGTCACAGGTTCGATTCCCGGCTGGGTCACTGTCTGTGTGGAGTCTGCACGTCCTCCCCGTGTGTGCGTGGGTTTCCTCCGGGTGCTCCGGTTTCCTCCCATAGTCCAAAGATGTGCGGGTTAGGTGGATTGGCCATGCTAAATTGCCCGTAGTGTAAGGTTAATGGGGGGACTGTTAGGTTACGGGTATACGGGTTACGTGGGTTTAGGCAGGGTGATCATTGCTCGGCACAACATCGAGGGCCGAAGGGCCTGTTCTGTGCTGTACTGTTTTATCTATTCTAAACACAGTGAATCCCAGTGATACCCCATTAAACACAGTGAATCCCAGTGATACCCCATTAAACACAGTGAATCCCAGTGATACCCCATTAAACACAGTGAATCCCAGTGATACCCCATTAAACACAGTGAATCCCAGTGATACCCCATTAAACACAGTGAATCACAGTAAATCCCCATTAAACACAGTGAATCCCAGCAAATCCCCATTAAACACAGTGAATCCCAGTAAATCCCCATTAAACACAGTGAATCCCAGTAAATCCCCATTAAACACAGTGAATCCCAGTAATTCCCCATTAAACACAGTGAATCCCAGTGATACCCCATTAAACACAGTGAATCCCAGTGATACCCCATTAAACACAGTGAATCCCAGTAAATCCCCATTAAACACAGTGAATCCCAGTAAATCCCCATTAAACACAGTGAATCCCAGTGATACCCCATTAAATGGGGGCCTCACGGTAGCATGGTGGTTAGCATCAATGCTTCACAGCTCCAGGGTCACAGGTTCGATTCCCGGCTGGGTCACTGTCTGTGTGGAGTCTGCACGTCCTCCCCGTGTGTGCGTGGGTTTCCTCCGGGTGCTCCGGTTTCCTCCCATAGTCCAAAGATGTGCGGGTTAGGTGGATTGGCCATGCTAAATTGCCCGTAGTGTAAGGTTAATGGGGGGACTGTTGGGTTACGGGTATACGGGTTACGTGGGTTTAGGCAGGGTGATCATTGCTCGGCACAACATCGAGGGCCGAAGGGCCTGTTCTGTGCTGTACTGTTTTATCTATTCTAAACACAGTGAATCCCAGTGATACCCCATTAAACACAGTGAATCCCAGTGATACCCCATTAAACACAGTGAATCCCAGTGATACCCCATTAAACACAGTGAATCCCAGTGATACCCCATTAAACACAGTGAATCCCAGTGATACCCCATTAAACACAGTGAATCCCAGTGATACCCCATTAAACACAGTGAATCCCAGTGATACCCCATTAAACACAGTGAATCCCAGTGATACCCCATTAAACACAGTGAATCCCAGTGATACCCCATTAAACACAGTGAATCCCAGTGATACCCCATTAAACACAGTGAATCACAGTAAGTCCCCATTAAACACAGTGAATCCCAGCAAATCCCCATTAAACACAGTGAATCCCAGTAAATCCCCATTAAACACAGTGAATCCCAGTGATACCCCATTAAACACAGTGAATCCCAGTGATACCCCATTAAACACAGTGAATCCCAGTGATACCCCATTAAACACAGTGAATCCCAGTGATACCCCATTAAACACAGTGAATCCCAGTAAATCCCCATTAAACACAGAGAATCCCAGTGATACCCCATTAAACACAGTGAATCCCAGTGATACCCTATTAAATGGGGGTTTCACGGTAGCATGGTGGTTAGCATCAATGCTTCACAGCTCCAGGGTCCCAGGTTCGATTCCCGGCTGGGTCACTGTCTGTGTGGAGTCTGCACGTCCTCCCCGTGTGTGCGTGGGTTTCCTCCGGGTGCTCCGGTTTCCTCCCATAGTCCAAAGATGTGCGGGTTAGGTGGATTGGCCATGCTAAATTGCCCGTAGTGTAAGGTTAATGGGGGGATTGTTGGGTTACGGGTATACGGGTTACGTGGGTTTAGGTAGGGTGATCATTGCTCGGCACAACATCGAGGGCCGAAGGGCCTGTTCTGTGCTGTACTGTTTTATCTATTCTAAACACAGTGAATCCCAGTGATACCCCATTAAACACAGTGAATCCCAGTGCTACCCCATTAAACACAGTGAATCCCAGTAAATCCCCATTAAACACAGTGAATCCCAGTGATACCCCATTAAACACAGTGGGCGCAATTCTCCGCACTCACGACGGTGCGGAGAATAGCGGGGGTCGTAAATTTTTACGGCCACGCTAGTCCGACGCCCTCCCGATATTCTCCCCCCCCCCCCACGCCCAACTCCCGACACGAATCGCTACCGCCGTTTTTTTACAGCCAGCAGCGATTCTCAGCTGGCCAATGGGCCGAATTCCAAGCCCTTTACGGCCGTTTTTACGAACGGCAAACACACCTGGTCTGGCCGTTGAAGGTTCAGTGTGGAGCATTTACCGTAATCTATCAGAGGAGCCTCTGAAATGTGATTCTGCCTGTTATATGAAACCTCAAAATGAATACGTGAATTGCCCCGGGGTGAAATGGGGAGGAAGATGTTAAAATCCAGCCTATCTCTTCCCAGTTACCTGGCAAGCAGCAGGATGTCCCTCTGTATCTTTGTAACCAGCACAGATCATCGTGTTCCTCACTCGGTCTCCCCAGAACTTCTTCATTTTGCAGGTTTGGTGATCAATGATTGGCAGCCGGGCTTGATTCAGGACTTCAGACAATGTGAGATTTTCCTTTTGTCCTGTTTAGTTAAAGGAAAAAAACCTCCCATGTTACTTGGTTGGCCTAATTCCTCATTCCACGGAAGGACTGTTTATCACTCCAGCTCAGCTGGAGCCTTCCTTTGAGTCAGATAGTTGTGAGTTCTAGACCCACATCAAGAGACTTCAGTGCACATTTCAGGCCAACAATCCACTGCAGTACTTAGGGAGTGCCGTTCTGTCGGAGTGGCTTCTTTTGGATATGATGTTAAACTGAGATCTGGGGCGGGATTCTCCCCTACCCGGCGGGGCGGGGGGTCCCGGCGTAGTGGAGTGGCGCTAACCACTCTGGCGTCAGGCCTCCCCAAAGGGGCGGAATTCTCCGCACCTTTAGGGGCCAAGCCCTCACATTGAGGGGCTAGGCCCACTCCGGAGTGGTTGGCACCACGCCGACTGGTGGCAAAACCGGCGCCAACGGCCTTTGACGCCCGCCGCCCAGCGACGGGGCTGGCCGAAAGGCCTTCGCCGGTTTTGCATGCGCTGGTGCGTCAGCTGCTGCTGACGTCGCCACCGGCGCATGCGCGCTGGGGGATTCTCTTCCGCCTCCGCCATGGTGGAGGCCGTGGCAGCGGCAGAAGAAAAAGAGTGCCCCCACGGCACTGGCCCTCCCCGGGGGCCCGCTCGCGCTGCCAATCCCGCCGCCACCAGAGATGGTTCAAACCACGGCGGCGGGATTGGCCTCTCAGCGGCGGGACTTCGGCCCTTCGCGGGCCGGAGAATTGCCGCAGGGGGCTTGCCGATCGGCGCGGAGGGCACACTGATCCCGCCAATTCCCAGGTGACGGAGAATTTCTGTCACGGCTGGGGCGGTATTTTCGCCCCATGTCTGCCCTCTCAGGTGGCTATAAAAGATCCTATGGCCCTATTTCAAATAGAAGGAGGGGAGTTATCCCCATGGCCAGAGCTAATTTTTACTCGTCAATCAACACCACTATAACAACAATCATTTATGTGTGCAATTTGGTGTACAACTATCGGCATTTCTTGCATGACACTGAGGGAAGGCGATGGCGTAGTGGCATTGTCACTGGGCTAGTAATCCAGAAACCTGGTAATCTGGGTTCAAATCACAGCACAGCACAGCGCCGAGGACCCGGGTTCGATCCTGGCCCCGGGTCACTGTTCTTGTGGAGTTTGCACATTCTCCCCATGTCTGTGTGGGTCTCACCCCTACAACCCTAAAGATGTGCAGGGTAGGTGGATTGGCCGTGCTAAATCGCCCTTAATGGGGGGGGGGAAAAAAAAATCCTACCACAGCCGATGGTGAAATTTGTATTCAATAAAACGCAACTGGAATTAAAAGTCTAATGATGAAACGGTTATCGATCGCTGTAGGAACCCATCAGGTTCACTAATGCCCTTTAGGGAAGGAAATCTGCCGTCCTTACCTGGTCTGGCCTACATGTGACTCAGACAATACTTAAAATGCCTTCTGAAATGGCTCGGCAATTGGTAAAAGGGCAATTAGAGATTGCCGACGGCTAGATCTCACGTAGGGATCAAAAAAACTAGTGAATACACTTCAGAAACACTTAATTGCTGATATTCTGCAGTCTTGAAACAGTATTGTTCTTTTTCGCTCGGTTCTCCCATTTTCTTTCTTCCCATCCCCCTTTCTCAGGCTTCATTCAACTTAGGAAGCTGTTCATTTGCGATATTGCCATAAACCCCATCCTCTCTCTCCACCACTGCTCCTTGACCTGCTGAGGTTGTCTAACATTTTCTGTTTTCACAGAATCGTTATGGTGCAGAAGGAGGTCATTTGGCCCATCGAGTCTGCACCAGCTCTCCAAACGAGCATTATGGCTTAGTGCCATTTCCCTGCCTTTTCCCGAACCCCTGCGCATTGTTTATATTCAAGTAATCATCGAACGCCCTCTTGAATGCCTCAGTTGAATCTGCCTCCATCACACTTCCAATCTGTGCATTCCAGACGCAAACCGCTGACTGTGTGAAAAATCTTTTTATCCCATCACATTTGCTTCTTTTGCAAATCATCATAAATCTGTGACCCCTTGTTCTTGATCCTTTTACAAGCGGGGACAGTTTCTCTCTATCTACTCATGATCTTGAACATCTCTATCAAATCTCCTTTCAGCTGCCTTTTCCCCAAGGAGAACAGTCCCAATCTATCATTGCTGAAGTTTCTCAACCCCAGAACCATTTTTCTGCGCTCCCCAGTGCGTTCACATTCTTCCTGTAATATTGCACACCCAGAACTGTGCACAATATTGCACACCCAGAACTGTCCACAATATTTCAGCTTTTCATTTCAGATATCCAGGGGAAGTTAAGCATTAAGAAATCGTAGCAGGAGTAGGCCATTCAGCCCCTCGAGCCTGCTCTGCCTTTTAATATGATCGTGGCTGATCTCATCTCAGCCTCACCTCCACCTTCCTGCCTATTTCCCATTACCCTTCATCCTGTTACTAATTTAAAAACCTATATCTCCTCCTCAAATTTGTGTAGTGTTCCGACATCTACTGCACTCTGGGGGAGAGGATTCCACAGATTCATGACCCTTTGAGTGAAGTAATTCCTCCTCATTTTGGTTTCAAATTTGCCACCTCTTAGCCTAAAACAATGTCTCTCGTTCTGGAATGTCCAACAAGGAGAAACACCCGCTCTACGTCTATCCTGTCAATCCCCTTCAACATCTTATATACCTCAATTAGATCTCCTCTCATTCTTTTAAACTATAGGCCTCAACTGCGTAATCTTTCTTCACAAGTTCTTCATCCCTGGAATCACCTAGTGAATCTTCTCTGAACCGCCTCTAATGCATTAACGTCCTTCCTGAATGTGTATGGAGATGCCGGCGTTGGACTGGGGTGAGCACAGTAAGAAGTCTTACAACACCAGGTTAAAGTCCAACAGGTTTGATTAGAATCACTAGCTTTCGGAGCATTGCTCCTTCCTCAGGTGAATATTGATTCACCTGAAGAAGGAGCTGCGCTCCGAAAGCTAGTGTTTGAAACAAACCTGTTGGACTTTAACCTGGTGTTGTAAGACTTCTTACTGTCCATCCTCAAGTAAGGGGACTGAAACTGTGCAGTACTCCAGATGTCGTCTCATCAATGCCCTATACAGTTGCAACAGCACTTCCCTACTTTTATAGTAAGAAGTCTTCCAACACCAGATTAAAGTCCAACAGGTTTGTTTCAAACACTAGCTTTCGGAGCGCTGCTCCTTCCTCAGGTGAAGCTAGTGTTTGATTCACCTGAGGAAGGAGCAGTGCTCCGAAAGCTAGTGTTTGAAACAAACCTGTTGGACTTTAACCTGGTATTGTAAGACTTCTTACTGTGCTCACCCCAGTCCAACGCCGGCATCTCCACATCGTGGCTACTTTTATACTCTATTTCATTGGCAATGAATTCCAAAATTACATTTGTTTTAGAACAGTACAGCACAGAACAGGCCCTTCGGCCCTCAATGTTGTGCCGAGCAATGATCACCCTACTCAAGCCCACGTATCCACCCTATACCAGTAACCCAACAACCCCATTAACATTATTTTTTAGGACACTAAGGGCAATTTAGCCTGGCCAATCCACCTAACCCGCACATCTTTGGATTTGCCTTCCTTATAACCTGCTGCACCTGCAAACTAACTTTCTGTGATTCGTGCACGAAGGCACCCAGATCCCTCTGCACTGAAGCATTTTGAAGTTTCTCTGCATTTCGATAATAAGTTGCCTTTTTATTCCTCTGACCAAATTGGATAATGTTACACTCATCCACGTTAAATTCCATCTGCAAAATTTTGGCTCACTCACCGAACATTTATTTGTAAATTTCTTATTTTCTCATTGCAACTTGCAGTAACGTCAATGCCACTGGATTAATAATGCAGAAATTAAATGAAATTAATAAATCTGGAATATTTTGGTTTTTTTCAACGAAAGTTAGTCTCAGCAATGGCGGCTATGAAATTATCAATCGTTGTAAAAATCCACTACTCTCCATCAGAGAAAGAAATCTGCCGTCCTTACTCAGTCTGGCCGGAGAAAGGTCGGAGGGTAGCTAGTCAGCCGCCAACGTACCAATTGCTCAGCAACTGGTGTCAGCAATTGAATATCTCTGCATAGGGTTAAAATGCGAGGGGCCTGGGAGAGAGGCCCACTCATTTCTTCTGGAGCATTCTTTTCGAATTGATGCAGAGATTTAAATTGGGTTTAAAAAAACACAGATTTAGAGATGAGATTAGCAGGTTCATAGTTACACGAGGAGCGATCCGGACACAAATCCGGATTAGGTCGACCCTGGAACCAGATGGGTTGGGGGTCTTCGGGGTGGATCGATGAAGACAGGTTAAATGACAATGTAGCGTGTTGAGATGTAGCTATGCCAGTTCTTGTGCTTGTAAGTACACAGTGAGAGGTCTGATCAAAGTGCTTATGGATCTTATAATACCAATGCAGACATGATGGACCTTCTGCAGGACGAACAATCACATCGACATCTTCCCAGTGCACAAGTGTGACATAAGAACACAGGATCATAAGAAATAGTAGGCCATTTGGCCCCTCCAGCCTACCATGCCATTCAATAAGATCACAACTAATCTGATCATAGCCTCAACTCCACCTTCCTGCCTGTTGACTCCTTTGTCGATCAAAAATCTGTCTAACTGAGCCTTGATTGTATTCAATTCCCGAGCAGGGCGTCCTCATATCCGCTTGCCTGATGACTTCTGTCTGCATCCAGCATTAGGAAATGGGAATTCTCTACATTATGAAAAAAACAGGAAGAACCGCTGGACGTGTGGCCCATGCTGATGAGTAGACCCTGAACTTTCTCGCTGGCTCTCGCACACGTTTTTACAACTACCTTTCCTCTACAGTTACGCAGAGTAACTCCGATGGGAAGACAGAGAATCTAGGTGCCTTCGTAGAGCAGGTGAGTGGCCTTATCATTTTGGTTGTTTTAAAAACTATGCGAAAAGTGTCACCTTCCACCAATTTCCTTGCAAAGAAAAATATTAAAGAAACAATAATTGTCAAAGGTAATGTGTGGGGGATATTTTTGAAACTTTGGAGGACCTCAAGGTTGACGTCTAGCCCATGGCTCACTCATGTCCTTTACGGAAGGAAATCTGCCACCCTTTACCCGGCCTGGCCTACATGTGACTCCAGATCCACAGCAATGTGGTTGACTCCCAAATGCCCTCTGAAATGGAGGGCAGTTAGGGATGGGCAATAAATGCTGGCTTAACCAGCGACACATTCCCCTGCGCGAATAAAACAAAAAAATCCCTCCCCCACCCAAGCTGGTCGTCCAATCCCCTGAGGGAGGCGAATGAAACACAGATACATAAAACCCTCGGTCAGTTTAGGTAGCGACAAATTCCATGAACTTCCTCTCAGACACTCGACGATCATCAACCCAGAAGATCATGGTGACTGGACAACACAGAACATTGGATCATAGACCGGTTCCCTTTTGAAAGCCAGACCCACCCCCTGTTTTGGATTTGAACTTATGCTCGAGACAATAGAAAAGTGTCACGATGCTTTCACTCGCTCAATCTCAGTTCCTCAACATGCCCCCTTACCTCTGGTGGCGCCCCAGCCTGTTGCCCAGCACGGGTGCCCAGGACGCAGTTGGCTGGCCCTCCCAGGCATGCAGGCATATCGGATATAGGTGGTTTGTGGAATATCCACTGCTGCTCTGACCATAGCGATATCATAATCGATTTCATTGAGGAGTGGGTAGCGGAAGCGTTCATGTCTGTAGATTCTTTTCACACGATAGATCTTCTCTGTCCGTTCAGTGCGATTCAGGTTGTGTTTGCCAAGGACGATGCGCCAATTTGCAGCATCCTCCGCTTTGCCTCTGGAATGGACAATGGTTTGGGTCAAGGGTCGAGCTTCCAAGATAAATGGTCTAACGTTGGAATTGTTGAATTGTCATCTAATTTTAAACATATAAGGAGGTATCTGTACCCTAACCAGTGTCTCCATCACCTGGTGCTTTGTTACACCAGTTTTAATCCTTAAGGTAGTGTCAAAGAACAAAGAAAATGACAGCACAGGAACAGGCCCTCCCAGCCTGCGCCGATCCAGATCCTTTATCTAAGCCTGTCTCCTATTTTCCAAGGTCTACTTCCCTCTGTTCCTGCCCGTTCATATACCTGTCCAGATGCATCTTAAATGATGCTATCGTGCCCGCCTCTACCACCTCCGCTGGTAAAGCGTTCCAGGCACCCACCACCCTCTGCGTAAAAAACTTTCCACACACATCTCCCTTAAACTTTTCCACTCCGCCCTTCCCCTCGACCCTTGGACAAGATGGTGGCACCTTCCAGCTTCACCACTGATGGGAACTCTGGCACCTATTGCCTGCCGAAGTGGAATGCCTGGTATCTCACGATGACCTCTCCCTCCAAAAGAAAGGTCAATGAATCTTCAGTCACCTCTACAGGGGGACAATAATAGTCTCTTAAAAAGACATCTAACCCACAGAAGTCCAAGAGACATAATCTTCCAATCCAGATCATGCCGGGGGTTTGGAGAATGATAAATATTACGCACTTGTTAAAAAAAAAGGATAAGCCAATCATCTATTGGCGAATCAGCTTGACCCCGATGGTGGAAAAACATTTGGAAACAATAATTCAGGATAAAATTAACAGTCAGTTAGACAAATGTTGAGGAAAGAAAGCCAGCGTGGATTTATTTGGCGCCAATTGTGCTTAACTAACTTACTTGGCATTTTTGATGAAGTAACAGAGAGGTTTGATGAGGGTATTATGACTGATGTGGCGTACATGAACTTTCAAAAGGCATTTGATGAAGTTTTGCATAACAGGTATGTCAGCAAAGCTAGAGCTCATGGAATAAATGAGAGAGTAGCAACTTGGATATGATTTTGGCTGAGTGAGAGGAAACAGTGACAGTAAATGGGTGTTTTTCAGACCGAGTCGGTGATTTCCTTGATTTATTTTAATGGCCTAGACTATGATGTACGGGGCACAATTTCAAAATTTGTGGATGACGCGAAACCCGGAAGCATTGTGAACTGTGGGGGGGACAGTGATATTGCTTCTCCGACAATTCGTAAAGGGAGAGTGCAGACTGTATGCAACCAGCCCGTGCTTGCCAAACCCAAAACAAAATATCTGCTGCTATATGTGATTCTGCAATTGGGCAGAACTTGTTGAACAATCCTGAGTATGCTAATAGCTATACTAGCAACCAATTTAAGATAATTGTTTGAGCTAGTAACGTTGCTCATTTATGCTTGCTATATAATCATATATTGACATACCCAGGTACCCATTCTCTGCAAGCTAAAGGAACCCGTTCAAGCCTTGCGCCCTTTTTGAATTATCCGGGAGGCATGGGGAGCCTGACTTTTCCAGTTTCTTTCTCTATGCCAATGCCTTGGCCAATCAATGTGGACTGGTTAGCCAATCAACACCCTTTTCTCCTGTGGTAGAAATTGTTGTGATCGTTTGAAATTTGGCACTCTTGTGTTTGTCCCGATGGCCGCGAGATGAAAAGCTTTGGCAACACGTCTCTCTTTTCAGCAATATTCACGATCAGTCCTACCAAGCGACCATTCGTGATAAACGTCAAGAGGACGTAGGCAGACTAATGGAATGGGTGGAAAAAATAGCAGATGAAATTAAAGTAGGGAAGTGTGAAGTGATTCATATTGGTAGGAAGAATGAGGCAAGGCAATTTAAACTGAAGTGTGTAATTCTAAAGGCGGTGCAGGAACAAGGTGACCTTGGAGTTTATATTCACAAATCATTGAAGGTGGCAAGGCAGATTGAAAGAGCAATTACTACAGCATTCACTTACTTTTGAAAGCAATGTGCCGCAGTCAGGATCCAGCGTTTGTGAATGAGGGTCCCACCACAAACATGGTTGTAGGACCTACTGCCCCTGGAGCGCACCTAGCAAGCGAAAAAGACAGGTTACTCTACAGTCTTAAGGTTGATGGTGACATATGACCCTCAGAAATTGGGTTATGGGTCTGGAAGACCACAATGGAGAGACCAGAGGAAGGTGAGTGACTACGTTCAGTCTGCAAGCATGATCTTGAGCTTCCTGTCACTTATCATTTCAATTCTTACTCCCGCTCTGACCTTTCTGCCCTTGCCCTGCTGCAATGTTTCAGTGACGTCCAACGTTAAGTCCGAGGAACATCATATCATCTTTTGATTAAGGGCAGCACGGTGGCGCAGTGGGTTAGCACTGCTGTCTCACGGCGCCGAGGTCCCAGGTTCGATCCCGGCCCTGGGTCACTGTCCGTGTAGAGTTTGCACATTCTCCCCGTGTCTGCGTGGGTTTCACCTCCACAACCCAAAGATATACAAGCTAGGTGGATTGGCCACACTAAATTGCCCCTTAATTTAAAAAAATGAATTGGGTACTCTAAATTTAAAAAATAAAAAAAATCTTTTGATCAGCGCTCTGGACTCAACATTGACTTTCAACAATTGTTAATCATAACCTTCCCTTCCATTTTGTATTTTTTGTTGTTGGGGTATGGTTTCTCATTTCTTTCACTTTGCAATGGAATGGCTGCTAATCAGTTATCCACACCTCACCTAGCCACACCTTTGTTTCTTTACCCATTACCACCCAAACTATTTGTCATTTATTCTTTTCTGTTTTTAAGTGATCACAGACCTGCCTTTATGTTCTATGTTGCACTTTGCACTTACTCAAAACCTATTTTTCCTCAGTTCTGACTAAGGACCTGAAGTGTTATTCCTTCTCTGAAGACCCTCTTAGTCTGCTTAATATTTCAAGTATATTTTATAATAATCATAATGTTTACTGTCACACGTAGGCTTTACATTAACACTGCAATAAAGTTACTGTGAAAAGCCCCTAGTCGCCACATTCCGGCATCTGTTCGGGTACACAGAGGGAGAATTCAGAATGTCCAAATGACCTAACAAGCACGTTTTTCAGCAGCAGTACCCACTCTTACAGCCCTGCCCTACACTGTTCAATATCGCTGCTCAGGAGATTGCCTTCATTGTGAAAGGAAATCTGGTATATTTGGCATCCCTTGATAGATTGAAGATTCCACTCCCACGTCACTCGCTGTCCTGACTTATATAAAAATAAGAACAAAAGAACTAGGAGCAAGAGTAGGCCATCTGGCCCCTCGCGCCTGCTCCGCCATTCAATGAGATCATGGCTGATCTTTTGTGGACAGCTCCACTTTCCCGCCCGAATATTCTCTTTATTCCTTTATTCTTCAAAAACCTATCTATCCTTATCTTGAAAACATTTAATGAAGGAACCTCAACTGCTTCACTGAGCAAGAAATTTCATGGATTCAAAACCCTTTGGGTGAAGAAGTTCCTCTTAAGCTCAGTCCTAAATCTACTTCCCCTTATTTTGAGGCTGTGCCCCCTAGTTCTGCTTTCACCCGCCAGTGGAAACAACCTGCCCACATCTATCCGATCTATTCCCTTCATAATTTGATATGTTTCGCCGTTCCTTCATCAACACTGAGTCCAAATCTTGGAACTGCTTCCCTAGCCCCCCCATGGACTGCAGTACAGACCCAGAGAGCGGCATGGAGGGAACAGCAGCTGGCAGAAAAGTTTCTATCACATTTCCCATGGCTGCACTGCTCCTGGAATGAAGAGCTTGTCATATGAGGAACAGTTGAGGACTCTGGGTTTGTCCTCGTTGGAGTTTAGAAGGATGAGGGGAGGGGGGTCTTATTGAAACTTACAGGATACTGTGAGGACTGGATAGAGTGGACGTGGAGAGGATGTTTCCACTTGTAGGAAAAACTAGAACCCAAGGCCACAGCCTCAGACTTTCGGACGATCCTTTAAAACTGAGATGAGGAGGAATTTCTTCAGCCAGAGGGGTGGTGAATCTGTGGAACTCTTTGCCACAGAAGGCTGTGGAGGCCAAATCACTGAGTGTCTTTAAGATAGGGATAAATAGGTTCTTGATTAATCAGGGGTTATGGGGAGAAGGCAGAGCATTGGGGATGAGAAACTAATCAGCCATGATTGAATGGCGGAGCAGACTTGATGGGCCGAATGGCCTAATTTTGCTCCTATGTTTTATGGTCTTAATGTATGCATACTGTGCACATGTATATGAGTTACAAATCAGAGTCATGTACAATGTTGTCTGCAGACTCGTCACTCAGTAGCAACCCATTGGTTTATTATGATGACCGAAATGCAGATTACACTGTGGACTACCACAGAATGAAGGCATTATGATTGCAGCCAGGATACTAGGTGTTGACCCAGTATTGCTGATGCTGGCACTGGCTGGATGTTGAAGGATTGGTTCGGGCACATGTCGGAGTTCACGTGCAGCGTCTACAAAGTGGTTAATCCCAGAGCTGAAGGGGTTGGATTACGAGGAGAGGTTGAGTAGACTGGGACTGTACTCGTTGGAATTTAGAAGGATGAGGGGGGATCTTATCAAAACATTTAAAATTATGAAGGGAATAGATAGGATAGATGCGGGCAGGTTGTTTCCACTGGTGGGTGAAAGCAGAACTAGGGGGCATAGCCTCAAAATAAGGGGAAGTAGATTTAGGACTGAGTTTAGGAGGAACTTCTTCACCCAAAGGGTTGTGAATCTATGGAATTCCTTGCCCAGTGAAGAGGTTGAGGCTCCTTCATTGAATGTTTTTAAGGTAAAGATAGATAGGGCGAGATTCTCCCAAACCGGGAGAAATCGTAAGGCTGGCGTCAAAAACGGGCGGGTTTGACGCCAGCCTCCGCCCCCCCGACCGGTAACCGATTCTGGTCCCCGGTCGGGGCTAGCATGCCGCGGCCGTGAACTCCGGCATCGCGGGCTTAACGAATTTCGTTAAGCCCGCTTGCCAGAGTTTGCGATGGCTGACGCGTCACATGACGTCAGCCGCGCATGCGCGGATGATGTCATCGCGCATTTGCGCGGGCCGGGATGCCCCTCAGCCGCCCCGCGAATGGATACAGCGGGGCGGCGGAAGGACAAAGAGTGCGTGGGGTAAGTACCCGCTGCCCGCGATCGGTGGGCACCGATCGCGGGCCCATGGCACCCTTGGCACGGCCGTGGTACTGCCGTGCCAATCGGTGCCATGGTTCCCAAGATCCGAACTTTACGGCCGTTTTTACGAACGGTCAGACCAGGTGTGTTTGACGTTCCTAAAAACGGTCGTAAAGGGCTTGGACTTCGGCCCATCGGCCAGCTGAGAATCGCTGCTCGCCGTAAAAAAACAGCGGGCAGCGATTTGTGTCGGGAGGCGGCCGTGGGGGGGTGGAATAGCGGGAGGGCGTCAGAATTTACGACCCCCGCTATTCTCCGCACCGTCGTGAGTGCAGAGAATCGCCCCCATAGTTTTTTAAAGAAAAAAGGGATTAAGGGTTATGGTGTTCGGGCCGGAAAGTGGAGCTGAGTCCACAAAAGATCAGCCATGATCTCATTGAATGGCGGAGCAAGCTTGAGGGGCCAGATGGCCTACTCCTGCTCCTAGTTCTTATGTTCTTATGTTCTTATGATGTTTATGCACTCAATTGGATCAAACACTTGTAGAATTGTACCGACACCCAGAAGACGGCAACTGGCAACTGATGTGTAAGTGGCTGATGATCCCTTTCAATAATGCTGCTGGAGCTAGTCCTTCAAGATGCTGAACACATGTTCAGCTGTGCGAGGTTACAGGAGGGAATTGGCTGGAGCACGGAGCACCAAAATGACACCATTGGTGTCAAATCAATGTGGCCCCCTGGCATCATAATCAGCCCACTCTGTCCTGGTTGGCGTGAGCTGCACGCACATTAATGCCCTTCCCCCAATATGGCATCCCATGCGATTCATAGTGGATGACGTTTTGGTCCCTGGTTGGCAGTACGAGTGCCCAAGCAATGGGGGCCCCTGAGCTCAATTTGACGCCCATTTGTCTGACCAGAAATGGTGACGGAAGCAGAAACCGTAACAACCTGCAGAAGAGGAAATTGGATAATACTTGAAAAAGAATAAAGGATAAAGTAGCAAGGGAATGCATCGGACTGGATAACTCTTCTAGAGAGATGACACTGAAGTGACGGGCCGATCATGGTGTTCTCTATACCAGAATACTTCCTTGCAGTAGATGATTATTATCCCGGACGGATGCATTATTATGGATCAACGCTCCCCATTTACCTGTAATGAGACCTGCCATGGCCAGGAATGTGGACGTGCCTCATTCCCAGATACGATCCTCCCAGCTACGTTCGGCAAGAATTGGGGGATACCGCAGTTCCTCGGCCAGTCTGAAAACCCAATAAATATAAAAGTCAGCATGGACTGCTCTCAATATATAGCTGTCTTTCTAACACTCTATCTGCAGGCTGGTCTATCTATGTAGCCTCTACCCATCAGAAAAGATCGAACAGCCTGGAACTCCTTTCTCGGGAAAAGAGCAGGGTGGTAGGTGATCAGATTGAGCCCTTTAAGACTATGAAAGAGTTTGATAGAATTCATGAAGAAAATATGTTGTCGCTTGTGAGGAACGTCAAAACAAGGGACCAAAAATAGAGGAAAATCACCAACAAGTCTAACAGGGAATTCAGGAGAAACATCTTTACCCAGAGTGGCTAGCATGTGCAACTGTCTACAACAAGGAGCACAGTGGTTAGCACTGTTGCTACAAGGCGGCAGCATCCCAGGTTTGATTCCCGGCTTGGGTCACTGTCTGTGCGGTGTCTGCACATTCTCCCCGTGTCTGCGTGGGTTTCCTCCGGGTGCTCTGGTTTCCTCCCACAAATCCCGAAAGACGTGCTTGTTAGGTGAATTGGACATTCTGAATTCTCCCTCTGTGTACCCGAACAGGCGCCGGAATGTGGCGACGAGGGGATTTTCACAGTAACTTCATTGCAGTGTTTTTTGTTTATAAATTTAGAGAACCCAATAATTTTTTTTTCCAATTAAGAGGCAATTTAGCGTGGCCGATCCACCTAACCTGCACATCTTTGGGTTGTGGGGGTGAGACATGGGGAGAATGTGCAAACTCCACACGGACAGGGACCCAGGGCCGGGATTTGAACCCGGGTCCTCAGCGCCGCAGTCCCAGTGCTAACCACTGTGCCACCTGCCGCCCCTTTCATTGCAGAGTTAATGTAAGCCTACTTGTGACACTAATAAAAATTATTATTATTAAGGCAAATAGCATAGATGCATTCAAGGGGAAAATGACAAAGTAAGAAACAGAAGGATATGCTGGTACAGTGAGATGAAAATGGATGGGAGGAAGCTGATTTGGCGTTTGAACACTAGCATAGACTAGATAGGCTGATTGGAATGTTGCTGCACTGCAAATATGACGTTTGTATCTACCAGTCTATCTCTAGTGTAAACCCTATTATTTTCTCAGTTGTCCTTTCTAGCAGACTGACTGTAATTGTCAGTATCTGGCCTTACAAGTTTTAAACAATTCAATCCAGGATGTGACCATTACTGGCTCGGCCAACATTTGTTGCCCATTCCTAGTTACCAGTCATTGCACATGAACAACTAGGGAATGACCCTCCTCTAAGTGGACAAACCTTGGCCATTGCTTAAGGCTTCTTAACAATATCACATTCGGGTTAGCCAACAAGCCAAGGGACATTTAACCTCCAACCCCTCCCTCATTGACTCAGTGTCCTCCTTACCTATACAAGCACCACTCCCATTGCCTATTGATTGACAACAAGGGGCATGTTTGAAGTAGTCACAGTGTATGTTAAGGAAACCATTGGAAGTCTTTATAAGGAAAATGAAGCCAGTATCATTGGTCAATATCTGGGGATGGCATGGTAGCATAATGGTTAGCACCACTACCCCACAGCACCAGGGACCCGAATTCAATTCCAGCCTCGGGTGACTGTGTGGGAGTTTGCACATTCTCCTCATGTCTGCATGAGTTTCCTCCGGGTGCTCCGGTTTCCTCCCACAGTCTGAAGATGTGCAGGTTAGGTGGGTTGGCGGTGCTAATTTGCCCCGTAGAGTCCACAAAAAAAGGTTAGGTGGGGTTACGGGGATAGGGTGGGGGCGTGAGCCTGGGTGGGGTGCTTCTTCGGAGGGTCGGTGCAGACCTGATGGACCGAATGGCCTCCTTTCTGTAGGGACTCTATGATCATTGATGCAAACCTCAACCTATTGCATCAGACCGAGCAGTGGGTTAGCGGCACAGTGAATGAGAAGTCACATTTTTTCTGGGCTGCGTTCAGAAGCAAACATTTCCATGTTACACTAATCAATGAATCATAGCATGATACAGCCCAGAAGGAGGCAGTTTGGCCCATTGTATCTGTGCTGGCTGGTCTAATTATCCCACTACCTTGCTCCCATGGTATTTGCGGGGTGAGGGAGGGATTGTAGGTTAAATGCCCCAATGGTATAGTGGAAAATGCAACTCTGCCATTGTTGCGAAGTAATGGCCAAGGTTTGTCCTCTTGGAGAAAGGATGAATGGTCATTCCTTTGGTTGCTCGTGTGTAGTAACTGGCAACTGGCGTGGTCAGATGTTACCATTACAGATAGTCTGCTAGAAAGAAATAGCAGGATTTACAATTGAGGCAGGTGGATAGACAATTGCATCTTCCCTAGTCTCTCTACATAAACTGGAGCCTTTCATCCCTGGCACCATTCTCGTAGTGTGGTCTATTAAGCAATTTCCAAACACTTTGGTGAGATCACACCTGGACTATTGTGCATTGTTTTGGTCTGAATCTTTAAGGAAGGATATACGTGCATCGGCGGCGGTACAGTGAGGTTTCACGAGATTGGTACCTGCGATGAGAGCGTTGTCCTGTCCGGAGAGTCTGAGCAAACTGTTCGGAGGTGACCTCATGGCAAACACAAGATTCCGAAGGAGCTTGACAGGTTAGACTGGGCCCAGTGAGAGAGCACTGGGCGTTTAGGATTGAGATGAAGAGACATTTCTTCACTCAGAAGGTTGGGAACCTTTGGAATTCTCTGCCCCAGAGGCTTGCGAAGGTCCAGCATTGAACGTATTTCAGGCTGAGGTAGACAGATATTTGATCTCTCAGGAAATCAAGGGAATGATTCATAGATTTATAGACGTTTACAACACAGGAGGCCATTCGGCCCATCGTGTCCACACAGGTTATCAAAGATCTGACTACACTAATCCCATTTTACAGCACCTCACCCATAGCCCTGGAGGTTATGGCAGCGCAAGTGAATATCTAATTACTTCTTAAATGTTATGAAAGTTTCTGAGTCAACCACTCTCTCAGGCAGTGAGTTCCGGACTCCCACCACCGTCTGAACCTTCGACCTCTTACCTTAAATCCATGCCCTCTGATTATTGACTCTACTAATGAAAGAAACACCTTCCTATCTACCATCAGTATGCCCCTCAATCTTACACACCTCTATCAGGTCCCCCTCTCAACCTTCGCTGCTCCAAGGAAAACAGCCCCCGCCTATCCAATCTTCCCTCATAGCTCAGAGCCTCCATCCCAGGCAGCATCCTGGCAAATCTCCTCTGCACCCTCTCCAGTACAATCACATCCTTCCTATAATGTGGTGACCAGAGCTGCACACAGCACTCCAATTGCAAACTAACCAGCGGTTTATACAGTTCCAGCATGACCTCCCTGCTCTTGTATCTTATACCTCACCTAGTTAAAGGCAAGTGTCCCGTGAGCCTTATCCACCTTATCTACCTGTCCTGCTACTGTAGTCAAGGAGGAGCCAGAAAGGGAGAGCCAAAGTGGTTTATTTCCAATTCCCAGTTATGAAAAGTATATACAAAGGAAAAGTCCAATTCCCAGCCGGGATTGTTCTGAGATACCGGTTCATACCTGGACCCGCTTCCATTACGTGGAATTAAAGAGCTCGCTGAAGGGCCTCCACAAACCCTTTGGGGGGGGGGGGAATCAAACGGGTCTCCTCCGTAGGTCTCTTGGGGGTTATAACACCTGCCTCCTTTAGGGATCTATAGATATGCATCCCTAGGTCCCTCTGATCCTCAATACTTTCCAGAGTGGGCAGTGGAGTTGAAGATCAAGCTCAGTGATGATGGGTAGCAGCCTCAGTGGTCCATATAACCTGCTACTCGAGCTATTTCTTCTGATTGATGCCGGTCTCTGTCTGCTCAGAGGCAATTTAAAGAGTCTCCTCGCAATCAACATCACCAAAGAAATAGATTGACCTGTTATTAGTCTCAATGCAGCATGCACCGGGGCTGGTTTAGCACAGTGGGCTAAACAGCTGGCTTGTAATGCAGAACAAGGCCAGCAGCGCGGGTTCAATTCCCGTTCCAGCCTTCCCGAACAGGTGCCGGAATGTGGCGACTAGGGGCTTTTCACAGTAACGGCATTGGAGCCTACTCGTGACAATAAGCGATTATTATTATTATTAATAAGTAAGATCCCGCAAGTTCCAACATCAAGAATGACTGCGTACCAAAATAACTTAGATGAGATGATTGTGGATGTTCCTGGGGTGTGATAAGTGCAGGCCTCACAGAGGAACCATGGACATATTTAACACTATATATACAGTTAAATGCAGTATATCACAGAATGTGTGACAGCACGATAAATATATATATCTCTCAACAGAATGGGATTGGCGAGCAAAATATTCCCACTATTTTTAGGACAATCACAATAGCTCATAAAGCATTATTTGTTACCGTGTTTTTCTTTTCACTTGCTCTTTCCTATATTAACATCACTGGCAAGGTTGGCATTTATTGCTCAAGAAGGTGACAGTGGGCCTTCTCCTTGATTGATGTGGCAAGAGTGCCCCCATTCTGCTTTTCACATAATTGTAGGACAAGGCAGAGCCAGTAAAGACTGCTGTGGTCCACCTGACTACCTCCACAGTCAAAATCCTGTGACAGTCTGAACGTTTTCAACAATATTATGATGAGTTCTTCTGTTTGCAAAGTGTTGAGTTGCTGAGGTGGAGGCAAGATCGGGCTTAATTTCCTGGGTGACCAACAGTCATTCTGTTGAAATTGCTCTGGGGGGGGGTTGTTTTTCAGAATTAAATGTTGAAAATTGAGTTGAAAATGTAGAAGCAAAAAAGAATCAGTCCAATACCCCACTGGCTGAATTCATTCGCTGGTCTTACAACAGAACACAGGAGGGCAGCATGGTGGCACAGTGGTTAGCATTGCTGCCTAAGCCTCCCGGACAGGCGCCGGAATGTGGCGACTAGGGGCTTTTCACAGTAACTTCTTTGAAGCCTACTTGTGACAATAAGCGATTTCCATTCATTTCATTTAAGGCGCAGAGGACCCGGGTTCGAATCCCAGCCCTGGGTCACTGTCCGTGTTGAGTTTGCACATTGTCCCCGTGTTTGCGTGGGTTTCACCCCCACAACCCAAAGATGTGCAGGATAGATGAATTGGCCACGCTAAATTGCCCCCTAATTGGAAAAAAAAAATTGGCTACTCTAAATTTATTTTAAAAAAGAACAGAAGAGAGCGAGACGGAGAAAAAACAATCAATCGTCTTTAAAAATATCATGTAAACTCAAATGATTGGCCACTTTAAGTTATCATAGAATCCCGACAGTGTGGAAGGAGGCCATTCGGCCCATCGAGTCTCCACCGACCTTCTGAAAGAGCACCATATCCAATTCCCTGGCCTGTCCCCATAACCCCAATCTTTGGACACTATTTAGCACGGCCAATCCACTCAATCTTCTGCGAAGCTGGTGAGTTCAATTGGACACTTGCATGACTCAAACTCATAGTATCTTTGTGCCTTTGACAAAGTCAGCTCGATTTCTGCAGAAACGGTGAGGAATCTTGTTCATTGTTCCCAAAGTTCTATGAACAAGCTGAATAATCAAAGACGAGCTTTTGAAATACAAAGCCATGGGGGGGGGGGGGGGGGGGGGGGGGGGATTGGCAGTACAAAATCCGTCACCTCTTTTGCAGCCTGACCAATGTTCTTTTCCATTGAGTTCAAGAAATCAGGTGGGATTTTCATGCCCTTCCCGCCCATGGGATTTTTCCCCTCCCACCAAAGGCAGTTGGACAGGCGAGCCACGCAAAATGGCGTAGGCATCGGCGGGCCTGGTAGATCCCGCCAGGGGCTGATGGTAAGCTGCCTCCGCCATCATTTTCATTTTTAAGATTTAGTTTTGTAAAGTTGCCCTTCTTAAAATTTAATCGGGAGGGTCTCCCAATCAACCTCCTCAACTTTGGTGGAAATGGGCGGAGACTCCATGTACTGTAGGAAGCCCACCCTCTTGAGGAAATTCACTTCAGTCCCCTTCTCTCTCCCCCCGGAACTGAACTCTCCACATCCCCAGCAAGGAAATATTGGCATCAGAAAGGGGTGCAATGCAGATTCACCAGGTTAAAAGGGTTAAATTGTGACAACAGGTTGCATTGACCAGAGCTTATTAAGGGGTGATCTATTGAGGTGCTTAGGGATGATTGAAGTATTCAATAAGACAGAAACTATTTCTCTTGATGGGGGACAAGGTGAAATACCTGTGACCCCTTTCAAGTTAGAGCTAGGCTATAAAGTCAGGAAACACTTCGACATAAGAATTGTGACAATCTAGGGCAACAAGGTGGCGCAGTGGTTAACACTGGTACCTCACAGCACCGAGGACCCAGATTCGATCCCAGCTGTCACTGTTTGCAGTGGGTCTCACCCCCACAACCCAAAGATGTGCAGGCCACGCTAAATTGCCCCGTATTTGGAAGAAAAAAGAATTGGGCACTTAAAAAATTTTTTTTTAAAGAACTGTGGCAATCTGGAACTCTCCCTTCCATCCTTACATGGTCTGTCCTATATGTACCTCCCAAGCCATCATCAAAGTAGTTGGACTCTTAATTGCATTACTCTTGCATTCTGAAGTGACCTAACAAAACCCTCAGTTGTATCAAAACGACTGCCATTGGTTCAAGAAGAAGGCTGAGTACTGCCTTCTCAGTACAATCAGGGTTGGGCAATCAGTGCTGACAATACTCAAATCTTGAGAATAAATTTTAAAAAATAGTCCGACTAATACCATCTGGGGTGCCATGTCATCCAGAAATGTCACAGGAGAAATCCCAGCATCATCTTCTTTAGGAAACGTGGGATGGGCAATGTCACTCACATTGAAAGATCAAATAAAAAGAAACCTATCTGTATTTTGACTGCCCCGATTCCACGCTCAGTCATTATATGGCCATGGATCCACACCAACATTAATTAGGTTGTCAGTCACTGTTTTTTGACTTGTTTTCCCATTCAGAAGGCAATGACACGGAAGCACAGTGGTTAGCACTGTTGCCTCACAGCGCCAGGGTCCCAGGTTCGATTCCTGGCTTGGGTCACTGTCTGTGCGGAGTCTGCACGTTCTCCCCGTGTCTGTGGGGTTTCCTCCGGGGGCTCCAGTTTCCTCCCACAAGTCCCGAAAGACGTGCCGGAGTGTGGCGACTCGGGGCTTTTCACAGTAACTTCATTGCAGTGTTAATGCAAAACTACTCATGACAATAAAGATTATTATTTCCATGCACTTACCTAAATGTGTAACTTTGTGTTGAAGGCCATTGCCAATATACAAGGCCTGTGTCAGAGACAGTAGGAAGGCAATAAGAGGCACACTCTGTCCCAGCATCTTCAGCAGCATTCCATTGTGTGATTCTAAACATCCCTCCCTTCATTCCTTTATTTATATAAGTGACGGGCAGGCAGGGCCTCCATGTGACTCCGGATCACTATTGTCCCTAGATTAACCTGTTCTGCTGTACAATAATAAAACCCAAGCTAAACACAGGGACACCGATGCTTCTGGGTGGCTTATTCCTCTGTGTGCATCTGCTTGTCAGCCAATCCTATGGTGAGCCAAATCAGTTGTTTGAACAATAGGTTGACTGACCGTGCACAAACAGCTGTTTCAGTGACTGCACACCACTTTCTAGAAAGTATTGTTTTGGGAAAACGGGTACAAATTGGGAGCAGGAGCAAGATCTCCTTAACAGAGTGTAACTCCTGCTGTCATGCTGAATTTAGCTATGATCATGTTACTTTTGGGAGTGCGTATATCAGCTCCTTTTAAAGATTGTGGCATGGCTTGAGGTGCATCACCCACTTAGACAAGTGCACCTAGCAAATCATTAGAAAAACATGCCTCCTTTCCACTTAGAAAAGCATCTCTGGCTGCATTCTTAGAACAGTATTCATGTTTGTCAGCTAATCCTGCGGGTTACCATTGACCAGAAGCTTAACTGGATCAACCATATAAACACTGAACGGGTCAGAGTCTGGGAATTCTGCAGAAAGCAACTCATCTCTTGACTTTCCAATGCCTTTCTACGATCTCCAAGGCACAAGTCAGGAGTGCGATGGAATGCTCTCCACTTGTCTGGATGGATTCAGCTCATACAACACTCAAGAAACTTGTTAATTTATTTTTTATTTTTTATTTTTTTCAGTTCAGGGGAAATTTAGCGTGGCCAATCCACCTACCCAGCACATCTTTGTGTTGTGGGGATGAGACCCCCGCAAATAAAGGGAGAATGCTTCAAACTCCATGCGGACAACTCTGAAGAAACTTGACACCATCTGGGAAAAAGCAATTCACGTGACCATCACCCAGAAACCTAAACGTTCACGCCATCCACCATTGACACACAGGCAGCAGTGTGCGGCATCTACAAGCACTGCAGCAAGTTATCACGTTGCTTTCAACAACACCTTCTAAACCTGTGGCCCCTACCACTTAGAAAGACAAGGGCAGCAGTCACAAGGGGACCTGTAAGAACCCCTCCAAGCCACACACCACCTTGACCTGAAACTATAGGCGGGACCTTCACGTTGTGTGGTTCCCACGATGGGAAATTTCACCCTGAGGTCAATGGACTTAGATTTCCGTCCTGCCCGTGACGATTTCTGCAGTGGGCGGGACCAGAAGATTCACCCGCGAGATCACGGTCCTTCACTGTAGCTGGGTCAAAAACCTGGAAGTCTCTACCTAACAGCACTTAGGATGTACTTACACAACTTAGATTGCAGCGTTTCAAAGCAATGGCTCACCATCACCGTCGCAATTAAGGATGGGTGATAAATGCTGGCTTTTCCAATGATGTTCACATCCCATAAAAGAATAAACAAAGGCCACGAAAAGTGCAATTTAATGCAAGTCTTTCCATCAAATTGAAAAAAAAGTGTACATATAGCAAAGGTTAGCGTGTGAGGGTAAGACCTCACACTGTATATTTTTATAAAATATATATAGGTATCCCCATGGCTGTTTCTAAAATTTAAAAAACTGGACAAAGACCTTTAGAAATGACAGAACCGTTGTCTTGTCTGTGACCCCAATCAAAAGAAGCTACTTGGCAGTTTCGGGGAAACGCGCACTCGCTATCTCTGGGGAACCATTAATGGCTCCTGTGGACTGCACAGCCCAAATTCAAAGTGGGCTAAACAAAGGGCACCTGGATTTCACAACCCAGGCTGGCCAACATGAACCTGCTTCTCTGCTAAGACAATGGGCCCCATAGCTTTCCTTTCAATTCTTAACGGTTGAGACATTTAACAATCTCGGAGATGGAGCCGAGGGATCCACATCCGTTGTCAAAGACAGTGTGGAGAGGTAGGAGTCATAGAACATTACAGCGCAGTACGGGCCCTTCGGCCCTCGATGTTGCGCCGACCCGTGAAACCATCTGAAGCCTATCTGACCGACACTATTCCATTTTCATCCATATGTCTATCCAGTGACCACTTAAATGCCCTTAAATTTGGCGAGTCTACTACTGTTGCAGGCAGGGCGTTCCACACCCCTACTACTCTCTGAGTAAAGAAACTGCCTCTGACATCTGTCCTATATCTACCACCCCTCAATTTAAAGCTATGTCCCCTCGTGTTGGTTATCACCATCCGAGGAAAAAGACTCTCACTGTCCACCCTATCTAACCCTCTGACTATCTTATATGTCTCGATTAAGTCACCTCTCAGCCTTCTCCTCTCTAACGAAAACAACCTCAAGTCCCTGAAAGTCATCTGACAAGGGCCTCTGATTTGCGGAACCAGTAATATTGCCTTGCTGAACTGAAATGTTCAGTCTGCGGCTTAACATCTGACTGGCAGGCCACACCAAAGGAATTCTGGCCCAGGTTGGACACCTGACTTCATCTACACGGCTTCTGTTGGAAATTCTGTCCCATCGCCTACAAGACTGATTCACCTCGACGTGCCTACCTCCTCATTGTGTGTGGGTGTGGTGTATTTGGATTTCCAAAACGCATTTGACAAGGTGCCACATCAAAGGTTACTTCACAAATTAATGATGTGAGGGTAACATATTAGCATGAACAAGATTTGTTTACTGACAGGAAATAGGGAAGGATGAGTCATTTTTAGGTTGGCAAGTCGTTACTAGTGGAGTGCCACAGCGATCAGTGCTGGGGCCTCATTTAGAATCTCCATCGATAACTTGGCAGAAATAAATGTATGGTAGGTAAATGCGCTGGTAGGTAGGTAAGTAAGTTGTCACGAGGGCTTAAGGACTCTGCAGTAGTCGATAGGTTAAGTGAGTGGACAGAACATTGGTAGATGGGAGTATAATGTGGGGAAATGTGAGCTTTTCCACTTTGGCAGGAAGAATAGAAAGGCAGAATATTATTTTAATGGAGACAGATTGCAGAACTCAATGGTACAGACGGACCTGGGTGTCTTTGTACATGAATCACAAAAAGGTAGCATGCAGATGCAGCAAGTGATTAGGAAGGCAAATGGAATATTGGCCTTTATTGAAAGGGGAATTGTGTATAAAAGTAGGGAAGAGTTGCTGCAACTCAACAAGACCTTAGTTAGCTACATTTGGAGCATTGTGTCCAGTTTTGGCCACCTTACTTAAGGATACATTTGAAGCAGTTCAGAGAAGATTCACTCACCTGGGCCGGGATTCTCCCCTACCCGTCGGGGGCGGGGGGTCCAAAACCGGCGCCAACGGCCTTTGGCGCCCGCCGCCCGACGTCATGGCTGGCCGAAAGGCCTTCGCCGGTCCACGCATGCGCCGGTGCGTCAGCGGCTGCTGACGTCACCACCGGGGCATGCGCGGTGGAGGGGGTCTCTTCTGCCTCCGCCATGGCCTCCACCATGGCGGCAGCGAAAGAAAAAGAGTGCCCCCACGGCACAGGCCCGCCGGCCGATCGGTGGACCCCGATCGCGGGCCAGGCCACCGTGGGGGCACCCCCCCAGGGTCCAATCGCCCCGCAGCCCCCCCCCCCCCAGGACCCCGGGGGCCTGCTCTTGCCGCAAATCCCGCCGGCACCAGAGGTGCTCCAATTCCCGCCAGCGGGCGAGGCCTGTTAGCGGCGGGACTTCTGCCCATCGCGGGCCGGAGATTTGCCGCGGGGGGCACGACGATCGGCGGGGGGTGATTCCCGCTCCCGCTGATTCCTGGGTGACGGAGAATTCCGGCCACGGCGGGGGCGGGATTTACGCCGGCCCCGGGCGATTCCCCGACCCTGCGGGGGTCGGAGAATTCCGCCCATGATTTCTGGGATGACGTGGGAAAGGTTGAGCAGATTGGGCCTATATCCATTAGAGTTTGGAAGAATGAGAGGTGATCTTATTGAAGCATGAGATCCTGAGGAGATTTGACACAGATGGATGCTGTGAAGATATTTCCCCCTGTGGGGGAAATCTAGAACCGGGGGCACAGTTTAAAACTTGGGAGTGTCCCATTTGAGACTGAGATAAGGAGAATTTATTTCTTGTACAGGGTCATTTCACAGAATAATACGGTGCAGAAGAGGCCCTTCAGCCCATCGAGTCTGCACCGACACATTAAAAACACCTGAGCTACCCACCTAATCCCATTTGCCAGCACTGAACCCGTGGCCTTGAATGTTATGATTTGCCAAATGCTCATCCAGGCACTTTATAAAGGATGTGAGGCGACCCGCCTCTACCACCCTCCCAGGCAGTGCGTTCCAGACTGTCACTGCTCTCTGGGTAAAAAAGTTTCTTTCTCACTTCCCCCTAAATCTTCTCCCCTCACCTTGAACTTGCGTCCCCCTCATGACTGACCCTTCAATTAACGGGAACAGCTGCCCCCTATCCACCCTGTCCATACCCCTCATAATCTTGTCCACCTCGATCAGGTCGTCCCTCAGTCTTCTCTGTTACAGTGAAAACAACCCAAGCCTATCCAACCTCTCTTCATAACTGAAATGCTCCATCCCAGGCAACATCCTGGTGAATCTCCTCTGCACCCCCTCCAGTCCAATCACATCCTTCCTATAATGTGGTGACCAGAATTGCACCCAGTGCTCCAGCTGTGGCCTCACCAAAGTTCTATACAACTCCAACATGGCCTCCCTGCTTTTGTAATCTATGCCTCAACTGATAAAGGCAAGGTTCCCATATGCCTTTTCACCATCCTAGTTTAAAAATATTTTTAAAAAAAATAAATTTAGAATGTTCAATTCGTTTTTTCCAATTAAGGGGCAATTTAGTGTGGCCAATCCACCTAGCCTGCACATCTTTGGGTTGTGGGGATGAAACCCACGCAGACACGGGGAGAATGTGCAAACTCCACAAGACAGTGACCCAGAGCCGGGATCGAACCTAGGACCTCAGCGCCGTGAGGCTGCAGTGCTACCACAGCGCCACCGTGTTGCCCTTTTTCACCACCCTATTAACGCGCTTTCCTGCTTACAGAGATCTATGGACAAACACGCCAAGGTCCCTTCGTTCTTCTAAACTGCCCAGTGTCATGCCGTTTATCGAATACTTCCTTGTCATATTTCTCCTTCCAAAGTGGATCACCTCACACTTTTCAGGTTTAAATTCCATCTGCCACTTATCTGCCCATTTGACCAGCCCGTCTATATCTTCTTTAACTCAAGATATCAACCTCACCCAGCCAATCTTTGTGTCATCTGCAAACTTACTGATTCTACCCGACATAGTCATCTATATAAATTTTGAATAATAGGGCACCTAGTACAGATCCCTGTGGTACACCACTGGTCACTTGCTTCCAGTCACTAAAGCAGCTGTCTGTCTTCATTCTCTGTCTCCTACAGCTAAGCCAATTTTGAATCCACCTTATCAAATGACCCTGTATCCTTTGTGCATCTGTCTTCTTTCTAATTCTCCCATCTGGGACCTTATCAAAGGTTTTGCTGAAATCCATATAAACCATATCAACTGCACTATCCTCATCTACACATCTGGTCACTTTCTCAAAACATTCAATCACATTTGTCGGGCATGAACTCCCTCTGCCAGGCAGACTACTGTATTCCTGATGAAACCTTGCTTCTCCAAGTGGAGATAAGGGGGGGCGATTCTCCGATATTGAGGCCAAGTGTTTGTGCCATCATGAACGCCATCGCGTTTCACGAGGCGCGAACAGGGCCCGGGCACAACCTATTCTGGCCACCACAGTGGGCCAGCACGGCACTGGAGCGGTTCACGCCGCTCCAGCCTCCTTTCCGCGCCAACCCGCGCATGCGCAGTTGGGCCAGCTTAATCCTGCGCATGCGCTGTTGGGCAGCGCCATCCCGCGCATACGCGGGGAACTTCTTACGCACGCCGGCCCCGACCCAACATGGGGTCGGTGTTCAGGGGCCGGCTGCGGCGGAAAGTAGGCCCGGGGGCGGGGGGGGGGAGAGAGGCTGGCCCACCGATTGGTGGACCTAGATCGTGGGCCAGACGCCTTCGGAGGCCCCCCTGGTGAAGGAGCCCCCTTACCCCCCACAGGCCACCCCTCAAGCCTTCGCGACGAGTACCCGCCGGCAGCGACCAGGTGTGGACAGCGCCGGCGGGACTGTGATTTTTTTTCTCTGGCCGCTTGGCCCATCCGGGCCGGAGAATCACTGCTCGCTGCTTGCAGCGATTCTCAGAGCGGTGTGGCGTGATTCTCGCGGCGCTGGTTTCGGGGGTGTGGGAGAATCATGTGCGGGGGTCGGGAGGTGTGGTGCGATTCGCGTGGCTCCCCGGCGATTCTCCCACCCGGCGTGGGGGGTGGGGAGTACCGTCCATGTTCTCTCCTTCAGAATTTTCTCCAATAGTTTCCCTAATTGATGTGAGACTCACTGGTCTGTAGTTCCCTGGCTTATCTCTACAACCCTTCTTAAATAGTAGGACCACATCGACTGTTCTCCAGTCCTCTGGCACCTCCCCCGTGACTAGAGAGGAATTAGAAATTTGGGTCAGAGCCCCTGCAATCTCCTCTCTCACCTCACGCCACGCCGCTCGGAGAATTGCCGCAAACGGCGAGCAGTGATTCTCCGGCCTGGATGGGCCGAGCGGCCACCGAAAAAAATCGGCCACAGCAATCTGGGACACAATTCATCTGGGCCTGGAGATTTGTCCACTTTTAAGCCTACCAACTCCTCCAATACCTTGTCACTCCCTATGCCAATTTGCGGAAGAACCTCATAGTCTCTCTCCCTGAGTTCCACACCTACGTCCTCATTCTCTTGGGTGAAGACAGATGTGAAGTATTTGTTCAACATCGTACCAATGTCCTCTGCTCCACCCACAGATCCCCCCCCCCCCCCCCCCCCCCCCCCCCCCCCCCCGGTCGCTGATGGGCCCGACTCTGTGCCTGATTATCCTCTTCCTATTGATATACTTTTGGACTATCGTGGGATTTTCTCTACTTTCTCTACCAGAGCTTTCTCATATCCCCTCTTTGCACTTCTAATTGCTTTCTTTAGCCCCATCCTGTACTTCACTAATGCCTCTGCTGATTTGCCCCCTTTGTATTTGCTAAACGCCTTTGTCTGTGGAATTCTCTCCCCCAGAGAGAGGAGTGGCTGGGCCATTGACTTTATTCAAGGCTCAGATAGACTGATTTGTAATTAACAAGGGCTATGGGAGTTAGACGAAAGGAGTTGAGGCCACAATCCAATTAGCCATGATCTTACTGAATGGCGGTCAGGCTCGAGGGGCTGAATGGTCCTGCTCCTAAATCTTATTTATTTGTTGCTTTCTTACTTCTTTGAGCACCGAGGTAGCCGTGCCAACCTCTGACAAGATTGCATTCCTTTTTCTCAATGGACAGTATAAGACAATGAACAATGTTGAATTCTAGGCAACATCCGTGATGTACCATCAATTGGACTCAAGACACAATCTGGGCAGCACGGTAGCATTGTGGATAGCACAACCGCTTCACAGCTCCAGGGTCCCAGGTTCGATTCCGGCTTGGGTCACTGTCTGCGTGGAGTCTGCACATCCTCCCCGTGTGTGCGTGGGTTTCCTGCGGGTGCTCCGGTTTCCTCCCACAGTCCAATGATGTGCAGGTTAGGTGGATTGGCCATGATAAATTGCCCTTAGTGTCCAAAATTGCCCTTAGTGTTGGGTGGGGTTACTGGGTTATGGGGATAGGGTGGCGGTGTTAACCTTGGGTAGGGTGCTCTTTCCAAGAGCCGGTGCAGACTCGATGGGCCGAATGGCCTCCTTCTGCACTGTAAATTCTATGATCTATGATCCGAACTGTGGCTTTAATCAGCTAGTTGTTAGCCCGGTGGTCGACTACAGAGTAAGGCCGACCGCCGGGAACTCTGGGTACTTATACCCCGCCTCGGCGGCGTGGTCTACTTGCCTCTCGACCAATTGGTGAACAGTCACATGACTAGTCCCAGCCAATCGGACGAGAGGCACATGACCAGCCAGAGCCAATGGGAAACCCATGCTCTGCACCAATGGCAGTGCTCACATTCATACCACCACATTCCGCAGCTGACAGACCCAATAGACACCCACGGTTGCATGTTGCAGTGGGCATCTTGAAGAGATGGTCTACAAGTAACTTCCAGGATGTGTTATAATCCTCCGACAATATAGTTGTACAGTGCAATGGAATCAGATTTAATGTCAACGGGGGTTAGGAGGCAATAAGAGGTCACAAAATGTCCTTGTCAGACAGGAATTAAGGAGAATCCCAAGACATTTTATACGTATATTAGGAACAAGAGGATAAGTAGCTAGAGAAAGAGTTGGTCCACTCAAGGACAAAGGAGGGAAATTATACGTAGAACCAAAGGAAATGGGTGAGATCCTTAATGAGTACTTTGCATCGGTATTCACAAAGGAGAGGGACACGTTGATTGGTGGTGTCTCAGAGGGATATGTAAACACTTTAGAACAAGTCATTATTACAAGGGAGGAAATGTTAGGTGTGTTAAAAAGCATTACGGTAGACAAATCCCCAGGGCCAGTTGGCATCTGTCCCAGATTACTGAGGGAGACGAGAGATGAAATCACTGGGCCTCTAACAGAAACCTTTGTTTCCTCGCTGGCCAGAGATGAGATCCCAGAGGATTGGAGGATAGCCAATGTTGTCCCGTTATTAAAGAAGGATAGCAAGGAAACCCGGGTAATTATAGGCCAGTAAGCTTGACGTCAGTGATAGTGAAATTGTTGGAAAAGATTCTCAGAAATAGGGGGCGGGTTTCTCCTCCGACCCCCTCCCGCAGAGCAGAGAATCGGCACCATTGGGGCCGGCGTGATTGGCACGGCGCCGGTCGGGGTATGCGCCGACTCTCTGACACGGACCGGCGCACCGATTCCCGGCCCGAATGGGCTGAGCGGCTGTCATCAAAAAGCCGAGTCCCGCCGGCGCCGTTCTAACATCCTCTGAGCCGGCAGGACCTCGGCGTTGAAGGGTCCGGAGCAGCCTGTGGGGGTGGGGAGGGAAGGTCCAACCCCGGGGGGAGGGGGGGGCCCTCCGTAGTGGCCTGGCCCGCGATCGGGGCCCACCGGCCTCCTTGCCTCCACACCGGCTCCTGTAGCCCTGTGCCATTTGGTGTCAGGGTTGGCGCGGGAAAGAAGGCCGCTGCTCATGTGCTAGTTGGCGCCAGCCCAGCTGCGCGTGCGCGGACCCCACGGCACCGGGTTCAGGCCGGGATCGGCAGCTGGAGCGGCCCCCACGGCACCGGGTTCAGGCCGGGATCGGCAGCTGGAGCGGCCCCCACGGCACCGGGTTCAGGCCGGGATCGGCAGCTGAAGCGGCCCCCACGGCACCGGGTTCAGGCCGGGATCGGCAGCTGGAGTCGCCCCCACGGCACCGGGTTCAGGCCGGGATCGGCAGCTGGAGCGGCCCCCACAGCACCGGGTTCAGGCCGGGATCGGCAGCTGAAGCGGCTTTGGCTGCACCGTGCTAGCCTCCTGTGGGCCGCAGAATGGGGTCCCGGAACGGGCGCCAACGCCAGAGTAAAACACCCCCGTTTTTACGCCGGCATCGGCACTTGGCCGCCTGATGGGAGAATCGCGCCCAGGAACTATGCACATTTGGAAGTGAATGGTCTTATTAGCGACAGACAGCATGGTTTTGTATGAGGGTGGTCATGTCTCACTAATGTATTGAATCTTTTGAGGAGGTGACAAAAAATGATTGACGAGGGAAGGGCTGTGGTTGTTGTCTACGTTTAAAGCATTTGACAATGTCCCTCATGGCAGGCTGGTGCAAAAGATTAAATCACACAGGGTCAGGGGTGAACTAGCTGGATGGATCCAGAACTGGCCTGGCCATAGAAAACAGTGGGTAGCAGTGGAAGGGTGTTTTTCCGAATGGAGGTCTGTAACTAGTGGCGTTCCGCAGGGATCAGTACAGGGACCCCTGCTGATTGTAATATATATAAATAACTTGGGAGAAAACTTAGCTGGTCTGAATAGTAAATTTGTGAATGATGCTAAGATTGCAGGAGTTGCAGATAGTGATGAAGATTGTCAGAGAATACAGCAAAATTTCATGGAGAAATGGCAGATGGAATTTAACCCGGACAAATGCAAGGTGCAATTTGGTAGATGCAATTCAGGTGGGAGCTATAAAATAAATGGCAGAACCATCAGGAGCATAGACACACACACACACACACACAGGTGCACAGATCCGTAAAAGTGGCAGCACAGGTGGAAATGTTGGTAACGAAAGCATGCGGCATGCTTGCCTTCACCGGATGGGGCATCCAGTATAAAGGTTCACAATTATGCTACAGTTATATAGAACGTTGGTTCAGCCACATTTGGAAATCTATGTCCAATTCTGGTCACCGCACTACCAGAAGGACGTGGAGACTTTGGAGAGAGTACAGAAAAGGTTTACCAGGATGTTGCCTGGTATGGAGGGTATTTCCCAGGGTGGAAATGACAATTACAAGGGGGCACAAGTTCAAGGTGAGGGCGGTAGGTTCAGTGGAGATGTGCGGGGGAAGTTTTTTTACACAGAGGGTGGTGGTTGCCTGGAATGCACTGCCAAGTGAGGTGGTTGAGGCAGATACGTTAGCGACCTTTAAGACTTATCTGGATAGGTACATGAACAGACGGGGTCTAGAAGAATACAGGCGGTTTGTCTAGATAGGACACGTGATCGGCGCAGGCTTGGAGGGCTGAAGGGCCTGTTCCGTGATGTACTGTTCTTTGTTCTTTGTCAAAAGTGGTAATCAATGATTCATTTATTGAAAATCACATCAAACATATTCTGACATACATTATTAACAGTAATAAGAATACAGCGATGAAAAATATTTAATCCATTGATCTCTGGACAGAGTTTATAATTAAGTTGGTGTCAAGGCCGTCTCTTGATTGTCCTCGGATAGTTGGGTAAACCTCTAACTGTTTGGGTCTTCACCAGTTCCTCTGTACTGATTTTAGGTTGATTATAATAGCCCCTGAATCAAATCCTCACAAGATCCTCCATAGTTATATATATCTATTCATCGAGATTTCCAATGTTATATCATAAAATCCCATGTGGTTATTTATCCCCAGAATTAGCATTAATCATCTTGTTGCCTGACCATAGTTTTATTTTTGTTATTAGCTTTGGCTGTCTCTAATATTGAGCTGTCTAATCCCAATTTGTGCAATATAAGATAGTGGGCGGTATTTTCTGTTGGCCGATGCCGAAATCGGGGCGTGCGATTGGACGGAGAATAGCTTCCGAATTGCGATGCTCCACATCCTTGAAAACAGCATCAATGCGACGCACACTGCGCGTAGTTGAAACACCGTTCACACGTCATTAGTGGGCTCAGCCACGATGCTCCGCCTCCGATGGGCCGAGTTCCCGACGCCGCAGTCCACGTGTGTTCTCATCACAAAACGTGAACCTGCCCTGGTGGCTTCTGAGAGAGAGGGCGTACGGACAGTGTCCAGCACCGCCGTACTGAGGCCGTGCCACTGGCTGGGGGGTTCTTCTGCCTAGGCTTGGGGGAATATTGGGGGGTGGCTATAGGTTGTGGGGTCAGGGTGGACCGGTACGCAACACCAGTACCGCAGCCGGCAAGGCAGCCATGCAGCTGCGCATGCCACTGACAGCCCGCTTCAAACTGGGTGCCCTGGGTCATATAGGTGACCCCCCCCCACCCGTGGGGCACTCCCCTGGGCGCCCTCTGGCCCCAGTCGACCCATCAGCTATATGGGCACGGGGGCAGACGTTATATATCCTTCGCCTTGCTGATTGCTCACCAGTGGATCCTGTTGGGTTGGAGATCAACCCCTCCACCCAGGGCCTCAATATGGCTTGGGGACCTGATGGAGTTCCTGTATTTGGAGAAGGTTAAGTTTACCTCGAAGGGGGGCAATTAGGGGGGGGGGGGGGGGGGGGGGGGGAGGTTCCACAAGAGATGGCGTCTGTTTATTATTCACTTTAAAGAGTTGGTTACCATCAGCTGCTGGGGGCGGCTCGGTAGGGATGGGGGGCTATTCTTTGAGTTATTGGGATGTTGGTTGGTAAAGTGGGGGGGAGGGTTCCTTTGTTCTTGTTGTTTTACATTGCCCTGTTTTATGTAAAATATTAAAAATCAAACCAAAATATTTTTTAAAATCATCTGCTTCACTACTGTCCTTTGGGGAAGGGAATCTGCCGTCCTTACCCGGTCTGGCCTACATGTGACTCCAGACCCACAGCAATGTGGTTGACTCTAATTGCCCTCTGCAATTAGGAATGGGCAACAAATGCTGGCCTTGCCAGCGATGCCCTCATCCCAGGAAAGAATAAATAAATATCAACGACCAAGACTTGTACGATCAGAAATCTAGATAACACTGAATCTGCCCATTGGGATTCACCTGCATTCTAAGCATCCATTCACTTTAGCCCCAAGGTATTGTACGCCTTTCACTATGTTCTTGCGTGTCTGCTGCATCGCCCGTAGGCGATTCTGAGAGGCTCAACTTCTATTCAAAACATTTGTTAAACAGCGATAAAGTAAGAATGGTGTACCTGAGTTGATTAACAGCCTGGAATGCTTCTTTCTTCGCGGCCCCATGGATTTGTAGGCTAGTGATGTTATGATCAACTAGTTACCCAGGCAACCCCGTAGGGCCCTAGATTTTACTCATGAGGTAGTGGGGTGGGTGGTCTGCGCTGTTAGTGGTCACTCCCTGACCCGCTGTGTGAGGATCATCTCAGTGATGATGTAACAGTATTTCCCATTTTCATATTCACCGAATATTCAAGGGTACTCGACACGTCAGAAGGACAGGAAGCTAGGAAAAGGTCGTCACTCTGTTAATTAAGGATGACACGAGTGCAATGCTATCCACCATCTACAAGGCACACGTCAGGAGTCATGTCAGATGTCAGAAGGAGATCAGCCGTGACTTTATTGAATGGCAGTGCAGGCTCGAGGGATGAATAGACAACACCTGCTCCTAATTCTTGTGTTCTTTGTCAGCAATATTGGTTTCCTGCCAGCGAGATATACACCTGCGTGTGTGCCACAGAAGAGTGATTGATTGTGCAACATATATTCACATCGCTGCTGGTCCTGAGCATAATTACTTTCACAAACAAAAGCGTCACCTCATTTAATGCAATGTTGAAGGTTCACTGCTCACCTCATCCCAAATAGGTCGGTGGTTAATGAAATTCAGTCAAAGCCGTTCCTTTTCAGTCGTCCCACTCATTGTGTGGCAGAGGTTGGCTGGATTGTTTCCCCAGTCTGAGGAGCTTGATCAGTCGTGTCAGTATTTTCCCTCCTTCCGTCTGTGGGAGTCAGGGTGGCGCAGTGGTTAGCACTGCTGCCTCACAGCGCCGAGGACCCGGGTTTAATCCCAGCCCCGGGTCACTGTCTGTGTGGAGTTTGCACATTCTCCCCGTGTCTGCGTGGGTCTCACCCCCACAACCTAAGGATGTGCCGGGTGGGTGGATTGGCCACGTTAAATTGCCCCTTCATTAGAAAAAAAAGGAATTGGGTACTCCAAATTTATTTTAAATGATCTTGTTTCTGTTCAACTCCTCCTGGTTTTTGGACAGTCACAGTCTGATTTCCCTCACTGTTCCTCAATGGGCAGAATGGCCTAATTCTGCTCCTATGTCTTCTGGTCATTACATCACTCTGGCAAGCAATGGGGAATGGCCCATTTTCTGATATTGCTGTTGTTGCCCTTAACATTTACAAAATGTTCTCTTTATTTCGCCAACCTATTGACCCTTCCACAGTCAATACTATTTTGGTCTATGTTGTCTAATTCCTTGTGAGTTACACTATAAATGCTAAATCTGAATGGATACAGCTAATGGGCCATCACCTTCCCTAATTTATCCTGCGTTAATGAGTCCCATACAGAATCAGCCTCAGAAATTAATAGTCTCTCCTCCTCCACCATACTAGTCACACAATTGAGTGAATGACATCTGACAACAATAAGTGACAACCAATAAGGGGAAGGTTAGAGTGTGGCCGGAGGGTCAGAACATGCAAACTTAAGGGTGAGCCAGTTGATAAGGCTAGAAGTTGCGGATATAATCAAAGGACAGAACTGAAGGGTGCATCTAAATGTATGTTGCATTTGTAACAAAATGGATGAAATGAAATTTCAGTAAGAAATAAATAAGTATGATCTGATAGCCATCACACACACATGCCTTGCAGGATGAAAACTGCAAAGACCTGAATATTCAAGCATACATAACATTTCAGAAGATTAGGAAGCTAGGAAGAGGTGGAGGGGTAGCTCTGTTAATTAAAAATGGCATTAGTGCATTAGAGACAGATGAACGTAGTTCAAAAAGAATCAGTTTGGGAAGAGCTGGTTTGTGATGCAGAACAAGGCCAGCAGTGCGGGTTCAATTCCCCCACCAGCCTCCCCGAACAGGCACTGGACTTTTCACAGTAACTTCACACTTGTGACAATAAAAGGTGATTATTATTATTAGATAAGAAATAGTAACGGCAGAAAATCGCTTGTGGGTATAGTGCCCCTCAGTAACCACACTGTAGGACAGGATACACAGGAAGAAATACTGGGGGCTTGTGACAAAGGTACAGCGATACTCTTGGATGATTTACATCCTCATGTAGATTGGATGAATTCGATTGGCAAAAGTAGCCCGGATGATGAGTTCATAAAGTGTTTTCGGCGCAGTTTCTTAAAGCAGCAAATTCTATAGCCAACCGGAGAGAAGGCTATTCTAGATCTGGCCATGTACAATGAGACAAGATTAAGTGATTGCCTCAAAGTGAAGATGCCCCTTGGTAGCAGTGATCATAACATTACTGAATTTGCATTCAGTTTCAGGGAGTGAAGACAGTGCTGCTAACTAAACTGAACTGGAGAATTAGGTTAAGGGATAGGTCCGTAGAGATGTTAGTGCCAAACTTTCAAGGAGCTATTTCATAACACTCAACAAAGATACATTCCAGTAAGAGAAAACTCTAAGGGTAGGATGAACCATCAATGGCTAAATAAAGAAGTTAAAGATAATATTGAATTGAAAGAGAAAACATACCATTCTGCAAACCTTTCCAGAATGTAGGGAATTTTGTAAAGATGTGTGGCAGGTCAGAAGATTGGACAGAATCCAAAAAAAAAGCAATGAATGACTAAAAGAATAATAAAGAGGGAGAAATTGAAGTATGAGAGGAACCTTGTTAGAAATAATAACAGATGAGAAAAGTTTCTCTCGGTATTTAAACTAGAGCATTGGTCCTCTAACAAGTGGAGAAAGAATGATGAAAAATAAAGAAATGGTGGATGAATTGAAAGATATTTTGCCTCTGACTTTACTGTTCAGGATATAAATAACATCCTAGAAATAATTGAGAATCAACAGGTGAAAGGGAGGGAGCAACTTCAAATAATGACACCATGGAAAGGGTACTGAGAAAATTATTAGAACACAAACCTGACAAGTCTCCAAGACACAATGGATTTCATCCTAGTGTCTAAACAGCACGGTAGCATTGTGGATAGCACAATCACTTCACAGCTCCAGGGTCCCAGGTTCAATTCCGGCTTGGGTCACTGTCTGTGCGGAGTCTGCACATCCTCCCCGTGTGTGCGTGGGTTTCCGCCGGGTGCTCCGGTTTCCTCCCACAGTCCAAAGATGTGCAGGTTAGGTGGATTGGCCATGATAAATTGCCCTTAGTGTCCAAAATTGCCCTTAGTGTTGGGTGAGGTTACTGGGTTATGGGGATAGGGTGGAGGTGTGGACCTTGGGAAGGGGGTAGGGTGCTCTTTCCAAGAGCCGGTGCAGACTCGATGGGCCGAATGGCTTCCTTCTGCACTGTAAATTCTATGATAACAGAAATGGCTGCTGAGATAATAGATGCATTAGTTTTAATTTTTCAAAATTCCCTACATTCTGGAAAGGTCCCATCAGATTGGGAAATAGCGAATGTGACCCCTCCAGTCAAGAAAGGAGGGAGACAGAAAGCAGGAATCTACAGTTGGCTTAATATATATCACAGGGAGATTGTTGGAATCTATTATTAAGGGGTTTATAGTGGGGCACTTAGAAAATCTCAATGCATTCGGGCAGAGTCAACATGGTTTTGTGAAAGGGAAATTGTGTTTTACTAATTTATTAAGAGCTCTTTACAGAAGTAACAAGCAATGTGGAGTATTTAGATTTCCAGAAGCATTTGACAAGGTGCCACACCAAAAGTTACTACACAAAGTAGGAACTCATGGTGTGGGTGGTAACATATTAGAGGATAGCTGAACTAGCAGGAAATAGAGAGTAGGTATAAAAGGGCCACCAATGTCTTTTAACAGTCCAATTTGCCCTCTAACTCATAAATCTTTAAAGCTATGGGAGTAGGCCATTCAGCCCGTCGAGCCTGCCCCCTGGTGACTGACCCCTCCACCCTCGGAAAGACTGCCTGCCCATTTATTCTACCCATGCTCCTCATAATCTTGCTACCTCTTGCTGTATCTTAGTTCCACCCAAACTGAATCTCCATCTTGGTCTTTTGATCTATAATCGTTTCTTGCTAATGTACTGATCTTGCCACTTATTAAGAGTGCTGCCCACCTCCTGATCATTCTTGCCTATCCCTCCTAAGTGTCGAATATGCTTGGATAATCAATTCCCAGTTTTGGTTTTCCTGCAGCCACATCTCTACAAATCATACACCCATTTACCTCAATTTGTGCATTCAAATCATCAACGTTTTTGCGAATGTTATGTGCATTCAGATAGAGTCCCTTTAATTCTGCTTTTTTAACATTGTTCTCCATTCTGGTCCTATGTGATGCTTGCCTATGCTTCATCGGTCTTCTATTTTCGCTTTCTACTTTTCCATGGAGGCTGTTTAGCACACTGGGCTAAATCGCTGGCTTTGAAAGCAGACCAAGGCAGGCCAGCAGCACGGTTCGATTCCCGTAACAGCCTCCCCGAACAGGCGCCGGAATGTGGCGACTAGGGGCTTTTCACAGTACCTTCATTGAAGCCTACTCGTGACAATAAGCGATTTTAATTTTTCATTTTCATTTCCTTTTACCAGTTTTGCTTCCCTCGAATCGAACTACCCTCTGATTCCCATCCCCAACAGCACAGGCAAACCTCCCTGTGAGGATGTTAGGTCCGGTATTGCTAAGATGCAGTCCATCTATCTTGTACAGGTCCAACCCGTCTCAATGCCTCAGAAATCTGATGCCGTACCCATCAGCACCAGATCTCCACCCACGTGTCCAATTGCCCAGTTCTCCTATTTCAATGCTCACTGGCATGTGGGACTGGACGTTATACTGAGATTACTGCTTTAGAAGCCTTGCTTTTCAACCTCCTTCCGAGCTCCCTGAAATCTACTTTCAGGAATTCGTTGCGCTTACTACCCAAGTCATTGATACTGATGTGGACCCTGACCTCTGACTGTTCACCCTCCCCCAAAAGAATGTCCTGCAGCCATATCCTTGACACTGGCAGCGGGGAGACAACATCCCATCCTGAAGGTCTACGGCCGCAGGATCCCACATCACTGCCGCTATTCCCCTCTTATCTCTCCCCGATGGCTTGCCCGTGGTGCCAGAAATTTGAGTCTGACTGCACTCCTCTAAGGAACCTAACCTGTATCCAAAATGGAAAACCAATTAGTGAGAGGGACCTCAGGGGACTTTTGCACTACCTGATTGGTTCCCTTCGATTGCCTGATGGTCACCCATTCCCTTTCTGCCTCCACGCTCCTAGCCTGTGGTGTGACCACCTCTTTGAAGGTGCTATCCGCATAGCTCTCAGCCTCACGGGTGCGCCACAGTGACTCCAGGCGTCACTCAAGGTTCAAAGCCTGGTATCTGCAGCTGGTGACACTTCCAGCACATGTGGTCATCTAGCTCACCGGTAACATCCACGACTTCCCACATACTACATGACAGGCATTCCACATGACCGAGCTGCCCTGCCATGTCATAACTTTCCTTCACTTGTGTTAAATTTATTTTACTTTGGTTTGCTTATAATAATTGCACTTGGCCTTAACTCAATAAGCCTTACAACTGTCGATAAATTTACCAGTGCTGATAAATCCAAGGAATAGTTAAAATATTTTAAGAATTGGGAATTGGACCTTACTTAAAGCACCCCCTCACTGCACCAAATTCCCACATGAACCTAATTCATTGCTCAGCCTGTGTCTTACTTAGGGGTAAGTCTCCCAACTGTGTGCCCCTTGTGGACCTCACATTTTGTTCAGTGTGTCTATATCTCTTGCAGCACCTTCTGATGCGGTAGCCTATGTGCTATCAACTGTAAACTTTTAAGGACATCAGTCAGAACTTCTTCCAGTCTCTGTTTTTCATATAACCGCCCCTTAGTTTTCCTGTCGTTTTTCACCTGTCTTTTATTTTGTTGATTTCTATTTTCCTCTTTCATTCTTTCACACATTCCTCACTTTTGATTTGCACACAAACTGGTCACCCATATAAGAATCCGTTCTTTCAGCATCAGTCTGTTTTGTATATACTCAACAACCCACACTATCGCCATCTTATAACCTCCATAATTCTCTACAATCTTAGAGACCAAAATTTATTCTTTTACATAAATTTAGAATACCCAATTCATTTTTTTCCAATTAAGGGGCAATTTAGCGTGGCCAATCCACCTACCCGGCACATCTTTGGGTTGTGGGGGTGAAACCCACACAAACACGGGGAGAATGTGCAAACTCCACACGGACAGTGACCCAGTGCTGGGATAGAACCTGGGACCTCGGCGGCGTGAGGCCGCAGTGCTAACCACTGCGCCACCGTGATGCCTTTAGAGACCAATTCTAACAGTTCTATAGATCGTCAGTTTGTGCTTCAGTTCCATTTACAAAATTGTGTGAATATTTGCCATAATGTCCCCCTTTAAAAAAAAATAAAACCTTGCCATTCAAATCCAAACAATGCATGTTTTTATGTAACCAAATCAAGTCTGTCGACTTCTAAGGTTATTATTTTCGATGTTTGGTATCGTATCAGGACGGATCACCAGATATGGATCACCAGTTACGAATGTGGACCCGATGGCAAAAAATAGTAATTGTTTTGAAACATTTGTTTATGGGATGTGGGCGTCTCTGGCTGTGCAAACATTTATTGCAGCATTTAAAAGTCAACCACATTGGAGTCTCATGTAGGCCAGACCAGGGAAGGACGACAGATTTCCTTCCCAGAAGGGCATTTGTGAACCAGATGGCTTTTAAAGTCAATCAATTCCATGTCACCTTTTAGAGTTTTAATTCCAGATTTTTTAACTGATTCCAAATTTCACATCTGCCATGGTGGGATTTGAACCCTGATCCCCATAGCATGATTCGGGGTCTTCGGGGTCTCTGGACCAGCGATAATACTATTACGCCACTGCCTCCCCTCCTTCAGTGATCTGTTTATTTAAAACCACATCAAACATATGCTGACAACACAATATTATTAACAATAAGAATGCAGTGACGGAAAGCAGCTTACCAACTGATCTCTGGGCATAGTTTGTAATTAAATTGGTAGTGTGGAATCTTGAGTTCTGTGTTGGATTGCTCTCTCTGATAAGACTCAAACTGTTTTGTGGTCTGCACAATTCCATAGCAGAGTTTAAGAGATATTGTCTTTTACAGTTCCCTAACCAGATCTTCACCTTCTATTTGAAGGAAATAGAGAGCAGCTGTAAAAAGGTGAGGGGAAAAGGTGAGAATGGATTAGTGGCTAATTTAAAAGGTAAACACGGGAGTAGTGAAGGGGTAGTTAAAGAATGGGTGGAGCCGATTAGGGACCACAGAGGACACGGCTGAGGTATGAAGTGAGTTCTGTCCATTCATCTTCACACAGCCTCCTTAAAAGATCTTGAGATGGATTGGTCACCTGCGCTCCCCCATCCCACCCCACCCCACCCCACCCCCACCCATCTTAGGTTCCTGTTACAAGCAGAAGTAGCAGGTTCAAGCCAGGATGGGTTCCTATTAAACCTTTTAGCCTTGCACCTGTTTTTGGTGAGGGTTAAGTTGACCCCCTACAATCGAGTGCAGAAATAATTGGGAATTGTAAAAGTATTGCTAATAAATGAAAGTCAAGATGGATTTGTTAAAGGCAGGTTGTGGCCAGCTGAACAGAAAGGGTGGCTGAAGTGGGGTTGATGTTGCCGATGTGAGGCATTTGGCAGCATGGATATAAAACTGGCTAAAGAACAGAGTAGCAGTGAAATGTTGCTTTTGATCCTGGAGGGAAGTGGCGTTCCCCAGTGTCGGTGTTAGGATCATTGTCCTTTTTAAAAAATAAATTTAGAGTGTCCAATTAATTTTTTCCAATTAAGGGGCAATTCAGCATGTTCAATCCACCTACCCTACCCATCTTTGGGTTGTGGGGGCGAAACCCACGCAGACACGGGGAGAATGTGCAAACTCCACACGGACAGTGACCCAGAGCTGGAATCGAACCTAGGACCTCGACGCCATGAGGCAGCAGTGCTAGCCACTGCGCCACCGTGCTGCCGCCCTTTTTGATGATCATAATCATAATCTTTATTAGTGTCACAAGTCGGCTTACATTAACACTGCAATGAAGTTACTGTGAAAATCCCCTAGTCGCCACACTCTGGCACCTGTTCAGGTACATTGAATGTCCAATTCACCTAATAAGCACGTCTTTCGGGACTGGTGGGAGGAAACCGGAGCGCCCGGAGGAAACCCACGCAGACTCGGGGAGAACATGCAGACTCCGCACAGACAGTGACCCAAGCTGGGAATTGAACCCGGGTCACTGGCCCTGTGAAGCATCAATGCCCTGGGTTTGGATATACAAAGTGTAATTTCAAAATTTGCAGGTGATATGAAGCTTGGAAATGCAGTAAACAATGAGGATGATGGTCACAGACTGCCCAAGTGTACTGGGCAGACACATGACTGTTGAAATGTAACACAGAAGTGTGAGGTGATACATTTTGGTGGAAAATAAGAGAAATATGAACTATATGGAGTGACTAAAGGGATTGCAAGTACAGAGAGACCTGGGTGTCTACGTACACCAGTTTTTGAAGGTGGCGGGGCAAAAGGGATTACATAGAACAGTACAGCACAGAACAGGCCCTTGATGTTGTGCCGAGCAATGATCACCCTACTCAAACCCACCCTATACCTGTAACCCAACAACCCCCCACCCCTTAACCTTACTTTTTAGAACACTACGGGCAATTTAGCATGGCCAATCCACCTAACCCACACATCTTTGGACTGTGGGAGGAAACCGGAGCACCCGGAGGAAACCCACACACACACGGGGAGGATGTGCAGACTCCGCACAGACAGTGACCCAGCCGGGAACCGAACCTGGGACCCTGGAGCTGTGAAGCATTTATGCTAACCACCGTGCTACCATGCTGCCCTAAATTGTTAGGATTGTTAGAGTTGTTAATAGAGGAATAGAGTTCAAAAGTAACAAAGTTATGTAAACCTTTATAAGACATAGGTTAGGCCTCTGGAGGAGTTTTATGTTCAAAATATGGGTCCGCACTTCAGGCAGGATATCAAGACTTGAGAGCGGGTGCAGAAAAGAATGGTAACATAGAGGAGACGTGTATCGTGGAGAGAGAAGCTGAGGTTTTCCCCTTAAAGCAGAGAAGGCTAAGAGGAGGATGGGTAGAGATGTTCGGTATTGACAGAGTGCATCTGGAGAAACAGTTTGCACTGGCAGAACAGTCAGTAACGTGGGGCACAGCTTTCGGGTGATGGGCAGAGGAGCCAGAGGTGTCTGAGGAAACATTATTTTACACAGACGGTTGTTGTGATCTCAAATGAACGGCATGAAAGGATGGTGGAAGCTGATTCAGTGGTAACATTATAAGAGAATTAAATAAATAAGGCAAGGGACAGGACCCTGAGGAAATAGCAAAGGAAGTGAGACTAATTAGGTCGTCTCACTAAAGAGCGAGAACAGGCATGATGAAGTAAACTTTGGGGCTGTAACATTCTAAAATCCTGTGACTCTATGGGCTTGCCATTCACAAGATCCTCCCGATGACCAGCTCTACCCACTGTTTAACACTAATTATCTCGCTGACCCGCCTCAGCTTTCATTGCTGTTTTAGAATCGTTCTTAAATTTCAATTATCTAACCGTTTAACCTCACCGTGAGTTTGACAAGGTTCACCAATTTGTAAAAGGTTGTATTATTTCATTGCAGTGAAAAATCGCACGATAGTTAAAAGCATAAAGCAAAATATGTCATTTTGTCCCCATCCCCAATATTCCAATAACAGCATTTTTATCTTTACCTTTTCCCATGTGAGCACTGTGTACCTGCACCTTTATATCAGCAGCTTATCATTTTCTGGAAAACATATCTTCGCTTTTCTGAAGACCCTACCCTTGCCATAACATCTCACCTCATTACCCTGGTAAGTTTCTTGAAAGAACAATCAGTTTATTAAAAATATACACTTACGAAATCATGACATTTACGAATCAACTTTTAAGTTAGGGAAAAGCCAAAGTTGAGTTTATGTGTTGGAAATGCAGCTGAAACATCTGTCAATGATGTGATCCACACTTTGGCAGTGGGGAAGGCAATTCAGTCCAGTGCTGTGCTGGAACGCACACAACACGTCGGATGCCTCAGAGTCGACAGCATATTCCTAAAACCTGGCAAATGTCTCTTCTCTTCTGCTGGCTGGTCCGCCACACACGATCCCTCAGCAGGAGTACCTAATTGCTGCACTGTCTTTTCAGCCGTGGATATCCTGTCCTTTTCGTGCTGTTCTATCTGAATCTCCAGATGTTTCTGGATAGCCAGCCCAAGGACCTCAGGATCTACGGAGGCCCCATAGACTTCCCAAGTCATCCCTTGGTCATCCCATTTCACTTCTCGTACTGGCGACTCCTGAATGAGCTGGCTCTCTTCAAGGTTAACCTCTGGGAACATATGCACCAGGCGACTATCAGTTGGAGACATGGGGCTGGTGCCCACTGATCTACAGTCACCTGCCAATGAGGTCTGTACCGCTGCATCTTTACAGTCCAGCTGACGGTAATATCTAAGGGTTAGGTCTGTTATAGAGGTCATGGTCCATGTGTCTCGTGTTTGAACCCCCACATTATTATTTGAATTGTTCTGCAGCAAGGAGAGAGGGAACGTTTCCACTTCTGCGTTTCCCCCATCTGGAGTGTTCTGAGCATTCCTGTCACACATCCCCATGTGGACAGCTTCATGTTCTACGTTTCCATGACATTTCAGAAGGTGCCTCGCATCCAAGCCGGTTTCGCTCACCGAAGACACCAGCCTGGGGAATGTGAGAATCCCCGAGACCGGCAGTGGATGGCAACAGGCATCAACGACATTTCCTCTTCCAGATTCGCTGACAGAACTGACTAGCCTCGGAAAGAGATGGATAGCGGGGATTGGCAGGGAATGGCAGTAAGCTGGAGTGGTGTCTTGCATCCTCAGACCCGATAGCAAGTGGCTTTGGAGGCCAGTACAAGTCTGATTGCCCATTAAGCTGTTTTGGTGAGTGGCGACTCCTTCCCTATAAGTCACACCACCTGTGGGACCTGTCTCACTCCTTGTCAAACTATTGCCTTGATATTGTCCACTTGATTCCTGGACAACCGGGACACCTGGATGATTGGGAGGACTTTTTGTGAACATCAGGTGCCCCTGATGCATGGAACTACACATATCATTGGTTATGTTATTGTCTTGATGTCCATCAATGGTTGTACTTTCTCTCAAATTTTCCTGATACCCAGTGTCTGTTTCGCTCCCGGAAATATTGATCACAATCTTTTGACTACATGCTTGAGTCATCAGCTCACCTTGAGGAACCATGCCATAGTCTCTCCCAGGCACAGTAGCTTGATGTGTATTATTATACACAGCACTGCCTCGATCGCAGGTCTCTTTATAACCACAAATGATATCTGAGCAACTTCTGTGCATCATCTTAGTCTGCAATTTTCCCAAGTTTGAGTCTGTGTATAACATTGCATCTGTGCCCTTTCTCATGGAGTGAATGGCGCTCATGTGGGCGTGAGTTTTCGAATCGTCCTGAAATACTGGGAATTCAGAGACATTATTGGGATCAGGGATGGTTCCCATGTGGAAGCAGCGACACAAGGGGATGACGGTGAAATTATCCTGTGGTGTGAAACACGATGGATGATAAGGGCATCTCATGTCCATTTCACCCGGGTTCCTTGGAGGGGCGACGCTACTCAGGGTCTTCCTCAGTTCTTGTTTTGTTGTTTGCCTTCCTTCCGTGCTGTCCCATCTGGGGAATAGGGTGGCAGAAGAACTTTTTGAAAGTGGAAAACAGTTTGGCTGCAGAGTATTATGACATGCCGTGTTCTGGGTTTCTTGGAAGGAATATTCGGATAGTCTTCGACTGAAGGTAGCCATTCTGAAATGACACTCTGCTGTGATGAGAACCAATATAAAGAAAGAATAGTAAGTCAAGGTTATATTCCTGCACCCCAACCTCCCTCCCACAAAAACATCTTCTCCCACCTGTCTTGAAGAAAAAGACATGCTTAAGTATATTTCCACGGAATCATCAAAATTTACAGATGGATGGAGGGCATTCGGTCCATCATCTCTATACTGGCTGACAAGAAGCCATCCAGCCTAATCCCACCCGCCAGCTCTTGATCTGTAACCATGAGATTGGAGCACTTCAAGTACATCATCAAATTTACAGTGCAGAAGGAGACCATTCAGCCCATCGAGTCCGCACCGGCCCTTGGAAAGGGCATCCCAATTAAGCTCATACCTCCACCCTGTCCCCATAACCCAGTAACCTCACCTAACTTTTTTTTTGGACACTAAGGGCAATTTAGCATGGCCAATCCACCCAACATGCACATCTTTGGACAGTGGTAGGAAACCGGAGCGCCCGGAGGAAACCCACGCGCACAAGGGGAGAGCGTGCAGACTCCGCACAGATGTGACTCAAGCCGGGATTCTAACCTGGGACCCTGGAGCTGTGAAGCAACTGTCCTAACCACTATGCTGCTGTGCTGTCCCATATCCAAGTATATCCAAGTATTGTTTGAATACTTGAGAATTTCCATCTCTACCACCTGTTTGGACATGAATTCCAGATCCCATCATTCTTTGGACAGAAAACAAATTCCCCTTTAAACCCCCTACGTCTTTCCCATGTTATCAACCCCTCGCCAAGGGGAATAGGGCCTTCCCCTCCCTAAACCAGGACATTGAAACCAATTGTGGCGAGCCCTCCCACTATCTCAGGTCAGATCAACAGGGACTTAACCCGAGATGCTGAATCCAAATGGTTCCGTTTCACAATGTTTCATTTTGTCATGGAAACCAAGGAGTTAAAGAAGCCATGAGCTTAAAGCCATGAAATATTTAAGATGAGACAACCATCTTGTCCAGGTTTTACATGCAGAAATACCCCACCACAACCTCCTACTGCTTCTTAAATGGTTCAAAGGGTTTCACTTACATTATACTACCTTGACACCCATGATTGCTTGGTCTCTGTCCACAATTTGCCTTTAACTGGTTTGAACATCTTATAATCGTGGTCCTGTTCTGGGTTTTTGTTCCTCATATTGTTTACCAACTTAAAACCCTCTGTGACGTCCCCTCTCATTTACTGCTTTTAATATTCAACCTCACTGTCATTCTGAATTCAAATTTGGTGATAATCTCAATAGAGGTACAGTTTGGTGTAGGAATGAATCATCCAGACCTTAGCACACCAGGTTCCATCTGCCTGGTAAATTAAATTAAAAAATTAAAATCGCTTATTGTCACGAGTAAGCTTCAATGAAGTTACTGTGAAAAGTCCCTAGTCGTCACTCACATTCTGGGGAGGCTGATACGGGAATCGAACCGTGCTGCTGGCCTGCCTTGGTCTGCTTTAAAACCCAGTGAGCTAAATCAGCCCCTCAACAGGAACTCCATTGGCCACAGTGCTACTGGGCTAGAGAGGTGCCAGTCAGCTGAAGCAGCCACTCCTGATCACCACCCACTCATCAACGATGGGAAATTTATAGTTAAGGATTTTGGGTGGTCTCAGAAGAATTAGGCTTAATCGTGATCCCCATTTCTGGTCAAATAGCTTCCCTGACACTTTGATCTGGGTATGAACAGGGCCATGGTGCATGGCGGTAAGGTGGGGCAGAATTTAAGATGGAAAATCCGTAAGCCTGTATTTTAATACGGGAACAGGCCCCAGGAGTAGGTAGATCCAATTCCCACCTCTTGAGAGGTTTTCGTATTGGGGAATGGAGCATGGTGGCAATGCAGTTTGATAGACCAGGTGGAAGTACTCCTGCTCCTCCAGGCCCACAAGCAGCGCTGCAAAAAAAATTACCTTCTCTCCAATATTGTCCTTGCCTCGCTTCAGCCTGGAGTCACAGGGTACACAGGATACATGGGACACAGGGTACACAGGACCCACCGGGTACACGGGACCCACCGGGTACACGGGAACCACAGGGTACACGGGAACCACGGGGTACATGGGAACCACAGGGTACTTGCCACACGGCACACTGGGTACACATGGCGCTGGCCACACGGGGTACCGGACACACAGAGTACTGCCTCCCCGAACAAGCGCCAGAATGTGGCGACTAGGGGCTTTTCACAGTAACTTCATTTGAAGCCTACTTGTGACAATAAGTGATTTTAGCGGCTGGTTTAGCACAGGGCTAAATCACTGGCTTTGAAAGCAGGTCAAGGCAGGCCAGCAGCATGGTTCAATTCCCGTACCAGCCTCCCCAAACAGACGCCGGAATGTGGCGACTAGGGGCTTTTCACAGTAACTTTATTTGAAGCCTACTTGTGACAATAAGCGATTTTCATTTTTCAGACACGGAGTACCGGACACACGGGGCACCGGTCACATGGGGTACACCAGACACACGGGGCACCGGTCACACGGGGTACACCAGACACATGGGGCACCGGACACACGGGGTACACCAGACACATGGGGTACCGGGCACACGGGGTACCGGACACAAGTGGTGTGAACAATTAGCACTGCTATCTGTAGGGCATCACTTTGTTGCTGTATGGTGTGTGTACCCATGTGTGTCATTGTGCTGGCATGTGTTAGAGTGACGTGTGTTAGAATGATGTGCGCTAGGGTGATGTGTGTTAGGACGGCATGCATTAGGGTGGTAGGCGTTAGGTTGGTGCATGTTAGAATGGTGAATGTTTCAGTATGGTGATATGTGCCAGTGTGGTGACATACTTTAATCAGGTGTATTCCCAAATGTGTCAGCATGGAAGCTAATGTAATGGTGGAAGAAGGTTTGGAGACGGCTGCTGTACCCATTGTGGCATAGAATGGGCATGGGCCAGGGAAGGGCATTCGATGAGGGTGTGAATCAATGTAAGTGAAAAAGGAATTTGGGTCAAGGTGGACTAGAACCAGTGTGGGGTTGCCAGGAGGTAAGAATGGAACCCCTGAGGACAGCGAACAGTGTCGGGGAAGGGATAGAGAACCCTCAGAGGGTGATAAGGTGACAGTGAGGGAGGGAGAGAGAGAGAGAGACATGAGTGAAGGGAGAAAACATGAATCAAGGGAGATTTGACAGGGGCTGGAGTCTGAGGGATGGAGGCTCCTGTGCAACACAGCCTTGCAGATGGAAGGGAGGGGATTTGGGAAATGGCAGCAGTGTTCTGATTCATGAATGGGAGGCAGGGGCTTTTGTTTGGAAAAAAAAAGCAGCCTCTATTCTCTGATCCAATGCAGCATCTCCCAGACCCACACACCTCGAGAGAGAGAGAGAGAGAGCCAGACTTATTCCATCTGTACACAGCCATTTAAAAAGAGGCGTCGCCCAATACCCTGAGATAAACTAGAGCTATTCCGGGGAGTGGGGGGGGGGGGGGGGGGATTTGTTTTAAGCAATATTTAGAAAGAGAAAATAAAACAAACATACCAGCGAGTCGATCCATTTGTAAAAGCAACAGCCTTGCACACAGCACCCACCCCAAACAGGCAACAGCTCAGGTCAAAACAAGCATTAATTATTGTGATTATTGCAGTGTTTACGAAAGCTAAGAGAGAGGAAATCGTAAAAAATACTTCGCCATCCGCCGCTGCCTGCATTAGCCCCACTGACAGCAACAATAACACAAGAAATAATAATAAAAAAAGGGATCAAGGCATCAACAGTTCCACCAGCCACCTGGAGAAATCCCTCTGGAGCATTCTCGCTCAGGCAACACAAGCAACACTCACCGTCCGAGGAGCCAAGATTTATCCACACCTTAAATTAAATGACAGCAGAATAAAGAGAGACTCTCCTGTGTGTGTGTGTCTGCCTCCTGCCCACCCCAGCGGAGTATTTTAACGAGGAGAAGTTTGTGCACAAGCAATGGTCCAGGCAGGCTGGATACACACACAGTCTTCCTCCACAGTGTTTTGCAGGCGAGAGAAAATCTGCTCCTTCAATCCGATTAAGCTGCAGCTCCCCTGCGTGTCGGCAGCTCTGAGCAACTGGGGGTGGGCTGGCTGGCTCCCTTTCATTTCACTTTCAGCCCCCCCCCCCCCCCCCACCCTCCAGTGATTCACTGTCAACTGGCCCCCAATCCCTCCTCTGCCACCACCACCCCATGTGTCTGTCTTTGGCTCTAATCTGCCCCCCACTGCCCTCCAAATCTGCATTTCTCCCAGTGACTAACCATCAGCCTTTTTTGGTATTTCTTCAGTTTGATGGTTGAGAGACGCCTGCCGTGAAATGGCTGCTTTTGGAGATGATGTTGCCACTTCTGGTACCAGGGAAATACCCCTGCCTGATGCCTGCCCGCAGTTTGACTTTACAGTTCTGGCAGTTTTAAATCCTACTTCTTTTTGGCCAGTCCAAACGTTTTTTCAGCTTTTTCCAGACTAACGTTAGCCCCCCCCCCCCCCCCTCCCCTCCACAGATTGTTCTCAGACCTGCTAAGATTGTCCGGCGTTTAATTTTTTGCTTCAGACTCCAGCATCCGCAGTAATTTGCTTTTATCTTTATATTATTACAGGAATTAGGAGCAAAAGTAGGCAAATCAGCCCCTCGAGCCTGCTCCGCCATTCAATCAGATCAGGGCTGATCCCTTCCTGGTCTCGAATCCACCTCCCTACCTGTTGACTATATCCCTTTAACCCATTTATAAAAAATCAAAAATATATCTATCTCTTTCTTGAAAACATTTAATGACTCAGATTTCACCGTACTATGGGGCAGCGAGTTCCACAAATTCACCATCCTCTGCGAGAAGTAGTTCCTCCTCATCTTTATAAAACATTTTTGTGCGTGTGTTTGCCAGCTAAAGCAAAGAGGAGATAAACCATTTTTACACAGAATTACATTGAACCTAGAATTCAGATATCGGCTATTCCAGAATTACACAGAACCTAGAATTCAGATATCGGCTATTCCAGAATTACTAGAACCTAGAATTCAGATGTAGGCTATTCCAGAGTTGTATAGAACCTAGAATTCAGATGTAGGCTATTCCAGAATTATATAGAACCTAGAATGCAGATATCAGCTATTCCTGAATTACATAGAACCTAGAATTCCGGTATCAGCCATTCTAGAATTATGTAGAATCCAGATGTAGACTATTCCAGAATTACATAGAACCTAGAATTCAGATATAGGCTATTCCAGAATTATATAGAACCTAGAATTCCAGTATCAGCCTTTCCAGAACTACATAGAACCCAGAATTCAGGTATCAGCTATTCCAGAATTATGTAGAACCTAGAATTCAGATGTAGGCTATTCCAGAATTACATAGAACCTAGAATTCAGATATAGGCTATTCCAGAATTATGTAGAACCTAGAATTCAGATATAGGCTACTTGGGGTTTAAACTCCACATAATATACAAGAAGCAGGAGTAGGCCACCAGGCCTTTCAAGCAAGGTGACTCACTTATTATCAAACACAAATTGACAACAAACCATATAACGTGATATTAGGACGTGCGACCGACAGCTTGGTCAAAGGGGTAGGTTTTAAGGAGCATCTTAATGAAGAGAGAAGCACAGCAATTTAGGGAAGGAATTTTAAGGCCCTGGCAAGTGAAGGCCTGGGGACCAATGCTAGAGCGATTAAACATACAAAGTAGAAGAGTAGGTCAATCGGCTCATCAAACCTGCTCTGTCATTCAAACTGATCATGACTGATTCTCTATCTCAACATTACACATTCCCACTCTCTCCATACCCCTTCAGTGTCTAGAAACCTCATCCCCCATTTCCATCTTAAATATATTCAGTGACTTGGCATTCCGTGGTAGAGAATTCCGCAGGTTGACCACCCTCTGACTGAAGAGGTTTCTTCTCATCTCAGTCACCACGGTTGACTGGCTGGGTAATTGTCCAATTATACCTATTCTGGCCAGTGAAAGAGTTAAAACCATTGAGTGCAATAAAATCCTGGGAAGCTGTTGGGACTGAAAGTTACAGCTGTGAAAACAATGGACAAAGAGGAACTCTGATACCACAAGGGAGTTATATATCCATAAAGCACTGCTTTCTAGTTATTGAAGGACCACATACATCTGTTTGGTGATAGTATTTGCACCTGCCTTGTTAACGATTGGATATTGTAATTAAGCAAGTGTAGAAAAATTGTTATTGGCCAAGAATACTCATATGGTAAAAATGAACTAATCAAAACTACTGACTATGATTAGATATTGATTACCTTAGAACAAATGTATACTTTTTATAGGTATATGTAATTTAATTGTAAGGTAAGCTAAATATATAATTCCCACTGCATTTCTTTGTTCAGGAAGCTGGTATACCCCATGGTGGATGACTAGCTCCCATGCTATAACTTGAAATAAAGGCCGTTTTAAAACTACAAGAATTTCCATCTGGTCACTCGTGAGGTACATTATAGCTGAATAGCTATATTCCCTCCCGCAACACCAGGAATAGAGGATACAAGGAACATCCAGAAATAGCTATAAGTCAAGAAATAGAAGGAAGGAATTCCGTAAAATTACAATCACCAGAGATGTGGCATTGAGTAAATTGTTGGAACTGAGGGAGGATAAATTCCTGGGTCCTGATGGATTTCATCCTAGGGTCTTAAAAGAAGTGATTAGTGAGATAGTTGATGCGTTGGTTTTAATTTTCCAAATTAAAACTGGGGCAGCACAGAGGTTAGCACTGCTGCCTCCAGGAACCCGGGTTCAATTCCGGCCTTGGGTGACTGCCTGTGTGGAACTGAATGGTAGCACAGTGGTTATCACTGTTGCTTCACAGCGGCAGGGTCCCAGGTTCAATTCCTGGCTTGGATCACTATCTGTGTGGAGTTTGCATGTTCTCCCCATGTCTGCGTGGGTTTCCTCCGGGTGCTCCGGTTTCCTCCCACAAGTCCTGAAAGACGTGGGGCGAGATTCTCCGCAAATGCGGAGAATCATAAAGGCTGCCGTGGGACAGGCCATGACCCACGGCAGCCTTCACGCCCACTTCCGGGGCCGATTCTCCCCCCCGGGCGGGGCTAGGAGCGCGTCAAGCGTCACGCCGGCTGACGTGGCCGATGATGTCAGCCGTGCATGCGCAAGTTGGACAACATGCGCAGTTGGCGTCTTTTCCTTCAGCCGCCTGGCAAGACGTGGCGGCTTGATCTTGTGGGCGGCGGAGGGAAAAGAGTGCGTCCGTTACGGACGCACGGCCCGCGATCGGTACCCCTTGGCATGCCTGTGGTACTGCCGTGCCAGTCGGGCCCCCAGATGCCCCAAACGGGCATCTGGCACCCGTTTCATGACGGCAGCGAGCAGGTGTGTTTGCTGCCGTGTTGAAACGGGCGTGAAGGCCCGGCCCATCGGCCTCGGAGAATCGCCGCTCTCCGTAAAAAATGGCGAGCGGCGATTCGTGGCATGGGTCGGGTGGGAGGGGGGGAGGGGGGGGAGAATAGCAGGAGGGCGAGAAAAATGTTGGGAGGCCCTCCCACTATTCTCCCACCCGGCGTGGGGGGCGGAGAATCGCGCCCGTGCTCTGAATTCTCCCTCTGTGTACCCGAACGTGGCGACTAGGGAATTGTCACAGTAATTTCATTGCAGCGTTAATGTGACAATAATAAAGATTATTATTATACTTTCTCCCCGTGTCTGCGTGGGTTTCCTCCAGGTGCACTGGTTTCCTCCCACAGTCCAAAGATGTGCAGGTTAGGTGAATTAGCCGTGATAAATTGCCCTTTAGTGTCCAAAGGTTAGGTGGGGTTGCAGGGGTAGGGAAGGGGTGTGGGCCAAGATAGGGTGCTCTTTGGGAGGGTCAGTGTAGACTTTTAAAAAATAAATTTAGAGTAGCCAATTATTTTTTCCCAATTAAGGGGCAATTTAGCGTGGCCAATTCACCTATCTTTGAGTTGTGGGGTGAGACCCACGCAGACACGGAGAGAATGTGCAAACTCCACACGGACAGTGACCCGGGGCCGGGATCGAACCTGGGACCTTGGCACCATAGGCAGCAGTGCTAACCACTGTGCCACCGTGCCACCCGGGTCAATGTAAACTCAATGGGCCGAATGGCCTCCTTCTGCACTGTAGGGATTCTATGAAAACTTCCTAGATTCGGGGAAGGTTCCATTAGATTGGGAAATAGCAAAAAATAAGGAGAGAGGCAGAACGCAGAAAACTACAGGTCAGTTATCTTAACATCTGTCCGAGAGAAAATGTTAGAAGCTATTATTAAAGACATAAAGAGGCCACAAAGTGACATTGATGGGTTAAGTGGGAAAAGGTCTGGCAAATGGAATACAACTTGGGAAAATATGAGATTGTCCATTTTGGCAGAAAGAATAAAAAAGAAACATATTACCTACAAGGTGAGAGATTACAAAGCTCTGTGATTCAGAGGGATCTGTGTGTCCTAGTGCATGAATCACGCAAGGCTGGTATGTAGCTACAGTAAGCAATGAGGAAAGCTAGTGGAATATCATTCAGATAATAAGCTTCTTTGTTATTCTTCCTGCCAAAATGTGAGGGGCATTCATTACAAAAGTAGAGGGGGTGTGCTTTAGTTATTTAGGGTCAGGTGAGACCACATTTGGAGGACTCCTTATTTAAGGAAAGATGCAAATGGAAAGAAGCTCAAAACAGGTTTACTAGACCAGAGGCGGACTTATACTTTTGGAGGCCCCTTGTTCTCCCTTTTTGCAGGGCCCCATGTTACGTCCACACCTTGGTAACATGGCCACCTGTTCCCGATGATGTCTAGATCCCGCCCCCAATGATGTTGAGACCCGCCCACAATGATGTTGATCCCCACCCACAATGATATTGAGCCCCACCCACAATGATATCAAGTCGCACCCTGAATGACATCAATCCCTCTTGACCCTGAGAGGGTCAGCTGACACAATGCAAGGCACAGAAACCCAAAATGTCGCCCTCATTGCCCAGCCTAGTTGCTGCCCAGCCCAGCCCTCTCACTCTCAGCTCTGCCTGGCTGACCTCTGGCTCTGGTCGAGTTGCCCCGCTCCTGCTGGCCACTGCTCCCCGATTCCCCAAGACACTTGCAGTTGCCTGACCTTCTTCGTACCTCCCAACTGCTGCTGTACTCACCTCTCGGCTCTCACCCGGGTGGCTGGGCCTCGAGCCTCAACCCTTGACGACTGTTCCTGGCTGGCTGCCTGCCTGCGGTTGGCTGGCTATCCAACCTGGTGGCCTCTGTTCCTTTTGGTTTGTTACCCACCCGCAAACCTCAGCCCTGGCATGGAGGTCGAGAGTTGCTCCGCTGTTCCCTTTGATGGCTGTTGACCAGCGTTGAAGGCTTTGTAACGGAGGCGGTCGTGGGATATTGGGGGCAAACACAGGCACCTGGCAGCATAGAGCAACCCCCCCATTAGCCAGGGTCTCGCCTTGTAGCATTGCATTTCATTATGTCTGCCCCTGTACTAGACTAATATCAGTTGGATATCAGATGCATGTTCTATTCGAGTTTTTCGGTGAAATTTATGATAATAATAATAATAATCTTTATTGTAACAAGTAGGCTTACATTAACACTGCAATGAAGGTACTGTGACAATCCCCTAGTCGACACACTCCAGTGCCTGTTCAGGTACACAGAGGGAGAATTCAGAATGTCCGATTCACCTAACAGCATGTCTTTCAGGACTTGTGGGAGGAAACCGGAGCACCCGGAGGAAACCCACGCAGACACGGGGAGAACGTGCAGATTCCACACAGACAGTGACCCAAGCCGGGAATCGAACCTGGGTCCCTGGCGCTGTGAAGCAACAGTGCTAACCACTGTGCTACCGTGCATTTACATAATGCATTTAAAGAAATGCTGTAACTTACGTGGTCCCAGCAGACAGCAGGAATAATTGGTCAGAACTCCCAGAATGCAGTGTGAACAAAGCCCGACCTGAAGAACCAGCTGCTGCCAACCTCAGAGGGCACCCCGAGGGTCACTGAACTGCAAAAATTACTGGGAATCTACAGCTTTCAAAATCTATAAGGAGTTGCTGAACAGAAAAAGGGAAGGTTAACTCTGAGGGTAGTTAAGCTAAGATCTTTTGGAACTGTGTGGTAATTTTTGTATTTCAGCATAATTATATTATTTTTTCTTCATTTCTTAATAAACAGTTACTTTTAAATAACTGCAAGTAGTTGAGGACATAATTTCTGCATTTCAGAAGCTCTCCTCATTATGTACAAATTACAAAGACCGTTTTGGCAGCTGTTTCAAGTTTCCCTTCTGGGATTTGGGCAGCTCAGCATTTACTATCAGCCATCCCATAACAGAAAGAATCTTTTATATAGACTGATTCTGCTGACTGTACTATGACTGTTTTTGCCAGAATGAAATTAACTTTGAATATTTTTATTTCACCCCCCCCAAAAAAAATCCTGAGAAAGAGAGATCACTGACTGTAAAACCCATACTATGACTGCATGGTCAAAGATTTGCATTGATCCATTCTCATCCCATTCACCTGAGGAAGGAGCTGCGGTCCGAAAGCTTGTGTTTGAAACAAACCTGTTGGACTTTAACCTGGTGTTGTAAGACTTCTTACTATGCTCATCCTGTTGGAGGTTTCAGAAGTTTTGCTCTTATTTATTATTTTAAATAAAATCCTTTATAAATCAAAATGTGACTGTGATTATGCACTGATTTATCAATGTATATCATACTCCTGTCTAATAATTCCTGTGCCATAGCTCCTTGGGGTACCACACCTTAAGAGGGTATGGATTTCCATTGCATTGGATTGGTCCATGGTTAGGCTTGCTGAATCACTGCAGTGGCTTTCAGCTGCCTTCCGCAGGTTCTGGCTCACCAGGAATCTCTCCCACTCTTACTGTCTGCTATCAGATGCATTGAAAGGATTTACAGACTGATAATCAACCTGTTTGAATCTGACTGTTAAGCAACCGTTATCAACACACCTTCTTTGGCTATCAGGTGCTGAAGTGGGACTTGACCCTTGAAGCTTCTGGCCCAGAGGTAGGGATACTATTGATGCACCACCACAAGATCTCCCCCCCACTGTTCCATTTGTGTCCTGTTAAAACATGAACCATAAAGATTGGCCGGGTGATTAACAGTGAGGTTTAGTTACAGGATAGACGGGATGGTCAAACGGGCAGAAAAGTGGCGGATGGGATTGATCCCTGAGAAGTGTGAGGTGATACACTTTGGAAGGAGCAATCTGACCTGACACTGGGAAGTTCCGAGGAACAAAGGGACTGTGGCGTGTTTGTAAATAGATCTCTGAAGTCAGAAGGGCAGGTTAATAGGGTGGTGAAAAAGGCAGATGGGACACTTGCCTTTATCATTCGAGGCATCGATTACAAAGGCAGGGAGGTCTCGTTGGGGTTGTATAGAACTTTGGTGAGGCCACAGCTGGAGCACTGTGTGTAATTCTGGTCACCACATTATAGGAAGGATGTGATTGGATTGGAGGGGGTGCAGAGGAGATTCACCAGGATGTTGCCTGGGATGGAGCATTTCAGTTATGAAGAGAGGTTGGATAGGCTTGGGTTGTTTTCATTGGACTGAGGGGCGACTTGATCGAGGTGGACAAGATTATGAGGGGCATGGACAGGGTGGATAGGGAGCAGCTGTTCCCCTTAGTTCAAGGTAAGGGGCAGGAATTTTAGGGGAATTTGACCCAAACCTTTTTCCCCAGAGGGTGGTGACGGTCTGGAACGCGCTGCCTGGGAGGGTGGTAGAGGTGGGTTACCTCACATCCTTTAAAACGTACCTGGATGAGCACTTGGCCCGTCATAACATTCAAGGCTGTGGGCCAAGTGCTGGCGAATGGGATTAGGTAGGCAGGTCAGGTATTTTTCATGTGTTGGTGCACAGTCGATGGGCTGAAGGGCCTCTTCTGCACTGTATTATTCTGTGTTTCTGACCAAGCACAGATTTTGGAGAAAGCTGAACCCCTCCCAGCACCCAATGAGAACTCACTCAGTCGTTCACCTTCAGATAGTCTGCAAATTCACTCATGTGCCAGTCTCCTGTTCTCTTTGTGATCTGGGGGAGGAAGGTTGATAGTATTTTATAGTTAATAATTATTAATTATCTATTAATTACTGATTATATTAATAGTTGTTGCTATTTTTGCTGCCACTGGCCTGTGTTATTAACACAGCAGGGCTCAACATTTGCAACATGGAATTGTAAGATAATAATCCATGACAGGAAATCGCAGATTTAAGGTGAGGAAGGGGTTAATGACAGTAATTACGGTTTCTGAGTTGTCATGCTGATTACCAGAGAACCTTAACACTGTTGTCATTTTGGAATTGTCCCCGTTGGAGCAGAGGAGGTTGAGGGGAGATGTGATAGAGGAGTAGGAGATTATCACAGTCTGAGATAAGGTAGACACTGTTCCCATTAGCTCATGGTACAAGGGCTGGGGAACACAGGTTTAAGGTTTTGGGCAATAGATGCAGAGGGTTTGTGCGAAAGAACATTTTTATGCAGCCAGTGGCAATGATTCGGAACCAATTCCCTGTCAGGTTGGTGGAAGCGGAGATGATGGATAAATTCAAAAGAAAATTGGCTTGTTGGATGAGGGAAATAAAATAGCAGGGTTACAGGGATAGGGCAGGGGCATGGGGCTGACTGGGTTGGTCTACAGAGAGCTGACATGGTTTCAAAGAAGAACAAAGAACAAAGAAAAAGTCCAGCACAGGAACAGGCCCTTCGGCCCTCCAAGACTGCGCCGATCCAGATCCTCTATCTAAAACTGTCGCCTATTTTCTAAGGATCTGTATCACTTTGCTCCCTGCCCATTCATGTATCTGTCTAGATACATCTTAAATGACACTATTGTGCCCGCCTCTACCACCTCCGCCGGCAATGCGTTCCAGGCACCCACCACCCTCTGTCTAAAGAACTTTCCACGCATATCTCCCTTAAACTTTTCCTCTCTCACCTTGAACGGGTGACCCCTAGTAATTGAGTCCCCCACTCTGGGAAAAAGCTTCTTGCTATCCACCCTGTCTACACCGCATGATTCTGTAGACCTCAATGAGGTCCCCCCTCAACCTCCGTCGTTCTAATGAAAATAATCCTAATCTAAACCTCTCTTCATAGCTACCGCCCTCCATACCAGGCAACATCCTGGTGAACCTCCTCTGCACCTTCTCCAAAGCATCCACATCCTTTTGGTAATGTGGCGACCAGAACTGTACGCAGTATTCCAAATGTGGCCGAACCAAAGTCTTATACAACTGTAACATGACCTGCCAACTCTTGTACTCAATACCCCTTCCGATGAAAGAAAGCATGCCGTATGCCTTCTTGACCACCCTACCGACCTGCGCAGCCACCTAAAGGGTACAATGGACCTGAACACCCAGATCTCTCTGTACATCAATTTTCCCCAGGGCTTTTTCATTTACCGTATAGTTCACTCTTGAATTGGATCTTCCAAAATGCATCATCTTGCATTTGCCCAGATTGAACTCCATCTGCCATTTCTCCGCCCAACTCTCCAATCTATCTATATTCTGCTGTATTCTCTGACAGTCCCCTTCACTATCTGCCACTCCACCAATCTTAGTGTCATCTGCAAACTTGCTAATCAGACCACCTATACCTTCCTCCAGATCATTTATGTATATCACAAACAACAGTGGTCTCAGCATGGATCCCTGTGGAACACCGCTGGTCACAGTTCTCCATTTTGAAAAACTCCCTTCCACTACTACTCTCTGTCTCCTGTTGCCCAGCCAGTTCTTTATCCATCTAGCTAGTGCACCCTGGACCCCATGAGACTTCACTTTCTCCATCAGCATACCATGGGAAACCTTAATCAAATGCCTCACTGAAGTCCATGTATATGACATCTACAGCCCTTCCCTCATCAATCAACTTTGTCACTTCCTCGAAGAATTCTATTAAATTGGTAAGACATGACCTTCCCTGCACAAAACCATGTTGCCTATCACTGATAAGCCCATTTTCTTCCAAATGGGAATAGACCCTATCCCTCAGAATCTTCTCCAGCAGCATCCCTACCCCTGATGTCAAGCTCACCGGTCTATAATTACCTGGATTATCCCTGCTACCCTTCTTAAACAAGGGGATAACATTAGCAATTCTCCAGTCCTCCGGTACCTCACCCGCGTTCAAGGATCCTGCAAAGATATCTGTTAAGGCCCTAGCTATTTCCTCTCTCGCTTCCCTCAGAAACCTGGGATAGATCCCATCCGAACCTGTGGACTTGTCCACCTTAATGCCTTTTAGAATACCCAACACATCCTCCCTCCTTATGGCGACTTGACCTAGAGTAATCAAACATCTATCCCTAACCTCAACATCCGTCATGTCCCTCTCCTCGGTGAATACCGATACAAAGTACTCGTTAAGAATCTCACACATTTTAGGGCAGCACGGTGGCGCGGTGGTTAACCCTGCTGCCTCACGGCGCCGAGGTCCCAGTTCGATCCCGGCTCTGGTTCACTGTCCGTGTGGAGTTTGCACATTCTCCCTGTGTTTGCATGGGTTTCACCCCACAACCCAAAGATGTGCAGGTTAGGTCAATTGGCCACATTAAATTGCCCCTTTATTGGAGAAAATGAATTGGGTATTCTAAATTTTTTTTAAAAGAAGAAAAAAAAAGAATCTCACCCATTTTCTCTGACTCCACGCATAACATTCCTCCTTTGGCCTTGAGTGGGCCAACCCTTTCTCTAGTTACCCTCTTGCTCCTTATATATGAATAAAAGGCTTTGGGATTTTCCTCAACCCTGTTTGCTAAAGATATTTCATGACCCCTTTTAGCCCTCTGATTCCTCGTTTCAGATTGGTCCAACATTCCCGATATTCTTACAAAGCTTCGTCTGTGTTCAGTCGCCTAGACCTTATGTATGCTTCCTTTTTCCTCTTAACTAGTCTCACAATTTCACCTGTCATCCATGGTTCCTTAACATTGCCATTTCTATCCCTCATTTTCACAGGAACATGTCTGTCCTGCACTCTAATCAACCTCTCTTTAAAAGCCTCCCACATATCAAATGTGGATTTACCTTCCAACAGCTGCCCCCAATCCACATTCCCCAGCTCCTGCTGAATTTTGGTTTACTTGGCCTTTTCCCAGTTTAGGACTCTTCCTTTAGGACCACTCTCGTCTTGGTCCATGAGTATTCTAAAACTTACAGAATTGTGATCACTATTCCCAAAGTAATCCCCGACTGAAACTTCAACCACCTGGCCGGGCTCATTCCCCAAAACCAGGTCCAGTTTGGCTCCTTCCCGAGTTGTACTATTTACATACTGCTCTAGAAAGATGCTCCTACATCTTTCCATAATCTAGTCTCAATAGGCCAGATAACCTCCTTCTCTGTGGTTATGATTCCATGATGAATACAGAACATTCACATTGACTTAATGTAATGCCTGTGAAATCCCGGGAGATTTTAATGGTTCTGCTTCACCTCATTGACGTTGATGCTTGTAAAATAAATGACAGCAGTTAATTCAGCCTAGGCTACTGGGTCACTGCCCATTGTTTGCATAGGTTTTGCCCCCACAACCCATGTGCAGGGATTGGCCGCGCTAATTTGCCCCTTAATTGGAAAAATGAATTGGCTACTCAAAATTATTATTTTTTTAAGTTCAGCCAAAGGTAAAATAAATTATATTGAACTCCACCACCGCAAATGGAAATGAACAATTTAACAAAAATTATGTTTTGTTTCAAAAGAAATGAGATTTACAAATTGTCTGCCTCAACAGGTTATGTTTCCAAGACATCTAAAAATGATTGTTTGTTTAAAAGAATTTGCATTTCATAAATATACAATTTCTTTACAATTATTCCACATCCGCACGGTTTTGCCACTTGAAGTAACAAGAAAAGAGATTTGGAAAACGTTGTTGTTTCAGGAATTAAAGTTTGGAAAATTGTAAATCCTTATTGGGATGAAATAATTTGACAGATTTTATATGTATTTGTTTGGGGAAAACCATATCTATGCTTTTAATTATAGCAGGATCTTTGTGCACATTTTATTTTAGGTTATTCACAAACATACACTTAATAATTAGAACAAAATTTTCTGCTTAAAAATGCAAATCCGTAAACATAAGCAGCAACTATTCCTCAATTGATAACATCTCTGCTGTTAACCGTCACATTTCTGGGGAAACACAATCCTGTATAATAATAGTAATCTTTATTCGTGTCACAAGTAGGCTTACATTAACACTGCAATGAAGTTACTGTGTAAAGCCCCCAGTCGCCACACTCTGGCGCCCGTTTGGGTACACAGAGGGAGAATTCGGAATGTTCAATTCACCTAACAAGCACGTCTTTCAGGACTTGTGGGAGGAAACCGGAGCACCCGGAGGAAACCCACACAGACACGGGGAGAACGTGCAGATTCCGCACAGACAGTGACCCAAGCCGGGAATCAAATCTGGGTCCCTGGCGCTGTGAAGCAACAGTGCTAACCACTGTGCTACCATGCCAGGAAGACAGAATTTTAACTCATTCATCTCACTGTGAAAAATGATTATAGAATTCTTACAGTACAGAAAGAAGCCATTCAGCCCATTGAGTCTGCACCGACCCTACCTAAGCCCACTCCCCCACGCTGTCCCCGACACCACACCTAACCTGCACATCTTTGGACTGTGGGAGGAAACTGGAGCACCCGGAGGAAACCCACACATGAAACAGGGAAAACATACAAACTGCACACAGTCACCCAAGGCCGGAATTTAACCCGGGTCCCTGCTGCTGTGAGGCAGCAGAGCTAACCACTGTGCATGCCACTGTGTTGTGCTAAACTCTAACTTTGTTAAATCATTTACTTACGCTGGGTAGTTGACATGTGATCAGTAGCCATTTTCTTTGACTATGTAGTTCGCATAATGTCAAGATGTCTCCAGTTGCTCCCATTGATTGGAAGCAGGGCACCTACAGCATGTTTCTGGCTGCCTGCGGACCCCTTTATGGCCACTCAATCACATTCACAGTGGGAGAAGATGCTCTCAGTTCCCTGACAGCCATTGACATCTAAACAGAATGCAATGCAACTGGGCTGAACTAACTGTTGTAATTCCTTAAAAAATAAATCACAATTAATGAGACTTAACGGAATCATCTAAATCTACCAGGAGGTTTGAGGAACTGAGTTAAGTCCAAAAAAAAAAACGATGTCTTGTGCTGAATTAGTTTTCTTAAGTATCAACAGTGCTCAAATTATCATATAGCTAACAGACCAAATCAAAGAACCTTCATTAAATGTTAACACAAACTCTTTAACCACCTTAAATCCTTCCTCCTCTGTTGCAGATGACAAATTCATGTTGCAAACTGGAGATTGCTTGAGGAACAGATCTTTTGATTAAGATCGGTGGTGACACAGTGGTAATGTCTAGTAGTCCTAAAGGCCCATGCTAATGTATGAGGGGAACATAGGTTCAAATCCCACATGGGCAGCTGGTGGAATTCAATTCATTAAGATTTGGAATCGAAAGGCAGTCTCGTTCATTTGCCATATTTATTTTTAAAAAGCATTTGGCTCACTGAATGCAGCTTTGAGATGGAAATCTGCCATCCTTACCTGGTCTGTCCTACATGTGTCTTCAGTTCCACTCTTAACTGCCCGGCAAGCCACTTAGTACAAGGGTGATTCAGAATTGCCAACAAGTTCTGGCCTTGCCAGCGATGCCCACATCCCATTAAATAATTTAAAAAACTTTACAGCCGTTTAAACTCAACATTGAGTTCAACAATTTCAGCCGCAATCGCGTATGCCGCTGTTTCCTTTTCTTTGCACGTTTTGCTTTTATCTCTTATTTTTGCATTCAGACACCTGCTCTAGAAACTGTTTCTTTTCCTGTCCCACCACCATTCCCTCAGGCCTCTTCTGTCCATTATTGTCTGCTCTCTTTTCATTCTCTCCTGTCTTTCCACCCTATTACAGAACCTCCTTTAAATCCTTGTCCCACCTCTCCCGTGCTCCAAACCTATTCCGTTTCTAACTTCTCCCCGTTCTGCTGAAAGATCAAACGTGAACCCGGCTCCTCCCCTCACAGATGCTGTCACAGCCTGCTGAGTATTTCCAGGTGGATAGTCAGAGGCTTTTCCCCAGGGTAGAGGGGTCAATTACTAGGGGGCATAGGTTTAAGGTGCGAGGGGCAAGGTTTAGAGGAGATGTACGAGGTAAGTTTTTTACACAGAATGTAGTGGGTGCCTGGAACTCGCTGCCGGAGGAGGTGGTGGAAGCAGGGACGATAGTGACGTTTAAGGGGCATCTTGACAAATATATGATTAGGATGGGAATAGAGGGATACGGACCCCGGAAGTGTAGAAGATTTTGGTTTAGACGGGCAGCATGGTCGGCGCAGGCTTGGAGGGCCGAAGGGCCTGTTCCTGTGCTGTACTTTTCTTTGTTCTTTGTTTTATTGCAGATTATTCAGCCTCCTCTTTGGCGCTGTGAGGCACTAGTGCTTTACTCTCTCCTCAGCTACCATGCCCTAAAAGGTTATTGGTGACCTTAGACTTCTGTGATTGGGCCATAGGTAGGCTTGCTGAAGCACTGCAGCGATTTACCTTCACCTTTTGCAGGCTCTGCTGACCAGGAAATTCTCCTGCTCCTACCGTCTGCCATCAGACATATTGGAAGGATTTACAGACTGATAATCAACCGCATTGTGAATGCACTTTCCAATGTCATTGAGTCCTTCCACCTGGAGCTTCTAGCCCAGAGGTAGGGACATTACCACTGCACCAAAAAACCTCCCCTCCACATCTGTAATTGAGAAAATGTTAAGAGTCCATTATGGAGGATGTAATAGCAGAGCATTTAGAAATACATAAGATAGATAGATAGATAGATTGGATAAGATAGGTTAGGTGGATTGGCCATGCTAAATTGCCCGTAGTGTCCTAATAAAAAAAAGTAAGGTTAAGGGGGGGGTTGTTGGGTTACGGGTATAGGGTGGATACATGGGTTTGAGTAGGGTGATCATGGCTCGGCACAACATTGAGGGCCGAAGGGCCTGTTCTGTGCTGTACTGTTCTATAATCAATCAGAGTCAGCATGGCTTCATGAAGGGGAGATCAAGCCTGGCAAATTTATTAGATATTTTTAAGGTGGTACTGGGCAATACCAATATATGTAATATACTTGGATTTCCAAAAAGCATTTGATACGGTACCACACAAAAGGTTACTAAAAATTAAAAAAATAAAAGGGCAGCACGGTAGCATTGTGGATAGCGCAATTGCTTCACAGCTCCAGGGTCCCAGGTTCGATTCCAGCCTGGGTCAGTTTGTGTGGAGTCTGCACATCCTCCCCGTGTGTACGTGGGTTTCCTCCGGGTACTCCGGTTTTCTCCCACAGTCCAAAGATGTGCAGGTTAGGTGGATTGGCCATGATAAATTGCCCTTAGTTTCCAAAATTGCCCTTAGTGTTGGGTGGGGTTACTGGGTTATGGGGATAGGGTGGAGGTGTTGACCTTGCGTAGGGTGCTCTTTCCAAGAGCCGGTGCAGACTCGATGGGCCGAATGGTCTCCTTCTGCACTGTAAATTCTATGATTTTGGAAAGTAATGACATCTGGCGTTGCATGGTGCTAAGGCAGAGTCCTGAGCCGTCGCAGTTGCTTTCGAAGGTAATTCCCATGTCTCTGACCTCAAATTAATACAAAGATCTTAATGCCATTCGATTCATGGATATGATTTGCAAAACCTGGGGGTTTCATCCAGTTTGGAGTGAGATCAATGAATTAAAATTCTGTCTTTCCCAACAGAATTGTGTTTTCCAGAAATTCAACATTGGTGGCAGAGATGTTATCAAGTTACAAATGGTCGCGCTTATTTGAATAGATTTGCATTTCTTAAGGATGCCCCTTTCACTAGAATTATCAGTGTGTCCATGGTATTGTCACTTAAAGTAGCAATGGTAGGGCAGCATAGTGGTGCAGCGGTTAGTACTGCTGCCTCATGGCATCAAGGTCCCAGGTTCGATCCCAGCTCAGGGTCACTGTCCATGTGGAGTTTGAACATTCTCCCTGTGTTTGTGTGGGTTTCACCTCCATAACCCAAAGATGTGCAGGGTAGGTGGATTGGCCACGCTAAATTGCCCCTTAATTGGAAAAAATGAATTGGGTGCTCTAAATTTTTTTTAAAAGTAGCAATGGTAAAGATTTGTAAAATCTTTGTCCTTTCACCGATAACATGGCTCCATGGGCAGCACTGTAGCACAAGTGGATAGCACTGTGGCTTCACAGCGCCAGATCCCAGGTTCGATTCCCCGCTGGGTCACTGTCTGTGCTGAGTCTGCACGCTCTCCCCATGTCTGCATGGGTTTCCTCCGGGTGCTCCGGTTTCCTCCCACAGTCCAAAGACGTGCAGGTTATGTGGATTGGCCGTGCTAAATTGCCTTTAGTGTCCAAAAAGGTTAGATGGGGTTATTGGATTACACGGATAGGGTGGAAGTGAGGACTTACGTGGGTCGGTGCAGACTCAATGGGCCGAATGGCCTCCTTCTGCACTGTATGTTCTATGTCCCGATGATGAACATTTTTCCACAGTTTTCAACTAAACCCCCTCCCCACTTGCAAACTATATTCAGAGTGAAAGTTGGACCGGGACAAAGAGCTCAGGGCCCGTGCACTGCTTGCCTGCTGATTCATTGACGTGTCCATTACTCAGAATGTGCTCAGGCTGTGGGGGCAGCCTGACATTTACACACTTCCTAGAAAAGAAGAGAATTGGGCAGGAAAAAAAAAGAGGAAAGCAGAAGGCGAATTTAAAGAGGCAAACGCTTGAAAATGATTGAAGCAACGGCAAAACGGTCAACGTCATGAGGGCTCTGGGCAGAGAAGGTAGGGGAGGAACTTTTCCCACTCGTGAAAAGATTGAAAACGAGAGGGCACAGGTTTGGAGTAATTAGTGAAAGAAGCAATTGTGACACGTGGAAAAACCTTGCCACGCAGCAAGTGTTTGGGGTCTGGAATGCTCTGCCTGGGAGCCAGGTTTAATTTAAGCATTCAAAAGGGAATTAAACTGTTGTCGGAAAAGGAAGAATGGGCAGAGTTATGGGGAGAAAGTGAGAGAATGGAACTAAGCGATAGGCTTACTGGGAGAGCCAGTAAGGATATGCTGAGCGAAATAGCCTCTTTCTGTGCTGTAACAATTCTGTCTGTGTTCCTGGAGAGCCCTGGAACACACAAGAATAACCCCTGCAGTTTTTCACTTTCAATCACTGACTGATTTGTGTCCTGACAACATCGATTTCTTTGAACTCGCCTGAGCCTCCAGATTACTAGTCCAGTGACGTTACCATTACCTCACCATCCTCCTCATTTGCGTCATCCATCTTGAACACTTCCAACCTCTATTTATTCATTGTCTCTTCAATTGCAGCTTTCAGTTCACGTCATTCAGATGTGCAGATTCTGCACGACTCGGAGATGTGAAGCCTGGAAGTTAAAATGAGTTCGTTACACTGAGTTCTGACCACTGTTCTGACCCGCTGAGCTGACCTCTGGGTTTCAACCCGCAATTCCAAACCCGGCTCATATTATTGGGGCCACTGTGACCAGTGTCAGCTCGACACAACCAACGTGAAAGTCAGTATATAGTTCAGAGAAAAAGCATCAAATAGAAAAACTGAACGATGAGTAGATATTCCTCACGGAACAGAGAGGGATCAATTTAACCTGACTTGGGTGAAACCGCAGATCTCCACCTGGCCTAACGTTGATCTGCACTGACTTCAATTCGGAGTAAAATCAGTGGCGAAAAGCCAGCATTGCACACAGACAGATCAGATTAATAATAATAATCTTTATTGTCACAAGTAGGCTTACATTAACACTGCAATTAAGTTACTTTGAAAAGCCCCCAGTCACCACACTCCGGCGCCTCTTTGGGTACGCAGGGAGAAATCAGAATGTCCAATTCACCTAACCTACACATCTTTGGAATTTGAGAGCAAACCGGAGCACCCAGAGGAAACCGATGCAGACACGGGGAGAACGCGCAGACTCCGCACAGACAGTGACCCAAGCCGGGAATCGAACCTGGGACCCTGGAGAATCCATAGAATCCCCACACTGCAGAAGGAGGCCATTTGGCCCATTGAGTCCACAGCGACCCTCTGAAAGAGCCCCCCACCCAGTGGGGGAGGCCCACTCCCCCACCCTACCCCCATGATCCCACCTAACCTGCACATCCCTGGACACTGAGGGGCGATTTATCACGGCCAATCCACCGAACCCGCACATCTTTGGACTGTGGGGGGAAACCGGAGCACCCGGAGGAAACCCACGCGGACACGGGGAGAACGTGCAGACTCCACACAGCCAGTCGCCCATGGTCGGAATTGAACTTGGGTCCCTGGCGCTGTTGGGTAGCAATGCTAACCACTGTGCCGTCCTGTCCTGCTCTGGATTTGCTCATCTAAACTGGGAAAGTGGCGCATGGCGCTACAAAAGGCTTCTGAGGCCTTGGATTGAGGGCATATCTAGCAGGATGCCCAATCTGCCAACTGTTATCAGGGAAGTAAGAATTAGGAAATGAAAGTTCTGTGAGAAGCAGCTGCCACGGTAACTTATGGCCAAACACTCCTCCAACAGCCATTGCTGAGGGCTGACAAATTAACATTAGGCACTTGGGAAAGATATTGATGTGAATTGCGGCGCGTGTGCAATTGTAGTGCAGTGATATGCCAGCAGAAGAGGGAAAATAGAATTCCGTGGCTGACAATAGAAAATAAATAATTAGCAAATAAAATGAATAGTGAAAGAACCAATGAAATTCAGGTGAAAAAAGAATATTCCTTGTATACTGTTAGACTGTATCGTATACTGTACTTGAAAAAAGTGCTTTGCTGGTATCGATCCACATGTCAGGGTGGGATGTGGAAATGGTGAATGAGCAGAGGATATCTGCATTAGGGTCTACCCTTCATTCACACAATGTTACACTGTCTCCAACCTTGACTGGGGAGGCCAAGTGGTGCGAAGAGACTCAAATGTTCCCATGGAGGGAGGGTGGAACGGTAGCACAGTGGTTAGCACTGCTACTTCACAGCACCAAGATCCCAGGTTCGATTCCGGCTTGGGTCACTGCCCGTGCGGAGTCTGCACGTTCTCCCCGTGTCTGCGTGGGTTTCCTCCGGGTGCTCCGGTTTCCTCCCACAGTCCAAAGATGTGCAGGTTAGGTGGATTGGCCGTGATGAATTCCCCTTAGTGTCCAAAACTGTTAGTTGGGGTTACTGGGATAGGGTGGAGGTATGGGCTTAAGTAGGGTGCTCTTTCCAAGGGCCAGTGCAGACTCAATGGGCCAAATGGCCTCCTTCTGCACTGTAAATTCTCCGATTCTGCTGTGCAAACTCTATTCAATGAGTCTACTGACACCACTGTGTCAACCAAAGAGTTAAAAGTGGGTGGGACATACGGCTGGAACAGTGTATTTTACAGCAAACATGGTCTATTTATGATGTGGAGATGCCGGCGTTGGACTGGGGTGAGCACAGTAAGAAGTCTTACAACACCAGGTTAAAGTCCAACAGGTTTGATTCAAACACGAGCTTTCAGAGCGCAGCTCCTTCCTCAGGTGAATGAAAGAGGATATGGGGTATCTTCACCTGAGGAAGGAGCTGCGCTCCGAAAGCTCGTGTTTGAATCAAACCTGTTGGACTTTAACCTGGTGTTGTAAGACTTCTTACTATGGTCTATTTACTCAGCAAACAGAGCCTGGATAAAGAGTTTATTGCACAGCAAACAGTCTACAGAGTCTATTTGCAAAGAGTATGAACTACAGCAAACAGACCTCGTGATCAAAACTGCAGCGAACATCTCCCAACAAATCCAGAGTGATTTCTCCAGCAAAATGGAGGGAGTGGGGCGCATGTATTTTTTATATGATCTAATTCAATGTCAAATCAAAAAGGAGAAATTTAACACAGTCGCCAAACTTGAATTCTGGTAAGGCTAACTTCAATGGAATCAGACAGAAACCATTCAATACTGTTATCGGGCAAGATAAGAAATGAACTCTTAATTTTTGTTTAAAAAAATACCTTGGGCGGGATTCTCCGACCCCCCCCCCCCCCCCCCCCCCCCCCCGGCCGGGTCGGGGAATCGCTGGGGGCTGGTGTCAATCCCGCCCCCGCCATGTCCCGAATTCTCCGGCACCGGAGATTCAGAGGGGGGGGCGGGAATCGCTCCACACCGGTCGGCAGCCCCCCCCCCCCGGCGATTCTCTGGCCTGCGATGGGCCGAAGTCCCGCCGGTGTCAAGCCTCTCCCGCCGGTGTGGATCAAATCACCTCCCTTACCGGCGGGAGCAGGCGGCGCGGGCGGGCTCCGGGGTCCTGGGGGGTGGGGGTGGGGGGGGTGGGGGTGTGGGGCGATCTGGCCCCGGGGGGTGCCCGCACGGTGGCCTGGCCCACGATCGGGGCCCACCGATCGGCGGGCGGGCCTGTGCCGTGGGGGCACTCTTTTCCTTCCGCCTTCGCCATGGTCTTCACGATGGCGGAGGTTGAAGTGACCCCTTCCCCTGCGTGGGGATGACGTCAGCAGCCGCTGACGCTTCCGTGCATGCCCGGACGTCCGCCTGCCGGCGAAGTCCCTTCGGACTTAGCGCCAAAGGCCGTCCACGGCAGCCGGCAGAGCGGCAATCACTCCGGCGCAGTCCTAGCCCCTCAATGTTTGGACTTGGCCCCTAAAGGTGCGGAGACCTTTGGGGAGGCCCGACGCCGGAGTGGTTCACGCCACTCCATCACGCCGGGACCCCTTGCCCCGCCGGGTAGGGGATAATCCCGTCCCTTAATACAAGATCAATATAGACCCGAAAGGTAAAGAGCACGACTTTCCAAGTAAAACAGCCACGGTTGATTAAAGCTATCGGGTAGGGCTTAAGATTAAAGAAAAGGGCATACAGAAGTCTAAAGAATGATGTAGATCCAGGAGAATGAAGAGATATAGGGGGGGGGATTTACTTCTAGTGATGGAGGTCTCCACCATCAATTGGAGAACCACATGCACACATCCGTGGGGTAGATAGTGCCCCTGGGAGCTGCAGTCCAGCCTCAGGCCCACTGAGGACCATCCTTGGACACAGATGAAATGAGGGGGGGGGGGAGGGGGGTGACTTAGAAACATTGAAAAAATAGGAGCAGGAGGAGGCCATTCGGCCCTTCGAGCCTACTCCGCTATTCATTATGATCACGGCTGGTCATCCAACTCAATAAACTAATCCCGCTTTCCCCCATATCCTTTGATGCCCTTTGTCCTAAGTGCTAACTCCTTCTTGAAACCAAACAATGTTTTGGCCTCAACTACTTCCTGTGGTAACAAATTCCACAGGGTCTCCACAGGGTCACCACCCAGGGTCACCTGGGTGACAACATTTCTCCTCATCTCTGTCCTAACTGGTCTACCCCATATCCTCAGACTGTGACCCCTGGTTCTGGACACACCCACCATCGGGAACATCCTTCCTACATCTACGATGTCCAGTCCTGTTAGAATTTTATAGGTTTCTATGAGATCCCTTCTCATTCTTCTGAACTCCAGTGAATACAATCATAGGAACATAACATAAGAACATAAGAACTAGGAGCAGGAGTCGGCCATCTGGCCATTCAATGAGATCATGGCTGATCTTTTGTGGACTCAGCTCCACTTCCCGGCCCGAACACCATAACCCTTAATCCCTTTATTCTTCAAAAAACTATCTATCTTTACCTTAAAAACATTTAATGAAGGAGCCTCAACTGCTTCACTGTGCAAGGAATTCCATAGATTCCCAACCCTTTGGGTGAAGAAGTTCCTCCTAAACTCAGTCCTAAAACTACTTCCCCTTATTTTGAGGCTATGTCCCCTAATTCTGCTTTCACCTGCCAGTGGAAACAACCTGTCCGCATCTATCCTATCTATTCCCTTCATAATTTTAAATGTTTCCATAAGATCCCCCCTCATCCTTCTAAATTCCAACGAGTACAGTCCCAGTCTACTCAACCTCTTCTCATAATCCAACCCCTTCAGTTCTGGGATTAACCTAGCGAATCTCTGCACACCCTCCAGTGCCAGTACGTCCTTTCTCAGGTAAGGAGACCAAAACTGAACACAATACTCCAGGTGTGGCCTCACTAATACCTTATGCAATTGCAGCATAACCTCCCTAGTCTTAAACTCCATCTCTCTAGCAACGAAGGACAAAGCTCCATTTGCGTTCTTAATCACCTGTTGCACCTGAAAACCAACTTTTTGCGACTCATGCACTAGCACACTCAGGTGTCTCTGCACAGCAGCATGTTTTAATATTTTATCGTTTAAATAATAATCCCTTTTGCTGTTATTCCTACCAAAATGGATAACATCACATTTATCAACATTGTATTCCATCTGCCAGACCCTAGCCCATTCACTTAACCTATCCAAATCCCTCTGCAGACTTCCGGTATCCGCTGCACTTTTTGCTTTACCACTCATCTTAGTGTCGTCTGCAAACTTGGACACATTGCCCTTGGTCCCCAACTCCAAATCATCTATGTAAATTGTGAACAATTGTGGGCCCAACACTGATCCCTGAGGGACACCACTAGCTACTGATTGCCAACCTGAGAAACACCCATTAATCCCCACTCTTTGCTTTCTATTAATTAGCCAATCCTCTATCCATGCTACTACTTTACCCTTAATGCCATGCATCTTTATCTTATGCAGCAACCTTTTGTGTGGCACCTTGTCAAAAGCTTTCTGGAAATCCAGATATACCACATCCATTGGCTCCCCGTTATCTACCGCACTGGTAATGTCCTCAGAAAATTCCACTAAATTAGTTAGGCATGACCTGCCCTTTATGAACCCATGCTGCATCTGCCCAATGGGACAATTTTCATCCAGATGCCTCGCTATTTCTTCCTTGATGATAGATCCCAGCATCCTCCCTACTAGCGAAGTTAAGCTAACTGGCCTATAATTACCCGCTTTCTGCCTACCTCCTTTTTTAAACAGTGGTGTCACGTTTGCTAATTTCCAATCTGCCGGGACCACCCCAGAATCTAGTGAATTTTGGGAAATTATCACTAGTGCATTTGCAATTTCCCGAGCCATCTCTTTTAGCACTCTGGGATGCATTCCATCAGGGCCAGGAGACTTTTCTACCTTTAGCCCCATTAGCTTGCCCATCACTACTCCCTTAGTGATAACAATCATCTATTTCCATCAGTCTCTGGCATGTTATTCGTGTCTTCCACTGTGAAGACCGACCCAAAAAACCTGTTCAGTTCCTCAGCCATTTCCTCATCTCCCATTATTAAATCTCCCTTCACATCCTCTGAGGGACCAATATTTACCTTAGCCACTCTTTTTTGTTTTATATATTTGTAGAAACTTTTACTATCTGTTTTTATATTCTGAGCAAGTTTACTCTCATAATCTATTTTACTCTTCTTTTAGCTTTTTTAGTAGCTTTCTGTTGCCCACTAAAGATTTCCCAGTCCTCTAGTTTCCCACTAATCTTTGCCACTTTGTATGCTTTTTCCTTCAATTTGATACTCTCCCTTATTTCCTGAGATATCCATGGTCGATTTTCCTTCTTTCTACCGTCCTTCCTTTTTGTTGGTATAAACCTTTGCTGAGCACTGTGAAAAATCGCTTGGAAGGTTCTCCACTGTTCCTCAACTGTTTCACCATAAAGTCTTTGTTCCCAGTCTACCTTAGCTAGCTCTTCTCTCATCCCATTGTAATCTCCTTTGTTTAAGCACAAAACACTAGTGTTTGATTTTACCTTCTCACCCTCCATCTGTATTTTAAATTCCACCATATTGTGATTGCTCCTTCTGAGAGGATCCCTAACTATGAGATCATGAATCAATCCTGTCTCAGGACCAGATCTAGGATCGCTTGTTCCCTCATAGGGTCCACTACATACTGTTCTAGGAAACTATCACGGATACATTTTATAAACTCCTCCTCAAGGCTGCCTTGACCGACCTGGTTAAACCAATCGACATGTAGATCAAAATCCCCCATGATAACTGCTGTACATTTCTACATGCATCAGTTATTTCTTTGTTTATTGCCTGCCCCGCCATAATGTTACTATTTGGTGGCCTATAGGCTACTCCTATCAGTGACTTTTTCGCCTTACTATTCCTGATTTTCACCCAAATGGATTCAACCTTATCCTCTATAGCACTGATGTCATCCCTTACTATTGCCCGGATGTCATCCTTAAATAACAGAGCTACACCACCTCCTTTACCATCCACTCTGTCCTTCCGTATAGTTTGATAACCTTGGATATTTAACTCCCAATTGTGACCATCCTTTAACCATGTTTCAGTAATGGCCACTAAATCATAGTCATTCACAATGATTTACGCCATCAACTCATTTACCTTATTCCGAATACTACGAGCATTCAGGTAAAGCATACTTATGTTGGCTTTTACACCTCTGTTTTGAATCTTAACACCTTGATCAGTAACCTTTCCAAAGTTATTTTTCCTCTTAACTTTTCTCCTAATTTTCCTTGTCGTTGAACCCTTATCTTCATGTAACAACCCGCCGCGTCGCTTTCCATTTATGTTTTTACTTCCCATTTTATTCCTTTTAGTATTACTGGGCCTATTCACTGAGCTCCCCTCAGTCACTGTACCTTGCACTGTCACTCTTTTTTATTTTTGACTATGGCTTCTCTGCCTTACACTTTCCCCCTTACTGCCTTTTGTTTCTGTCCCTGTTTTACAACCTTCCGACTTCCTGCATTGGTTCCCATTCCCCTGCCACATTAGTTTAAACCCTCCCCAACAGCTCCAGCAAACCCCCCCCCCCCCCAGGACATCAGTTCCAGTCCTGCCCAGGTGTAACCCTTCCAGTCTGTAGAGGTCCCACCTCCCCCAGAACCGGTCCCAATGCCCCAGGAATCTGAAACCCTCCCCCGACACCATCTCTTCAGCCATGTATTCATCCTATATATCCTGTCATTTCTACTCTGACTAGCACGTGGCACTGGTAGTAATCCTGAGGTCACTACCTTTGAGGTCCGATTTCTTAACTTCCTTCCCAGCTCCCTGTATTCTGCTTTTAGGACCTCATCCCTTTTTTTTACCTATGTCATTTGTACCGATGTGCACCGCGACCACTGGCTGTTCACCCTCCCCCTCCAGAATGTCCTGTACCTGCTCCGAGACATCCTTGACCCTAGCACCAGGAAGGCAACATACCATCCTGGAGTCTCGTTTGCAGCCACAGAAACGCCTGCCTATTCCCCTTACAATTGAATCCCCTCTAACTATTACACTGTCACACTTATCACCCCTCCCCTCTGCAGCAGAACCAACCGCGGTGCCACGAGATTGGCTGTTGCCGAATCCTAACCGATTCAATCTCTCCTCGTACGTCACTCCTGCCATCCCAGGAATTGTTGTACTCTCTCTATAGCTAGAACATCCTTCCTCAGATAGGTGGCCAAAACGGCACACAATTCCAGGTGTGGCCTCACCAAAGCCCTGTATAATTGTAGCAAGACATCCCAGTCCCGGTATGCGAATCCTCTCGCAATGAAGGCCAACATACCATTTGCCTTCTTTTCCGCCTGCTGCACTTGCATGTTTACCTTCAGTGACTGGTGTATGAGGAAACCCAGGTCTCGTTGCACATTCCCCTCTCCTAATTTATGGCCATCCAGATAATAGAAAAAAATACCGAGGGCTAGCAAGATTAACAGAAAACATTTTCACAACTATTTTAGAATAAAAAAAGTTGACACGGGCAAAGTGGACTTTTTAAAAAAAAAGATAAGTGGGATTGGCACAGACTCAATGGGCCGAATGGCCTGTTCTGTGCTGTATTTTCTGTGATTTTGTGACCTAGACTTTGTACAATTTCAAATTTTTCAGGTGACTCAGAACTTGGAAGTAGTGTGAACAGGGAGGAGGGCAGTGATAAACTTCAAGAGGCGATAGTCAGGCTGGTGAAATGAGTAGACATGCGGTCGATGTAACTTAAATGGAAAGTGTGAAGTAATACATTTTGGTAGGAAAACAAGGGAAGACAATATGAAATAAAGCATACAATTCTAAAAGGGGCTGCAGGAACAGAGCACAAATCATAGAAGGTGGCAGGACAGTTTGAGAATAATGTTTTAAACAGCATAAGGGATCCTGATTTTTAGGATTAGAGGCGTGGAGAATAAAAGTACAAGGAAATTATGATGAACCTTTATGAAACAGTGGCTTGATGTCAGTTTGCAAAAATAGTGACTTGAGTTAAAAGTTAACTTAGCCCATGCAAACACAGCTTTGGGGAGGCAGTGGTATTGTCACATGGACTAGCAATTCAGAAACCCAGATGAGTGCTCTGTGGTCCCAAGTTCAAATCCCAGATTTGAAATCAGATTTGAAAGCAGATGGTGAAATCTGAATTATATAAAAATCTGGGGAAGACCATGAAACCATTGCTGATTGTCATTAAAAACCCACCTGATTGACTAATGTCCGTTAGGGAAGGAAATCTGCCATCCTTACCCAGTCTGGCTTACATGTGACTCCAGACACACAGCAATGTGGTTGACTCTTAACTGCCCCTCAAGGGGTGAGGAGGGAGGGATGGGCAATAAATGCTGGCACAGGCTGCAAATCCCACATCCCATGGATGAATATTAGGGGCTGGTTTAGCACACTGCGCTAAATAGCTGACTTTTGAAGCAGGCCAACAGCACGGTTCAATTCCCGTACCAGTCTCCCTGAACAGGCGCTGGAATGTGGCGACTAGGGTTTTTTCACAGTAACTTAATTGAAGCCTACATAGAACATAGAACATAGAACAGTACAGCACAGAACAGGCCCTTCGGCCCTCGATGTTGTGCCGAGCAATGATCACCCTACTCAAACCCACGTATCCACCCTAAACCCGTAACCCAACAACCCCCCCTTAACCTTACTTTTTAGGACACTACGGGCAATTTAGCATGGCCAATCCACCTAACCCGCACATCTTTGGACTGTGGGAGGAAACCGGAGCACCCGGAGGAAACCCACGCACACACGGGGAGGACGTGCAGGTGACAATACGCAATTTTCACTTCATTTCAAAAGGAAGATATCACTGTCGTAAAGTATTTTAAGTGCATGCTGGGAACAGATGTCTGGAGGATTGTTAAAGGGTTGATTGCTACATTGATTGCCTGCGAGTTTTAATTAACAAGGCTGTGTGGCTTTTTGGTGAATAGCGCTTGAATTAATGCCTTCCTAAAAGCGACCAGCTGATTGGAAGTTAACAAGTTATTACTGAGGATTTTGAATGCTACTTACAGATACATTACTGTTTTACTGTTCATATACAGTCAGAGTTGTGAACAAGACTTATGTAACGGATCAGGAGACAGACATTTTGTGACACATTGTCAAGACTTCACCAACACTATCGACATTTCTTCTGGAAATGCCCTGAGAATTTAATGTAAAAAGTGTGATTGCCATGTCTCTCAATCTTACTGGACATAGAATTTACAGTGCAGAAGGAGGCCATTTGGCCCATTGAGTCTGCATCGGAAAGACCAACCCACCTCAGCCCACAACTCTACCCTATCCCCACAACCCAGTAACCCCACCTAGCCTTTTTGAACACTATGGGCAATTTGGCATGGCCAATCCACCTAACCTGCACAACTTTGGACTGTGGGAGGAGACCCACGCACACACGGGGAGAACGTGCAGACTCTGCACAGACAGTGACCCAAGCCGGGAATCGGACCTGGGACCATAGCGCTCTGAAGCAACAATGCTAACCACTGTGCTACCGTTTTTATAGGTCTGTCTTAGATTTAATGAGAATCAATGGAAGAGCTGTTGCCCACAGATTGAATAGGATTTGAAGATTTTTCTCTAAAATCTCTGATGAGTATAGAGGAGTTGCATGACACCTCTTAAGAGTTACTGCTTTCAGTGAGGACCTTTGAATGTTAGTCCTTTCAAAAGGAATTGAAGATTCAGTTTGCATAATGATCTAACCACTGGACATCCTTGAGTTCAATTTCTTTGTTCATCTGAGGAATGATAGAGAAGGAAGGTAGGAGATATTTATTTTATCATAACATTAAATCATATGATATTTCAATTAAATATCAACCTTTTCTACTTTTGAACTTGTAGGTTGAACAGTTTAGGTTAGAATAGAGTTATGTGATCAAATCAATTTAAATGTGTGAAATGTTTCAAATGGAATATATTAATATTGATTTACTTTGAGAAGCTTAAGGTTACTGGTTTAAATTGAAGATCATAGTTTTAGTCAGTTCTTGTCATTCATAATGTGTAACTGGTACTTGAGAACACTGTGGGAACTGCGTCCTGTACAATTTACTTTACGCATTTCCTTTACATTTCTCAGACGTGCTTCAAAGAATTCAAACTGGATACAGGGCAGGTTTGTTTCACTTCTTTACATTTTTAAAAATTAACTGTCCCTCTCTGCATTACTGGTGCCACATACTTAGGAATAAAACTGTTTATAACACAGATAACTCTGTGGCTCTTTGCTGGGTCAATTCAAAATAAACACCACTGCCTCATATTGATTGAAAAATTAATTAATTTGCCTTTAAAAGATGCAAAGGCTTTGCAATTCCTTGAGCCTGCTTTTCCTTCTGGGTACCCCCCCCCCCCCCCCCCCCCCCCCCGCAGAGGTCACACCCCTCAATTTTCAGTGTCAGATTGTTAATTGTCTGGACGGCAGGTTGGACAGTTAATTAGCTGGAATGCATACATAAAGGGGGTGCATTGAACTCCAACATGTTGAATACACAGCACTGCAAAAGATTCTGCTGTCTATGGCTAGTAAGTTGTGTCTCCTCTAGGTACTGACTTGGAAAATAAAATGCCAGAGCAGCCATCAGATCATCTTACAAGCACACTCTCCACTAGTACAGATACAGTCTCCTCCGTAAGTACTTTTGTGCAATCAGATAGGATGGCACAATGCGAGGAGCACATCAGCAGCAACAGATGCATTCCCACATGTCAAGAGTTTCCCCAGCTGAATGAAAACGTTGTCCCACCTCCCTTGAATTGCCAGGCTCCTTACTGTTCCCGAGGTGCCAGTTACCCCCGATACGTGGCTTGAGCGGTCAATCTTCATGTGTTAACGCTGACAGTAGGGGACTGTTTGAGCACAGAGAACATCACAACCAAGAAGGATCCAGGTTACACCTTCCAGCAGGGATCATTTGTTACTTGAGCTTGTTAACTAGGTTGACACTCCAGTGCAGTGCTATGAGAGTGCTGCACTGTTGGAGGCACTATCTTTAGATGAGACGTTAAACCATCAAACCTCTCAGATCAATGTCAATGATTCACTGGCACCATTTGAAGGACAGCAAGAAGGTTCTCCCCAGGGTCCTGGTCCATATTTATCCGTCAACAAACATCACTAAAAAGGCTTCTCTGGCCATTGTCACCTCCCACCACCCCCATCAAACCAACCCACCACACATCGCACAGAGCCAGATGTCAGGGCGAACTATAGTGGATTTTTTTTAACTTACTGCCTTTTAGTTTAGAATAGGAATGCTCGGAATCCTGCCCCCGGCAGTTATTCATCAAGTCCTCCCTGGAAAACACCACTGCGTTGAAAGCAGCATTTATCGCCCATCTCTAATTGCCCCAGAGAAGATGGTGGTGAGCTGTCTTCTTGAATGGTGTTGGGAAAGCCACCATGTTGTTCGGAGGGAGTTCCAGGATTTTGATATGGCAATAGTGAAGGAACGTGATGTATTCCCCAAGTCAGGATGGTGTGTGCCCTTGAGGGGAACCAGCAGGCGGTGTTATTCCGACGCACCATTTAAAAAAAATTTAGAGTACCCAATTATTTTTTTCCAATTCAGGAGCAATTTAGCGTGGCCAATCCACCTAACCTGCACATCTTTGGGTGGTGGGGGTGAGACCCACGCAGACACGGGGAGAATGTGCAAACTCCACACAGTGACCCAGGGCCAGGATAGAAACCAGGTCCTCAGCACTTTAGGCAGCAGTGATTTTTTTTTGATAAACGGTAAAATTGCAGAACGTGAAAACAAAAGGACTGTACAATAAACAAAGTACACAGTGCAATTGCCCTAACCCGTCCTACCCAGATCTGACTAATTGACCCCCTATACTACATTCCCCTAACCCCCCCTGCTGACGATTAATTCTCCGCAAAGAAGTCAATGTATGGTTGCCATCTCCGGGCGAACCCTAACAACGACCCTCCCAAGGCAAACTTGATTTTCTCCAAGGCCAGGAAACTTGCCATGTCTGACAGCCAGTCTTTCGACTTCGGGGGCTTTGACTCCCTCCAAGCTAGACGTATCCGTCTCCGGGCTACCAGGGAAGCAAAGGCCAAAACGTCGGCCTCTTTCTCCCCCCCCCCCCGGACTTCCAGGGCCTCTGAAACCCCAAAAATCGCCACCTCCGGACCCATTGCCACCCTTATGTTCAATACTGTAGACATGACGTCCTCAAACCCCTGCCAGTATCTCCTAAGTTTTGGACGCGCCCAAAACATGGTCTGCCGGTCATCTCAGACACTTTACACACCTGTCCTCTACGCCGAAGAATCTGCTCATCCGGGACACCGGCCCGGTGGACGACCTTAAACTGAATCAGGCTGAGCCTGGCACATGTTGCAGTCCCATTAACCCTGCTCAGCGCGTCCACCCACAGGCCTTCCTCAATCTCCCCTCTCAACTCCTCCTCCCATTTATGCCTCAGTTCCTCGGTCTGCGACTCCTCCGGCCCCATGAGCTCCTTGTAAATATCCGAGACACTTCCCTCCCCACCCATCCTCTAGACACTACCCTATCTTGGATCCCCCTTAGTGGCAAGAGTGGAAAAGATGGCACCTGCCTGCGCAAGAAGTCCCGCACCTGAATATACTGGAATTCATTCCCCCCCATCACCCCAAACTTGGCCTCCAGGGCCCTCAAGCCAGGGAAGCTCCCTTCCAAGAACAAATCTCCCATCCGCTCAATCCCCGCCCTCCGCCATACCTGATACCCCCCCGTCCAACCTACCCGGAGCAAATCGATGGTTGTCACATATTGGGGACCAGACCGATGCTCCTGTTGCTCCCAGATGCCTCCTGCACTGTCCCCAGATCCGAAGGGCCACCACCAATACAGGACTGGAGGAGAAGCGTGCCCCCAGACTGGTGTCCTACATGAAGCTGCCTCCATCCGCTCCCAAGTCGACCCCCCCTCCCCACCAACCACTTCTTTATCATGGCTATGTTAGCCGCCCAATAATAGTTGTTGAAATTCGGCAGTGCAAGCCCCCTTCTCCCCGGTTCCGCTTGAACATCACCCTCTTTACCCGCGGGGACGTGCCCGCCCATACAAAGCCCAAAATGATCTTGCTTACCCTCTCAAAAAAGGAACGTAGAATGAAAATGGGGAGACACTGGAACACGAATAAGAACCTCGGGAGGACTGTCATTTTAACTGTCTGAACTCTCCCAGCTAACGACAGCGGGAGCGCATCCCACCTCCGGCCTAGCATTTGATCTACCAGTCGGGACAGGTTCAGCTTGTGTAGTCGACCCCATTCCCGTGCCACTTATATTCCCAAGTACCTGAAACTGTCCCCAACTAGCCGGAACGGCAGCTCCCTCAGCCGGTCCCATTGGCCCCTCTCCTGGACTACAAACATTTCACTTTTTATCATATTCAATTTATACCCCGAAAACCGGCTGAATTCCCCCAGGGTCGCCATGATTCCGTCCATCCCCGCCATCAGGTCCGAAACGTACAGAAGCAGGTCATCTGCATACAATGAAACCCTATGCTCCACCCCCCCCCCTCCCTCCCCGTACCAGCCCCTTCCAACCCCCTGAAGCCCTCAGAGCAATTGCCAGCGGCTCTACAGCTAGCGCAAACAGCAGTGGGGAGAGGGGGCATCCCTGACTCGCCCCACGGTGCAGTCTGAAATAGTCAGTTGTCCTGTTTGTCCTCACACTTGTCTCCGGGGCCTGATATAACAGCCTGACCCACCCCAAATCCAAACCGTCCCAGCACCTCCCATAAGTAGTCCCACTCTACCCGGTCAAATGCCTTCTCCACGTCCATAGCCACCACTACCTCCACCTCCTTTCCCTCCAGGGGCATCATGATCACATTGAGCGATCTTATTATATTCGCCCCCAGTTGCCTACCTTTAACGAACCCTGTTTGGTCCTCCCTAATAACACTCGGCACACAATCCTCAATCCTAGTGGCCAAAAGCTTTGCCAGCAGTTTGGCATCCACATTAAGAAGGGAGATTGGAGGGGCAGCACGGTGGCACAGTGGTTAGCATTGCTGCCTACGGCGCTGAGGACCCGGGTTCGATTCCCAGCTCTGGGTCACTGTCCGTGAGGAGTTTGCACATTTACCCCGTGTCTGCGTGGGTTTCACCCCCACAACCCAAAAGATGTGCAGGGTAGGTGGATTGGCCACGCTAAATTGCCCCTTAATTGGAAAAAAATATTTGGGTACTCTAAATTTATTTTTAAAAAAAGAAGGGAGATCGGCCTATAAGACCCACACAACTCCGGGTTCTTGTCCTGTTTTAAAATCAAAGAGATGGTAGCCTGCAACATCGTCTGGGGAAGCACCCCTCTTGTAGGCAGCAGTGTTAACCACTGTGCCACCCGTTCCAATGCACTTGATGCCCTTATTCTTCTCAGGGTTTGAGTTTACAGGTTTGATGGTGCTATTGAAGGAGCCATGGATCGTTTCAGATGTCCATCTTGCAGATGGTACGCACTGCTACACCTTGTGTTGGTGGTGGAAAGAGTAAGCATTAAAGATGGTGGATGGGGTGCCAATCAATTGGGCTGCTTTGTCCTGGATGCTGTCGAGCTTCTTTAGCGTTGTTGGAGCTGCACTCATCCAGGAAAGTGGATTACACTCCTGACTTTGCCTTGTCAATAGTCGACAGACTTTGGGAAGCCAGGAGAAATTATGTACCACAGAATTACCAGCCTCTGACCTGTTCTTATAACTACACTAGTTAAGCTTCTGGTCAATGGTAACCCCCAGGATGTTGATGCTGGAGGATTCAAGGATGGTAATATCATTACATTTCCAGGGGTGATGTTACATTCTCTCTTGTTGGAGGTTGTAATTGCCTGGCACTTGTGTGGCGTTAATGTTACGTGCCACAAGCCTGAAAGTTGTCCTGGATTTTCTTCATGTGGATAAAGACTGATCTATTATTTGAAAAGTTACAAACAAGATTGAACACTGCATGAACATCTGTGAACAGTCCCACTTCTGACTTTAAGACGAAGGTAAGATCATTGAGGAAGTAGCTGAAGATGGTTGAACCTAGGACACTATGAACTCTTCCAGTGATGTCCTGGGGCTGAGGTCAATGGTCTTCAACAACTAAAACCATCACTCTTTGTGCTGGGCATCCCTCCAGCCAGAGGAGAGCTTTCCCCTGATGCATAAAAGTACAGAAAGAGGCCACTCACTTCATTGCTGGCCCTCTCCAAGAGCAACTCAGAGAGACCCCTTCTTGTCCTTTCCCTGTAATTCTGCAATATTTTCTATTGAGGTTCTTATCTATTATTTGAAAGCCACAATTGTACCTGCCTCTAGTACATTTTCAAGTCAGTCAGTCATTCTCGATCTTCACCACTTGCTACATAAAAGGATTTTCCTCATATCGCCCTTGGGGTTCTTTTGCCAATCACTTTATATTGGTGTCCCCTGGCTCTTGATCCTTTTGCTAAACCCCTGCTTTTTAACACCTCTATCAAATTGCCTTTCAACCGCCACTTCTCCTCTAAGAAGAACAACCTCAGCTTCTCTGATCTATTCTTGTAAGTACCTCATCGCTGGAACCATTTTTGCAAGTCTTACCTTTACCCTCTTTAAGGACTTCACAACCTTCCTGAAGTGCAGTGGACTTGGACACAATACTCCAGTTGAAGCTGAACCAGAATGTTATAAAGGTTCATCATACTTCCTTGCTTTTGTTTTCTATGTCTCTATTTTATAAAGCCCAGGATTCTGTATGTCATTTTTATTAAAAATATTTTTTATTCTCCTCCTTTTTCACATTTTCTCCCAAATTTACACCCAACAATAATCAGTAATGAATATAATGTCAATCCCCATATCAATGACAACGATCCCATCCTCCCACCTGCCCTTTTAACCACTTTCTCAACCTTGTCCTGCCACCTTCAATAAGTTGAGTATGTAGACCAGCCAGGTCTCTCTATTCTTGCATTCCCTTTAGAATTGTCTTTATTGCCTTTTTTTTCGTTTTAAAAATTAATTTATGGGATGCAGGCATTGCTGGCTAGGCCAACATTTAATACCCATCCTTGTTGCCTTTCAGAAGGTGGTGTCTTCTTGAACCGCTGCAGTCCCTGAGGTGCAGGTACACCTACAATGGTGCTCGGGATGGAATTCCAGGATTTTGCCCCAGCGACAGTGAAGGAACGGCCGATATATTTCCCAGTCGGGGCGGTGAGTGACTTGGAGGGGAACCTCCAGGTGGTGTGGTTCCCAGGTATCTGCTGCTCTTGTCCTTCTAGATAGTCGTGGTCATGGGTTTGGAAGGTGCTGCCTAAGGAACCTTGGCGAGTTCCTGCAGTGCATCTTGTAGCTGGTACACATGGCTACCATTGTTCGCTGTGATGGAGGGACTGAATGTTTGTGGAAATGGTAGCAATCAAGCAGGCTGCTTTGTCCTGCATGGCATTGAGCTTCTTGAGTGTTGTTTCTCCTACCAAAATGTACTATTTCTCACTTCTCTGCCTTAAATCTCATCTGCCACATGTCTACCCATTCTACCAGCCTATATATGATCTCTCGATTCTATCATTATCCTCCTCACAGGTCAGGCCAGCTCTCCACAGGAGCAACTCAGTTAGTCTTACTTCTTCTGCCCATAGACCTTTCTCTTCAAGTTCTTATCTAATTCCCTTTTGAAAGTCATGATTGAATCTGCCTCCACCACACTCTAAGCAGTGCATTCCAGTTCTTAAAGAGTGTGGTGTAATAATGTGTTCCTCAAGTCCCCATTGGTTCTTCTGCCATTCGCCTTCTGTTGGTGTGTTCTGGTTCCCACCTCTGCCAATGGGAAACAGTTTCTATTGACTTTGTCTAGGCCCTCATGCTTTTAAACACCTCAAATCATCTCTCAAACCTCTCTTCTTCAAAGAGATCAATCCCAGCTTCTCCAATCTGTCCATATAACTGAAGTCTCTCATCCTGGGAACCATTCTAGTAAATCATTTGTATACCCTCGGCAAAGCCTTCACATTCTTCCAAAAGTGTGCTGCCTAAATTGAAATGCCCCGTTGTAAATTGGGTGCAATGACATGTGGACAACAGCTGCATTTTACTTTTCAGAAATCTGTTGTGTTGCATCAACAAACCGTTAACACCAACGTCCGCAGAGTGGAAAGGGAAAGAGGAAAATTAGGTTTGTTTGGGACACAGTTCCTAGATTACTGCAACATTTGACATTTTTTAATAGGAGGAAGAAGCCAAATGTATGATTTTGGTGGTGGAGTCTCCACCTTCCACCTGATTAAATGCCCCCCCCCTCCCCCCTCCCCCCACCCCATTCACCAAACACCACCGAGGAGTGCATTATATTCCGCCCATTAACCCTGCTTATTTTTCCAAAAATGCTAAGCACTTCCAGCATTTGAGATTGAAGAAATGTAATCAGATATCATCCCCCCACCAATTCTACATTTGTTAACTTAGCCACCCGCCTTTTCCAATTAGCGTGAACCTCACCTGGTTGGATGAAGGAACTCGGGGATGTGCAAGAGGCTAGAACTGGAGGCATGAGGAGAAGTTGGAGGGTTGTAAGATTGGGGGAGGTTGGAGATAGGATGGGGTGAGACCATGGAGGCATTTGAACATGAGAATTAGAATTTTAAAACTGAGCCGTTACTGGACTGGATTCAATGTGGATCAGTCAGCACAGTGGCGATGGGTTAACGGGCTTTGCAATGTTGTCTACTCCCTGCTCTTTCTCTGGAACTCTGCTTAGTTTTCTTCATCTACTCCTCAAAATCTACTTATCCAAATTTGAATGATTATCCAAATAACTCCCCTGGCTAACTATTCACTTTGCTCAGTCACACAAGCTACATATTGTGGTCACTGATGCCAAGATGTTCCACCATCTCCTAGCTACCGTTTAATATTAGGTTCAATAGTTGCCCTTCTTGAAAGGGTTCCTTGCCCAATTTTAGGAAATCCAATCTTGTGCCCAGGGTTCCATTTTCAAAGATATTGTACAATTTATAGGTTTCAATCTATGCTTCTTATATTGAAGTCAGAGGAGCTTCTTTTACAGCCTTCACCCATTAGTTTGGGAAGATTCTAATGTCATGTGAGTGTCCCTTTAATCACATGGCTTGTAGCACAGCTTCAGTGATGTCATTTGTGGGTGGAGCTGGGCTGTGGCTGTCAGGTAAGAGTGGGTTTATTAGCACAGCTGCCTCACGGCGCTGAGGTTCCAGGTTCGATCCTGGCCCTGGGTCACTGTCCGTGTGGAGTTTGCACATTCTCCCCGTGTCTGCTTGGGTTTCGCCCCCACAACCCAAAAATGTGCAGAGTAGGTGGATTGGCCACGCTAAATTGCCCCTTAATTGGGAAAAAAATAATTGGGTAATCCAAATTTAAAAAAAAAAAGAGTGGGTTTAGTGTTTTGGTTTCAGATTCGGTTTGTTGCTTTGGTCTTCAGAAGAAAAAAAGCAGTCTTTCTTCAGAAGAAAAAAAGCAGTGTCCCTCTATTTTAAAGCTGTTCCAGTGAACTGAAAGCACATTAGGCGTGGCAAACTGCGTTGGTAACTTTAAAGATAGAGTTGCTTTCCGGTTGGAGGCTGGACCAGAATTTCAGGGAAAGCTATGGCAATCTGAGCAAAATGATGTTTCTCAGTGGACATAGTAACGTGGATATAGTACAAGGAGTTGTTGTTAATGTAACTGCAGAGATCAAGTGAACAGAAGCAACCAATCCATAAGCAATGATGTATCGTAAGTTGCTGAAATACCATAACTATTACAGGATAATTTGCTGCACTAACTGTCTGTGGTAAGGAAATGAAATTAATAGGTTCTGTTGTTTGCTCTGGTTGTACGTTTGATTTTGCCAGCATGAAATTAACTTAATTAACTAGATATTTTCAGAAAGCTGTAATGACATGCAGTTAGAGAAATTAATCAATCCATTCTCATCTAGCTGGAGGTTTCAGAAGTTCGGCTCTTATCTTTTATTTCAAACCTGTTTATATAAATCCGTTGTAAACCAAAATGCTGTCGCGATGTGTGATGGTTTAATTTGTACTTCACACCCCATTTAAGATGCCCCTGTCTAAAAATGACTGATCCACTCGTGTTTTTTTAACTGATCCAGACTTTGGCAAAATCTGAACTCTTCTCAACTCCCTCCAAACTGGGTTTGAGATTGTTGCAGTGCCCTACAAAAGCTCAGTTTGTTTGATTACAAATAGCCTGTGGGTGTCACGGTAGCAGTGGTTGGAACTATTGCTTCACAGCGCCAGGGTCCTGGGTTCGATTTCCGCTTGGGTCACTGTCTGTGCGGAGTCTGCACGTTCTCCCCGTGTCTGTGTGGGTTTCCTCCGAGTGCTCCGGTTTCCTCCCAGAAGTTCTGAAAGACGTGCTTTTAGGTGAATTGGACATTCTGAATTCTCCCTCAGTGTACCCGAATAGGCGCCGCAGTGTGCCGACTAGGGGATTTTCACAGTAACTTCATTGCAGTGTTAATGTAAGCCTACTTATGACAATCATAAAGCTTACTATTATTACTTGTGCCAATTTTCTTAAGTTTTTGGCTCATTGTAGTGTGTCCAATCTTAGGGATGCAATTGACAAAGGGTCATCTGGACTCGAAACGTTAGCCCTTTTCTCTCCCTACAGATGCTGCAAGACCTGTTGAGATTTTCCAGCATTTTCTCTTTGGTTGGGATGCAATTTCTCTGCAGTTATACAGTGTTCTTCTTGCTTAAGGTACAAATGGTAAAGATTTTTTAAAAATTGTGTGCCTTCAAAGGTAAGGTCATGTCTGAAAGTACCTATGGCCGCTCCAGCCTCTGGTAAAGCCACCAAGACTGCATATCAAATGGAATTTATTGATGTTGAGTCACTGTTCAAGTAGACAAAAAAAGTAAAACTTTACCTGAAAAGGTTTATCGTGGCATAATCTAATTAGTCCTGTCTAGATTGTTATATACGTGTCGTCTATAAAGTAAGATTGCAACCGAGGAAGAAAGCTTTTTTTCCCATCTCAGTCAGCAGAAATTACAACTGATAAGAGACAATATTGGAAATAAAGCTACCAAAAGACGAGTGGTTAATTAACTACAAAAGCTGAAAATTCTGGAAATGTGCAGGCTTGAAGATTCAGTCATCTGGGGCGAAATTCTCCGACCCCATGCAGGGTCGGAGAATCGGCCGGCAGCGGCGTTAATCCCGCTCCCGCAGGCTTTTTAATTCTCTGACCGGCCAAAAACCGGCGCTGTGCAAATCCCGCCGGCAGCCTCTGAAAACAGCTGGCGCCGGCGGGATTTCATTATATTTTTGTTTCCACAAATCTCCGGCCCGGATGGGCCAAAGTCCCGCCGACGTGGCCACGGGTCATGTCGGCGGAAATCACAGTTGCTTTAAAACGGCGTCAACCATTGATGATGGTTGACGCCGTTCAGTGTGTGGGGGGGGGGGGGGGGGGTTGCGGCATTGGGGGGGTGGGTTGCGGCATGGGGGGGTGGGTTGCGGCATCGGGGGGGATGGGTTGCGGCATCGGGGGGGGTGGGTTGCGGCATCAGGGGGGGTTGCGGCATCGGGGGGGGTTGCGGCATCGGGGGGGGGTTGCGGCATCGGGGGGGGTTGCGGCATCGGGGGGGGTTGCGGCATCGGGGGTGGGTTGCGGCATCGGGGGGGGTTTGGGGGCAGCGGCGTGCAGAGAGGGGGGGCGACGGATGCCCGGGGCCAACGCACCGTCGCCCCCCCCTCTGTACGCCGCTGCCCCTACCCCAACCACCCCCCTCACCACCCCTACCTCCCTCCAACGCCCCTACCCCCCCTCCCCACCACCCCTACCCCCTCCCCACCACCCCTACCCCCTCCCCAACCCCCCTCCCCACCTGCAACGCCGCCCCCCCCATCTCTCGCAACGCCGCAACCCCCCACCCTCAACGCCGCAACCCCCCACCCTCTCAACGCCGGGTCCCCCCCCCTCAACGCCACAACCCCCCCTCAACGCCGGGTCCCCCCCCCCTCAACGCCGGTACCCACACCCCGTCCCCCGCCCTCTGAAGGCCGGTACCCACACCCCCCCTCTCTCCTCCTCCCCCCTTCCTTCCTCCTCCCCCCTTCTTCCTCCTCCCCCCCTTCCTTCCTCCGTCCCCCCTCCTTCCTCCTCCCCCCCTTCCTTCCTCCGTTAGTGGGGGGGGGTGCGGCGTTAGTGGGGGGTGGGGGGGTGCGGCGTTGGAGGTGGGTGGGGGGTGGGGGGATGCGGCGTTGGAGGGGGATAGGGGTGGTGAAGGGGTGGTGAGGGGGTTGGGGTAGGGGCAGCTGCGTGCAGAGGGGGGGCGACGGTGCATTGGCCCCGGGCATCCGTCGCCCCCCTCCTCTCCACGCCGCTGCCCGTACCCCAACCCCCCCCTCACCACCCCTACCCCCTTCACCACCCCTACCCCCCTCCAACGCCCCCCCCCCCCCTAACGGAGGAAGGAAGGGGGGGAGGAGGAAGGAAGGGGGGAGGAGGAAGGAGGGGGGGAGGAAGGAAAGGGGGGGAGGAAGGAAGGGGGGAGGAAGGAAGGGGGGGAGGAAGGGGGGGAGGAGGAAGGGGGGGAGGAGGAAGGAAGTGGGGGAGGAGGAGAGAGGGGGGTGTGGGTAACGGCCTTCAGAGGGAGGGGGGGGGTGTGGGTACCGGCCTTCAGAGGGAGGGGGACGGGGTGTGGGTACCGGCGTTGAGGGGGGGGGGGGACCCGGCGTTGAGAGTGGGGGGACCCGGCGTTGAGAGGGGGGGACCCGGCGTTGAGAGGGGGGTTGCGGCAATGAGGGGGGGTTGCGGCTTGAGGGTGGGGGGTTGCGGCGTTGCGAGAGATGGGGGGGTGGCGTTGGAGGGGGGTAGGGGTGGTGGGGAGGGGGGTAGGGGTGGTGGGGAGGGGGGTAGGGGCATTGGAGGGAGGTAGGGGTGGTGAGGGGGGGTGGTTGGGGTAGGGGGCAGCGGCGTACAGAGGGGGGGCGACGGTGCATTGGCCCCGGGCATCCGTCGCCCCCCCTCTCTGCACGCCGCTGCCCCCAAACCCCCCCCGATGCTGCAACCCCCCCCCCGATGCCGCAACCCCCCCCGATGCCGCAACCCCCCCCAAATGCCGGAACCCCCCCCCCCAAATGCCGGGGCTGTCTCCCTCCTCCCCCCCCCCCCAAATGCCGGTCTGTCTCTCTCTCTCTCTCCCCCCCCCCCCAATGCCGGGTCTGTCTCTCTCCTCCCCCCCCCCCCCCCCAAATGCCAGTCTGTCTCTCTCCTCCCCCCCCCCCAAATGCCAGTCTGTCTCTCTCCTCCTCCCCCCCCAAAATGCCGGTCTGTCTCTCGCCTTCCCCCCCCCCCCCCAAAATGCCGGTCTGTCTCTCTCCCCCCCCCCCCCCCCCAATGCCGGTCTGTCTCTCTCTCCCCCCCCCAAAAAAAACGCCGGGTCTCACCACTTCCGCAGCTGGTGAAACTGACGCGTATCGCGTCAGTCCGCTGCTGGACCCTCCGGGAACTGAGAATAGCCGCCTAAAAGAAGGCCCCCACGCCGGAGTCATCTACTCCAATTTTGCTCGCCGGAAATCGGCGTTACGACGGTCTGCAGAGAATTTCGCCCCAGGGGTCCAAACAGAGGAGAGAACCGAGATTAGTGAACATGGGCAAATCTTGTCAACCCAACAATATCAGCCAGTCCGAACCTAAACCCGCTCTAAAGGAGGGATATATGAAAAGTGACCAACACCTATTATCTTGGACCATTGGGCCACTCGGCCCTTTCCGGGCCGAGAATTGGTGGGCCGGCCACGTAGAGAGGCCCCTAACCGGCACCGCGCTAACCACGCCGGCGCCAATTCTCTGCTCTGCGGAGAATCGGGTGCCAGCGTCGGAGCGCGATTTGCACCAGTCGCGGGGATTCTCCGGCCCTGCTCCGGCCTGAGAGAATCCCACCCACAATATTTTGGAGTCAACTACTTCCTGTGGTAACGAATTCCACAGACTGACCACTCTCTGGGTGAAGAAATTTCTCATCTCTGTCCTAAATGGTCTACCCCGTATCCTCAGCCTGTGACCCCTGGTTCTGGACCCCCACCACCGGGAACATCCTTCCTGCATCTACCCTGTCTAGTCCTGTTAGAAATTTATCGGTTTCTATGAGATCCCACCTCATTCTTCTGAACGCCAGTGAATACATTCCTAACCAATTCAATCTCTCCTTGCACACAAGTCCTGCTATCCCAGGAATCAGTCTGGTAAACTTTCACTGCACACTCTCTATAGCTAGCACATCCTTCCTAAGATAAGGAGACCAAAACTGCACACAATATTCCAGGTGTGGCCTCACCAAGGCCCTGTATAATTGCAGCAAGATATCCCTGCTCCTGTACTTGAATCCTCTCCCAATGGAGGCGGAAATAGGTGGTCTTGGTGAATGTGCAGATATATGGTAGGAAGTTCATTTTGGCAAATATGACACCAGTTTTGCGAACAGTCTGGTTTAGTTTCAGACAGTTGCTGGAGAAAGGGATGGAATCAGTAGCCCGGGAAAGGAGTTGGGAGCAGGGACTGAAGACAATGGCTTCCAACTTCTTAATATTTAATTGGTAGCAATTTTTGGATATTGGATAAGTAGTCAGGTAATTTGGTAACAATAGAGGAGTCTAAAGAGTTGGTGGTAAGATGAAGCTAGGTGTCAACAGAATACCTGTGAAAATGAATGTGTTTTCGGACGATGTTACTAAGGGGTACCATGTAGATGAGAAACGGGGAGAGGGGGGGGGGGGGGCGAAAGTATATATCCTTGATGGACACTTATCACAGGAGGTCAGGGTGGAGGAGACAGTGGAGGTTAACAAATGGTTTGCAGTGGAGGAAAGAAGATGGTTGTTTCATTTGCATCAAAGAAATAACAGGGAATTTCCAAACTGCCTAACTCCGCAGGAAGCTAAACATTTGACTCTGAATTGGGTGGGGGCTGGTGGGGAGTTACTGTGAAATTATTTCAGTGAGTCATAAACTATGGGAAGAATTCCACACGTGAGGCCCAGAACCTCACAAGAGTTTTCTCAATACGTCCGTGACAGCATAGCTACTCCGGCATTTGAGAATTAAGAAGTGAGAAGTGGGTAATAAGCAGCTTCTTGATGTAGGGCGAGAGTGAATTATGGAGAGTAGTGAGTAAGTAAACTGTCTGGGGTGGGAATGAGCTGTGCTGCTGTACAGATGTTCTGACATCAAATGAGATTTAGCAATGGGAGTGTAACCAACTTGAATTGACCCTTTTTACTTTTCAAATATTAATCATAAAGGAAAATTAAATTGGTATAAGGAAACCAGGACACCATTCCCTTCTTCTCAGTATTTAGAACCATTCAACCAACCTATAAAGCCATCACATTAAGAGATTTTCCCCACTCAAGGTGCCTATTCAGGCTGGATGTATTCCTGGACATTTCATCACATGACAGCCTGCAGCCAACAAACTTGCCACGCTTCTCTCTCCCATCCCATATCTGGTGACTGAAGCTGAATATGTATACTCGCAGAGGTCAAGTGAGGATTGGGGATTAGTTTCATTAAGGTGCGGGGAATCCAAAATAAGTGAAAAGTAAACATTTATTTTACAACCATTATTTACATGTGTACCGGTAGAACCTCATCGGGTACTCTCTCACGCCTGTTGGTCGGCTCCAGACTGGCTGACCTTTTATATAAATACGGGTAAGCCACCCCAAACCCGAACGGGGCTGGTACTCCTTAAGGGGCATGGGGAAAACATTCATCCCCACACCTTTTGTCCCATGCAGGTGATTACATTAATGTTATATATTTTATTCTTTCACACAATATGTGTGTCACAGGCTAGGCATTTATTGTCCATCCCTATTTACTTATTGCCCATCCCTAAAGAAAGTGGTGGTGTGCTGCCTTCTGTTCAAATAGTCCTTGCAATCCATGTTCTGTAGGTACACTCACACAGTACTTTTAGGAGGGGATTTCCAGGATGTTGACCCAGTGCCAGGGAAGGTTAATCACAGTTGAATAGCCTGTTGACCCATACTGTCTAAGCCCAGCTAGGAATAATAGGAATAGGTACACCAATGCAGCTGGTGGAGCATTGTGGCCGGGGGGGGGGGGGGGGGGGGGGGGGAAGGAGGGAGTCAATTGGGAAATAAAACTCAAAAGTATATTTAATCCGCCTTGCTATTGCTTAGACAATGTACACAATCTCCACATTACTGTTGACCTCTGATATTTCAGCCCAAGCTGCAGTGGTACTTGGGACTGTCGTCTTCCTCTTCTTGCTTCGAGTTGCTCTTCATCTCTGGAGGAGGAGATGCGCCTGTTGTCATTACGAAAGCTCAAACTTCACTTTGTCCGGGAACCTAATTTATCGCCAACTGATGACAACAGTAACCACCAGGTTCCATGTCCGTTCTTCTCCAGCCAACCAATAGCTTGTTGCTGAGTGTTGCTTTTACTTAATTGCTCTGTTTGAATTTCAATGGCTTCTGTGTTTCTAACCATAGATGAGTGACCTCAAATAAGAAAAGCTTGATATAACCTAATTTCCTGGTCGGTGCTGAATTAGCTGATATTAACATGGGCAACATGTGAGATGATCCAATTGCTAGTGGTGACCTTTGAACGGGCACACCATAGCTCAGGCTGGTCACCCTGGTAGTGGGTTTCGGGATAAAAACTGAGGTTTAAAGTGTACGACTCCTAACCCCCTTTCAGGCTTAGAAACTTCACGTTTGGTGTTTCTTAGTTTTGAATCTTAGCACTGACCCTCCTTGACACAGACCAATGAGGCCAATTGTATGACTCGTGTAAATGCCCTGGTTCAGATCAGCCAACTCAACACCAAAAAGGGATCATATCAAAACTTGAGCTTCAGAAAAAGGTGGCCTGCATTTATATAGCACCTTTATTGTAATAACACATTCTGAGGTATTTTCTCAGTGATATCAACACCTTAGTTAACGAAGTGGGTTTTCAGAACCATCTTAAAGGAGAAGAGAGATCTAGAGAGGCAGAAAGGTTTAAGGAGGGAATTCTAGAGATTAAGGACCAGACATTCAATGGAAAAGCCACTAGTTGAAAGCAGGGTGGCACTGCTGCATCACAGAGCCAAGGACCCAGGTTCGTTCCTGGCCCCAGGTCACTGTCCTTGTGGAGTTTACACATTCTCCCCGTGTCTGCCTGGGTCTCACCTCCACAACCCAAAGATGTGCAGGGTAGGTGGATTGGCCATGGTGAATTACCTCTTAATGGGAAAAAAATTGGGTACTCTACATTTAAAAAAAAAATGAAATTAGGATGTGTAAAGGGCCTGAACTGGAGTGCTTCAGAGATTTCAAAGGGCTGTGGGGTTCGAAGAGGTTATACAGATAGGGATCGGTGAGGCCATGGCTGAGAATTTTAAATTTGAGGAATTGTTAGACTGGGAGGAAACGTAGGTCAGAAAGTACAAGGGTGATGGGTCGATTGAACTGTCTTGTGTTGGGTACAGGCAGCAGTTTTCGGTGAGCTGAAGTTTACAGAGAGTGGAAGATACTGGCCAGGACAGCATTGGAATTGTTGAGTCCACTGTTAGCAAAAACGATGGATGACGGTTTTCACAACAGATGGGTTGAGTCCGGGGCAAAGATGAGTGACATGGGTATTATCAGCTTACAGGCAGAATCCTACCATTTCTGGTTTAAAGTGTCAGTTCAGCTCTAAATGACACATCTTAAGCTCTGCATGATTGGTGTATTGGGCAGAATGAGTTCAATGTTATGAATGTCCTTTTCTCAGACCACTACTGTTCATGTTACCCTCTCCCCACTGACAATAATTTGATCCTTACCCTTCCCTTCCTCTCCAACAACAGCAGAAAGTGTCTTGAGTGCCTTCAATGCAGATTTATACCGGCCTCCAGTGGATTACAGTGCGACAAATTATCCAGAAAGAAACATTAGAAATCTCGGGCTCATTGGGCAGTATGAACAGGAAACAAAATCACATTAATCAAAGTAAGAAATCTGTCATCAAAATCAGAGACTTCAATGATCTTTGTGAAAATCCCCTTCTGCTTGACAAAATATTACTTTCAGGCAAGAGTCAAACACCAAACTCACAGTGGAATGTAAGATTTGTTTTCTAGATGCATGATGAACAGGCAAAGTTTGACTTCCAGAGGCGCAGACAAGATGGATCCAAAGATACAGACAAGCAGACTGACATAGAGATACAGACAATTGGAGTGATGCAGAGATACAGTCAGACAGACCAATCCTCCGCTACAGAGGTGGACAGACCTAGACATGCAAATAGGTGGACACACCTCGGGGGAAAATCACCGGCCGATTTCTAACTCATAAAAGTGTCTGTTCTGGGCAGAAATAGAGGGTCGTTCCCGGCGTTACCCAACAGCACTTTTTTTTAGTGCCCCAGTGGGGAATGTCCCCCCCCTTGAGGCCCAAGGGGCCCCCACCTTGAGCCCCGCTCATTGTAATTTCCTGCACCAAAGAGTTCCAGCAAGTGGAGCTCCTCTATGCAGGAAAAGATCAGGACGGCATTTAAAAATGGAGTGCTGATCTCTCGATCCCCCCCACCCTCCCAACCCAGCTATAAGGGGTCGTCGAGCCCATCCCCTCCCCCGTACCCCATCTCACACGGGCTGGGCATCCCGGGCCTGATCCCGGGTGGGCAAAATCCCAGCGCCACATGGGCACCCTGACAATGCTAGGCTGGCAGTGCCACCTGGGCACATCAGACTGGCAATGCCAGTGTCCAGGTGGTACCATAAGTGCCAGGGTGCCACCCTGCCTAGTGGCCGACCACTCAGGGGCCTCTGATCACCTGGGAGACCCCCCCCACCCCCAAAGGTACAGTTCCACCTGGTTCCCGTTTGTCAGAACCAGCACTGAATGGCACACAGCTGGGGCCTCCTCAGCGAGGCCGATAGATGCCGGGTGGCCATTAGATCTGGTCTGAGCACGGTAAGTGTGTTCTTAAGGTCACATAGCCATGCGAGACTAGTTCTCGTTCATTACGGGCGGGACCCAGATCTTGGATGTCTCGTGAGACCTTACGAGGTGTCAACGGCAGTCGGGAATTCTCCCAGGCCTCTCCTGGGATCTACAGGCCGCATCGTGCCCCAGTTCCGGTGGGACACACCTGTAGATTACGGCCACTATGTGTGACCCAGAAATGGGTTGACCCAGAGATACAGGCAGACCGATCAACCCAGATGAAGAGGGGTAAAACTGACATGGAGATCCAGACGGATGGACTGATCAAGAGATACAGACAGGAATAAGGAACAGACCACCGCAGTTGGACATTTAACCCCTCAAGCCTGTTCCGCCTTTAAATAAGATCATAACTGACCTGTGACCAAATTGCAAATCCTCACCTTAGCCCCAAATCATACCATTGGTTAATAAAAATTTATTAATCTCAGATTAAAAATTAACAATTTATCGAGCATCAATTGTTACTTGCAGAAGGGAATTTCAAATTTTTGCTGACTTCTATGTGTAGAAGTGTTTCATAATTTCATTCCTGTCCGACTCTAATGTTTAGACTATATCTCCGAGGCATGACACCCCACCCAACCAGGGGAAATAGTTTATCCCTTGGCGCGGTAGCACAGTGGTTAGCTCCAGGGTCCCAGGTTTGATACCCGGCTTGGGTCACTGTCTGAGCGGAGTCTGCATGTTCTCCCAGTGTCTGTGTGGGTTTCCTCCGCTACAGTCCAGGTTGCAGGTTAAGTGGATTGGCCATGCTAAATTGCTGTTAAGTGTCCAAAAAAGGTTAGGTGGGGTTACTGGGATAGGGTGCTCTTTCTAAGGGCCAGTGCAGACTCGATGGGCCGACTGGCCTCTTTCTGCACTGTAAATTCTATGATTCTATCTCTGTTACTCTACCTGTTCCCCTTAATGTCTCGAACTTTTTCAGCAAATGACTCCTTAACCGTCTAAATTCCCGGTTTGTTACGCAATGCTGGTTGCGTAATCTTTCCTTGTAATTTAATCCGTGGGAGTTCAGGTATCTGGTAAATCTATGTTGCATTCCCAGCAAGGCCGATTTATCCTTCATACGGTGTGGTACCCAGAACTCCTCTGAGTACTCCAGCTGTGGCCTAACCAGGGCTTTGTGTAGATGAAGGATGACTTTTACCTCTTTCATTCTAGTCAGCTAGATTTAACGGACCAAGTTTCCATGAGTCTTTTTGATTGCTTTCTAATGACCTCTGTACGTAGACCCTCGAGGTCTCTTTGGATCTCTGTTTCTAACTTTTCACCATTTAGAAAGTACCTATTCTATGCTTTTTTGGGTAAAATAGTTTACCTAATATACACTATTTACCATAGTTTTCAATTTTCAATAGAAAAATTCACGATCTATTCATTCTCAGTTTAAGCTTGCATCCACATTGCCTACAATACCTCCTACTTCCATGTTATTGAGTAGCATTTAAGCAAATAGTCATTGGTTGAAGCCTAACACTGATCCATGTGGGACACCAACAGTCACATCCTATCAATTATCCTTTCTCTCCTCTGCCATTCAAGGAATTTCCTAAGCTTGTGAATAATTTCCATTAATTCTATGAGTTTCAACTTTAGTTAACAGCCTATGAGGAACAAATCCAGAGATGCATTTGGATTGTGTGATACGGACCTGTTCTTTTATGCCATTTCCTCCCGGCTCTCTGGCCTTCGTGCGTGAAAATCCCACGGGAAATGTTGGCCAGCTGTTGAGCTGAGCTAGCACGGAGCCATTGGTGAATGCAAGTGGCAAATGGGAATGAGATGAAGAAGAAACTAAAAGTGTTTGTAAGATCGCTGCATGCATTCAACAACAGCTTGCAGCAGCTACTCCTTCAACTTCTCAAACCTCTGGCACGAAAATCTGTAGAGCAGCTTTTATCATGTCTGCTGATGGTGATTCATACACAAATACAGTGCCTTATATTACTGTAGTGCAAGTACCATTTCCTAATGTACAACTTACTGTGGTCTGTAATAACATACCTGTTATACATTGTGCAGAATTGGTGCTATTGCAGTTTAATACTATGCATGTAATACACTGCGGAATTGACTTTGTAGTTTGTGACACTGTACCTATTATACACTGTGTAGAATTGGTGATACTGTATTCTGTAACACTGTGCCTGTTATAACTGTGTATTAGTGATACGGTATTCTGTAACTCTGTACCTATTATACACTGTGTAGAATTGGTGATACTGTATTCTGTAACACTGTGCCTGTTATAACTGTGTATTGGTGATACTGCATTCTGTAACTCTGTACCTATTATACACTGTGTAGAATTGGTGATACTGTATTCTGTAACACTGTCTGTTTTAACTGTGTATTGGTGATACTGTATTCTGTAACACTGTGCCTGTTATAACTGTGTATTGGTGATACTGCATTCTGTAACTCTGTACCTATTATACACTGTGTAGAATTGGTGATACTGTATTCTGTAACACTGTCTGTTATAACTGTGTATTGGTGATACTGTATTCTGTAACACTGTGCCTGTTATAACTGTAGTATTGGTGATACTGTATTCTGTAACTCTGTGTCTGTTATAACTGTGTATTGGTGATGCTGTATTCTGTAACACTGTGCCTGTTATAACTGTGTATTGGTGATGCTGTATTCTGTAACACTGTACCTATTATACACTGTGTAGAATTTGTGATAGTGTATTCTGTAACACTGTGCCTGTTATAACTGTGTATTGGTGATACTGTATTCTGAAATGAAATGAAAATCGCTTATTGTCACGAGTAGGCTTCAATGAAGTTACTGTGAAAAGCCCCTAGTCGCCACATTCCGGCGCCTGTCTGGGGAGGCTGGTACGGGAACACTGTACCTATTATACACTGTGTAGAATTAGTGATACCGTATTCTGTAACACTTTGCCTGTTATAACTGTGTATTGGTGATACTGTATTCTGTAACACTGTGCCTGTTATACGCTGTAGTATTGGTGATACTGTATTCTGTAACTCTGTACCTATTATACGCTGTAGTATTGGTGATGCTGTATTCTGTAACACTGTGCCTGTTATAACTGTAGTATTGGTGATACTGTATTCTGTAACTCTGTACCTATTATACGCTGTAGTATTGGTGATACTGTATTCTGTAACACTGTGCCTGTTATAATTGTAGTATTGGTGATACTGCATTCTGTAACTCTGTACCCAATATGATTGTTAATTATAATTTGTTGTGGAATTGTGGGAAAGTCCCATGTGGGACTTGCCACCTGGAATTGTATACAAAAAGTAAGCAGAAAAGTTCAAAGTTAAGCAACTGATTCCTTTTTTTGTGTTTTTGGTTGAAGGATAATTATTGGTCGGGATACCAGGAGAGCTCTCAGCCCTTTAAGCAGCACAGTTGCAGTAGTATCGACTGTGTCACTTCAAGAAGGTGTGGCTCACCGGCTGTTTCTTATTGAAAAAGAAACTTGGATGTAGTTATCAGCACCAATCTGGGCATCATATTAAGATCATCTTTGGGGCCGGTTTAGCTCACTTGGCTGGCCAGCTGGATTGTGATGCAGAGCAAGGCCATAAGCGCGGGTTCAATTCAGGGGGAACCGGCTGAGGTTATTGGTGAAGGCCCTGCCTTCTCAAGGTTGCCCCTCGCCTGATGTGCGGTGATCCTCAGATTAAATCACCACCAATCAGATCTACCCCTCAAAGGGGAAAGCAGCCTATGGTCATCTGGGACTATGATGATTGCACCATAATTATGTATTGGTGATACTTTATTCTGTAACTCTGCACCCGTTATAACTGTAGCATTGATGTTGTGGTCTGTAATAGTGTACATATGGTAGTTAGCAGTAGGAGAATTGCAATTATAAATCACATTAAATAAAGTTTAGATCTTAAACAAAAAATAAACCATGTCATCTTGATTTTCTCTTGACTTTTAAAATCACTTGGTGGAAGCTTGAAATAAAGAAAGGCCTCCCATAGCACTCAGCTCCCTCCTACAGACCCACATAGTCGCCCAACACAAACTACCCATGCAATCAGTTATGGAAACAGAGAGCAATTGAGCTGCTCGAATGAGGGCTCCCAATTTCAGTTTTAAAAATCTGATTGATCGTGAGTTAGGGACAGGTGATGGCTGCAGAAAACGGTGAACATGGGAAAATCTTAAATGACAGCATGTTTAGTGAGGCAGTCCAAACTGGCAGTCCCAAGTTGCTCAGATAGTAAGGCACTGAACCACACAGCTCACCCTGGGATTCAAGTCTGATATTTTGAGTCAGCCAATCTGTGTGAGCCATGATGTGGAGATGCCGGCGTTGGACTGGGGTGAGCACAGTAAGAAGTCTTACAACACCAGGTTAAAGTCCAACAGGCTTGTTTCAAACACTAGCTTTCGGAGCTAGTGATTCACTTGAGGACGGAGCAGTGCTCCGAAAGCTAGTGTTTGAAACAAACGTGTCTTCAATCTGTGTGAGGGCAGTGGTAGGATTGTACAAATTTCCACAGTGGACCCCGAGTACAAACGGGAAAAGACAGGGGACTGGATTCCCCACTGTTGGGGTCCTTTGTTGCACCAGCAGTCCGGGGATTTCCTGACGGCATGGGGCTGCCCACAATGGGAAACCCCATTGGCCGGCTGATGAGATGGAGAATCCGGAGGGCGTGCCATACCAGAAATCTGATTCAGTGGGACGGAGAATCCCGCCCAGGATTCGTGCTCCTGATTGTTATTCAGCAGCGACTCCCTGGAAAATCCACAGCATAGATTACTGAGCCAGGCCCTGTAATGCCTGGATGGTAAAACAGTCTGTCAATATGTACAGTCTGGGCATGCACATAAGCAACTGGTATTTTGCTGAGGCATGGGAGGAAAGACATCACTCATGGAACTGTACCCAGCAAGAGTTTGCATCTTTGTCATAGGAAGGGTGACATTTTTTTTAGTGCAGCAAAGAATCCCACCCACAATGTTGGAGCATGCATTCTCAGCCATATTCCCAACAGTTTTACATGCTTAATGAAAATCATTAGCTGAATGTAGACCACAAACTTCTGGATGGAATGAGGAAAATCCAGTGGGCAGGTTAGTCTGCAGGATGATGAATAATATTAAGATAAATAATAATAGATTGCTTTCACTGGAAGAGAAATTTTCAAAACAGAACATAAATTTCAGACAATCACAAAGTGCAGGGCAGCGTAACTAAACCAAGTTGTTCACGGGGAAAGAATACCAAGGCAGACCTGAGGGCAATGGCCTGTCTTTGTGCTGAAACATTCTAGGGTGGATGCTTAGAGGCCATATTTCAATTGTAATTAATATACCAGGAGTCAAGGGAGACAGGAAATCCAACTATTACAAACTAGCATGTGGAAAGAAAATATTGATATTTGCAGGTCTTCCCTTGCTTGTGTTTTGTTAGAAGGCCTTCTCATACACGCCTGTCAACTGCAGTGTATGAACAATATTAGTGAAAAGCAGCGGTTATCAGCCTCGCAAACAAAACTGGGCGACCTGGCAGCAATCTGAACGTATCATGGACTGAAAAAAACCCCATTTTCACCCAGGCAGGTCCATACTTCCACTGGTATCTCATCTAGTCTGACCGCTTTGCCATTTGTAATTCCTTTCAGCGCTGTTTTGATTTCTTCCAGGTTAAGGCTAGTTGTCATTCCTTGCTTTGCAGCCATCTCTTCTCACAACCCCTACGGTGCAGATGTAGGCCATTCAGCCCATCGATTCTGCACCATCTGAAGGAGCACCCTACACAGACCCACTCCCCCACTCTGTCCCCATAGCCCGACCTAACCTACACATCTTTGGGCATTAAGTGGTAATTTAGCATGGCCAATCCGCCTAACCAATCTGTCTTTGTTCTTGGGTTTTCTTCATTCATAAGCCAGTTGAAGAATTATTAAAGGATTGACCCAGCTCTTGCAGCTGCCATTCTGAAGAGATCTTTATGTTTCTTTTTGGTGTGCAGACTGTCATACATTTCTTTCATGGACATGGATCTTTCTCTTTCAATCAATTTCTTTGCATTACTTGTTGCTTTTTGTAATGTTCTTCATCATTGTTGAGTCCTTACTGTTTCCACTTCTTTTACAGTTCCTTCTTTTCTCTTAAATCACTTTGTGTTTTCACTTCACCACCAAGTTTCTTTTCCAATCTTTCTCCTCCCTGATGGTCTTTCGTACAATTCTTCACCAGTTTCCCTAATTAAGTCTGCCAACAAGTTCCACCAGTCTTCCAGTGTCTGTCATGACTTCTTCTATTTCTCTTAGCTGTCTCTCCATCTGCTCCCTGAAGTCACCCTTCATTTGCAAGTCTTTGAGCTTCCAGCACTTGATGCTTTGTCGACCTCTCATCTGTTGCCATTTTGTTTTCTTCAGCAATGTCATCAGCATTCTGTGTTGGGTGGTCAGTGCCTCAGTTGGGAAGACTTTCTTTGCATGTTGTTTTCTAACCAGGATGTAGTTGCATTTCTCTACCACCACTGTTGCAGATTATAAGGCAGTTTCTGCAGTTTTGGTACACGTGTTTAGTTCTACCAGTTGGTATAGTTTCATAGAATTTACAGTGCAGAAGGAGGCCATTCGGCCCATCGAGTCTGCACTGGCTCTTGGAAAGAGCACCTTACCCAAGCCCATACCTCCACCCTATCCCCATAACCCAGTAACCCCACCCAACATTAAGGGGCAATTTGGACCCTGAGGGCATTTTATCATGGCCAATCCACCTAACCTGCACATCTTTGGACTGTGGGAGGAAACCGGAGCACCCGGAGGAAACCCACGCACACACGGGGAGAACGTGCAGACTCCACACAGACAGTGACCCAGCGGGGAATCGAACCTGGGACCCTGGCTCTGTGAAGCATTTGTGCTATCCACAATGCTACCGTGCTGCCCATCAGCAACTCCAGGATCTTGGCTTCCTCTTCATTTGCTTCTCCAAAACCCTGTCCAATAAGGATCCCATCCTGCTCTCCCCCTCCCCATGTGTCCATTTAGGAATCCTATCACCACGACCCTGTCACAGCTTGGTGTTTGATTTGTGTTGTCCACTTGTTCTTCTTCCTCTTTTGTCCTCACCTGGACTGTGGTGCAGAACAACTAACTGTTTGTCCCAATTTCTCGCTTTACTTTGATGATTCTGTCACTGATTCTGTCAACTGACAGAACCTCGTCCTTCATTTCCTTGCTTAGTACTATTCCGGCACCATTTCGTCTCCCATCCCGTCCGTGGTGGGAAAGCTTTATCCATGATCAACTTCTCTTGTTTTACTGCCTTTTCACTATGTTCTCTGGAGACTAATGATTTTTAAGCCTTTTCTCACTATCAGGTTAGTTCTTCACTGGTTCTCTTTGTCAGTCTACTGACAGTTCGGCTTGCTATTTTGAGTTTGGTCATCTTTTCACCTCTCCTCTGGGCTTTCTTCTTTAACCACCCTTGTCCATTGGATGGTAACTCTTGCTCATTCCTCACAATGCGTAGACATGGACCCTGTCATGGACGCTTAAATGGGGGCCATTTCTATTCATAGCAACCATTTGTTGGATTTGGTGGGTGGTTTTACAACTAGATGCTCTTCCGGCCACTAACCCTCCCCATTTGTCCAGGCTTGGGATAGGCACCGGTACACACTCGCTGGGTTTAGAGGTGTTTGTGTCAAAACACTGATATTCACCCTGCTAGGAAACCCACCTAAATCAATCATTCCCATGATTTCATTCCCGTTAAGACAGTAATCCCAGATGCAAGGAGAGGACACGCATGTGTTGGCTAAAATAGCATGAATTGAGTTTCTGCAGTGCTACTAGAGACGGTGCTGTGGAACTAGCAACTTCTGATGGGGAATGCTCTGCCTCCAGCCACTTTCCGTGACATGCCATCTTGAAAAGGGTGGTCACTTGAATATTTGTGTGTGCAATGGAAAAACTGGTCTAGCCCTATTCTGATGTGACAACCATCTGCTAAATTTAGACCACTCGGGTCCACTGAGCAAAGTGAAACATCACTCCACAAAGATCGCTCCTTCAATTCTAGATGGACCCTGCACCATCACTATTTATATAAATCGCAGCTCATGTGCTTATGTTATGGAAGTAGTGTGCTGAGTATTTAGCAGTTGGTGCTTACAGTCAGGCAGGGAAGAAGAATAACTATTCCAAGTATGGGGGCAGTTTTTACAAGTTTGTTGTTCTGCAATATGACCAGAACATGGAGCAACGGATGCAGAGAGAGGAAGCTCCATGAAGAGAGAGAGGAGGAGAGTTGTCCATAGACAGGTCTACTCACCAAGGTTTTCAGAGCTGTTCGATCTTCACCTGACCCAGCAGCAAGCCTGAGGTGACTCTAGTTCAACAGGGAGGTGGTTATTGAGCAGTGCAACGTCCTGCAACCTGACCAGAATGGGGCTAGTGTTGCCAGTGGCTCTACAGATAACCATCACCCTCAGTTTTACATCTCAGGATCATACAGGGGGAGCAACGGAGGACAGTCCAGATCAGATCTTAAAGTTTGTTGTGGACAGCCACATTCTCCAAAGCCTAGTCATTACGAGGGCACAGCTATTACCTCCAGGAATCCAGTGGCCATCTCTAGAGCAGATAAGAGGTGTTGTAGGAGGGACAAGAGGTAGGGAGGAGGCATTTTGGATCCCTTGTAACTGGATAGGCTGTTGAAGAGCAGATTATGAAGCTCTGGTTCCGCTGAAACAATTTTACTTGATCAATATAAACCTAACTTTCCAAGTGGCTGCGTAGCCATCTGGACGTCCCATCACAGGGTCCCCTCAGCCATAATCCAATGATAAAAGCCACCAACAAAAACTTTTACATCACATCTTTATCCAAGCATACATCCAATTGTACAACAAAAAGTGCTACACACCCTTATGTGTTCGCTTTGTGCCTATCTTGAAGGTGCCCATGCCGCGCTATCCCAGTGGCTACAGTACGGCTGTTTGAAGGCTGCTATGTTTCACTGGATGGTCTTGCCACTGAGAGCTCTCGGCCTTGTCGACCCGACTTTGGCCAGCAACACCTTGGCATGGGTGGCAACAGTTTGGGCTGGCTGACAGGCAGTGTTGGGAGCACGATTACGGTCATCCTGCAAAAGGACAGTAGGTTTTCCCTGCACAGTGCCATTACGACTCCCACAGGTTGGCACTACGGCACGGTAGAAATCTGTTGAGAGCCTGCATGCCCTTCTTTTTTAATTATTTTTTTTAAAGTAAGGGGTAATTTAGTGTGGCCAATCCACTTACCCTGCACATCTTTGGGTTGTGGGGATGAGACCCACGCAGACATGGGGAGAAATGTGCAAATTCCAAATGGGCAGTGATCCGGGGCTGGAATCAAACCCGGGTCCTCAGTACCGTGAGGGAGCAGTGCTAACCACTGCGCCACCGCGCCGCTCTTGCATGCTCTTTTGAGCACTGAGATTTGAAGGAATTATGTCAAATTCAGGATCAAGCTTGGGACCTTTCTCAATTCTTTGGTTAAGTAGCATTTACTCTCTGAATTATTAGGATCCACTCCCCTCCATCACTGGCATATTGTGACTGCATTGTGCTCTATCCATAGGCTGCAGTGGAGCAAGCCGCCAACGTAGCCAGGTTCGATTCCCGGCTGGGTCACTGTCTGTGTGGAGTCTGCACGTCCTCCCCCTGTGTGCGTGGGTTTCCTCCGGGTGCTCCGGTTTCCTCCCATAGTCCAAAGATGTGTGGGTTAGGTGGATTGGCCATGATAAATTGCCCGTAGTGTCCTAATAAAAGTAGGGTTAAGGGGGAGGTTGTTGGGTTACGGGTATAGGGTGGATACGTGGGTTTGAGTAGGGTGATCATGGCTCGGCACAACATTGAGGGCCGAAGGACCTGTTCTGTGCTGTACTGTTCTATGTTTCTTCAGCAACATCTCAAAGTCTCTGACCTCAAACAACCGACAAGGACAATAGTAGGGGTTGTCTTGGGAAACCATCACCTTCAAATGCCCCGTCCAGTCACACACCAACCCAACTTGCACTGTAGGAGTACCTCCACTATATGGACTGTAGCATTTCAAGGCAGATATCCTTCTGAATAGCAATTAGGGATAAAAAATATATGTTGGCTTTGTCAGAGATGGTCGCCTCCTGAGAATGAATAATAATAAAAGAGAAGGATAGAGTTAACACCTGTGAGAAAGTTTAATATTATCCCTCAACACCCAGTGGGGAGCAATCCCTGAAAAGACCATGGGTTGACTCTTAACTGCCCTCTGAAATGGTCAAGCAAGCCACTCAGTACAAGGGCAATTAGGGATTGGCAATCAATGCTGTGCCAACCACGTCCACATTGCATGAAAAGAATAAAGGCAGAAAAATCATCACTTATGATGCCACCGATGAGCACAGGGCAATGGACCAAACTGATTATTTGAGTTTTCCAAACCAGATGGAAAGAAATTAAGGGAAGAAATTGAGTTTGGATTAGAATTAGGTTGATGAACACTGCATCCGCACTCTCCTCCCCACATCATAATTACCTCCCCAACAACCCCACCTGACACACGCTTTGCCCCACACCATCCCCACAGGCCACCCAGGGAGCTTTGGGATTGGTAAATTCACCTTTCAGTTTTCTAACAAGCTCATAGGTTAATGATCAGAGCGGAAATCCAACAAATAGAATTCCTGTTTCATGGCGATGCTGTTTTCATCCAGGTGGAACTGGCTCTGCAGTGTCACCACGTAATAGTCACTAGGGTCTGCAAACAACGAACAGCACAAATCCGCTATCGCCATCCCATATGTCACCTTATCAGATGGCCCTGCAACACACAAAACCAGCATTTTAGCGACTGCACTCGTAAACAGATTCAGCGAGGCTCTTTCAGTTTTGATACCGATTCCATTGTGGGACGTTAGCAATGAATTAACCGTGTAATGCAACTGCCCTGCTGAGCAGACTTACAGACAGGGTAAGGAAGTGGCAGAGTAGTAATGTCATTGGACAATAATACAGAGGCCCAGGCTAATTCTCTGCAGGAACACAGGTTTGAATCCCACTATGGCAGCCGGTAGAGATTAAATCAACAAGTAAATCTGGAACTGAAAGCTAGTCTCAGTAATCGTGATAATGTTTATTTATTTTTAAAAAAATAATTTTAATTCAAATTTTCACATTTTCACAAAAAAGAAAACAATAACAGAAAATTCGAAGAACAAAAAAAAACAGAACTTCCTCCCCCGCCGTAAATACAAAAGAGAAACAATAAATTAACGCCCGTCATTGGGAAAAAACAGATATTCAACCCAAAACAAAAACAAAGAGACCCCCTCCCACCGGGTTGCTGCTGCTGCTGACCTTTTGTTTTTACCGTTCTGCCAGGAGATCTAGGAATGGTTGCCATCTCCTGAAAAACCCCTGCACTGACCCCCTTAGGGCAAATTTCACCCTCCCCAATTTAATAAACCCCGCCATATCATTGACCCAGGCCTCCACGCTTGGGGGCCTCGCATCCTTCCACTGAAGAACAATCCTCCGCCGGGCTACTAGGGACGCAAAGGCCAGAACACCGGCCTCTTTCGCCTCCTGCACTCCCGGCTCCACTGCAACCCCAAATACTGCGAGTCCCCAGCCTGGATTGACCCTGGATTCTACCACCCTCGATACCGTCCTTGCTACACCCTTCCAAAATTCCCCCAGCGCTGGGCATGCCCAGAACATGTGGACATGGTTTGCTGGTCTCCCTGAGCACCTAATACACCTGTCCTCGGTCCCAAAAAACCGGCTCACCCTTGTCCCAGTCATATGAGCCCTATGCAGTACCTTAAACTGTATGAGGCTAAGTCTCGCACACGAAGAGGAGGAGTTCACCCTTTCTAGGGCATCCGCCCACGTCCCCTTCTCAATCTCCTCACCCAGTTCCTCCTCCCATTTATCTTTCAGCTCCTCCACCGAGGCCTCGTCTACCTCCTGCATCACCTGGTACACTTCCGAGATCCTCCCCTCTCCAACCCACACCCCCGAGAGCACCCTGTCCTGGACCCCACGCGGCGGCAGCAGGGGGAACCCCGCCACCTGACAAACGCACTTACTTGAATGTACCTAAAGGTGTTCGCCGGGGGAAGCCTGAACTCCCCTTCCAGCTCACCCTGGCTCGCAAACTTCCCGTCTATGAACAGGTCCCCCAGCCTTCTGACACCTGCCCTGTGCCAACTCAGGAACCCGCCATCAATTCTCCCCGGAACAAACCGGTGGTTCCCTCATATCGGGGACCCCATCGAGGCCCCCACCTCCCCCCTGTGCCGCCTCCATTGCCCCCAAATCTTGCTGCCACCACCGGGCTTGTGGTATACCTCATTGGAGGGAGCAGCAGCGGCGCCGTTGCCAGCGCTTCCAGGCTCGTACCCACACAGGATGCCATCTCCAGCCTCTTCCATGCCGCCCCCTCCCCGTCCATTACCCACTTACGCACCATCGCTGCATTGGCAGCCCAATAATACTCACAGAGGTTGGGCAACGCCAGCCCCCCCCATCCCTGCCCCGCTCCAAGAACACCCGTCTCACCCTTGGAGTCCCGTGTGCCCACACAAACCCCGTAATGCTCCTGTTAACCCGCCTGAAAAAGGCCTTCGGGATAAGGATGGGAAGGCACTGGAACAGGAACAGAAACCTCGGGAGCACCGTCATCTTGACTGACTGAACCCTACCCGCCAAAGACAGCGGCAGCATGTCCCACCTCTTAAACTCCTCCTCCATTTGCTCCACCAGCCTTGTGAGGTTTAGCTTATGCAAGGCCCCCCCCAGCTCCTGGCCACCTGAACCCCCAAGTACCTGAAGCTCCTCTCCGCCCTTTTCAGTGGGAGCCTCCCAATCCCCCCCTCCTGGTCCCCCGGGTGTACCACAAAGAGCTCGCTTTTCCCAAAGTTAAGCTTATACCCTGAGAAATCCCCAAATTCCCGGAGAATCAGGAAACCATTATTGATTGCTGTTAAAAACCCATCTAGTTTGCCAATGTCCTTCAGGGAAGGAAATTTGCCACCCTTATCTAATCCTACACCTACATGTGACTCCAGACCTATAACAATGTAATTGACTCTTAATTGCCCTCTGAAATGGTCAAGCAGGCCATTCAAATTAGGGATGGTAATAAATGCTGGCTGTGGCACCCACAACGCATGAAAGAATAAAGGAGAAAAATTTCAGTTACGATGCCACTGATGGGACTTCCGGTGGTGACATCTTGGAGGAGGTCGTACCTAAGGTAGCTCCTGCTAGAGTCCTCTGATTTTGCCCTTTTTACCCTGTTTCCGGGGATAATTTGTGTTGAGACCTGTTTGCTAAGAAGGAATATTGGAAAGAACTTGGACAAAAGTGAGTGTTTTTCCGCCTGGCAAGGGAGCCAATCAGGGGGTGTTGCCGTTGAGCAGTCATTTCAGGTATTTACGGGGCAAAGAGCTGGGGACTGGGCCCAGCTTCGTAGGTTGAACTTTACGAGCCAGGTGAGTAGGGTTAAGGCTGATTTACAGAGGTGGGATAGCCTCCCTCTGTCTTTGGTGGGCCAAGTCCAATCGGTGAAGATGAATATTTTACTGCGGTTTCTGTTCCTATTCCAGTGTTTGCCGTTCGTTCTACTGAAAATGTTCATTGTGTGTGTGTATGAAGAGATTGATTTAATCCATCTGGGCGGGCAAGGTAGCAAGGATTTAGAAAACGGTTCTCCAGAGGTACTGGCAGTTAGGGGTTTGGCATTGCCAAAGTTGATATACTGTTGGGCGGCAAATGAGGAGAAGGTGTCGGGCTGGTGTGGGGGTCAGGAGGCAGTTTGGGTACAAATGGAGTCAGAGTCGTGTCGGGGGTTGGGACAGTGGGCATTGGTGACGGCCTCATTTCTGTTCTCCCTAGGGAAGTATTCGGGTAAAGTGATGATAGTCTGCAGCACTTTAAATTAATAATAATAATAATAATAATAATCTTTATTGTCACCAGTAGGCTTACATTGACGCTGCAATGAAGTTACTGTGAAAAGCCCCTAGTCGCCACATTCTGGCGCCTGTTTGGGTACACGGAGTGAGAATTCAGAATGTCCAAATTACCTAACAGCACGTCTTTCGGGACTGTGGGAGGAAACCGGAGAACCCGGAGGAAACCCGCGCAGACATGGGGAGAACATGCAGACGCCGCACAGTGACCCAAGCCGGGAATTGAACCTGGGACCCTGGAGCTGTGAAGCAACAGTGCTAATCACTGTGCTACCTTGCTGCCCTAGGGGCAGTCTTGAAGTTGGTGCAGATTTGTGCGAACCATATATTCGGTCAGGTTAGACACCACATTGAGAGGCTGGGAGAATAAGGGGGTGGAAGGAATGAGAGATTTGTTTCTGGAAGGGTGATTTGCGAGCTTGAACAAGTTGTCGGAGAGATTTGAGTTAGAACATAGAACATAGAACAGTACAGCACAGAACAGGCCCTTCGGCCCTCGATGTTGTGCCGAGCAATGATCACCCTACTCAAGTCAACGTATCCAACCTATACCAGTAACCCAACAACCCCCCCATTAACCTTATTTTTTAGGACACTAAGGGCAATTTAGCATAGCCAATCCACCTAACCCGCACATCTTTGGACTGTGGGAGGAAACCGGAGCACCCGGAGGATTTCCTTTTTAAGCATGCTCCATAAAACTTGCCTCTTTGACCAAGGTCACCCACTCTAATATCACCGTATGCGGATCAGTGTCACGTTTTTAAAAATGCTCCTGTGATGTACTTTGGCATGATATAAATACAAGTTGTTGTTTTTAACTTGCACTGAGTCCTGTCACCATTGATCTCTGTTCGCCGACCTGCATTGGCTCCTGGCTGAGCAATGCCTCAATTTTAAAATTCGCATCCTTTTTGAATTTGAATTCCTCTATGGCCTCACGCCTCCCCAGCTCTGAAACATCTGCCTGATCTGTAATCCTCCTAGATATTTGCCCTTGTCCACTTCTGGCCTCTTGGGCATCCCTGATTTTAATTGCTCCAGCACTGGTGGTCATGCCAACATCGACCAAAGCGTTAAGCTCTGGAATTACCTTCGTAAACATTCCTGCTTCTCTACCTTGTGTTCCTTCTGCGATCTGATTATCCTGATAATATGTTTACTTAAGATACAGGCCGGGATCAGTTACCTAGAAATTTGCTTAGGCAAGCGGGAGGAATATTAAGAAATATCTTCTCCATGAGTTTGGATGAGACAAGAATGTCAATCTGGGAATCTTGGTCTGTTATTACAAGCATCGTGGGCCTGGGAAAACACAAAGAAATGATAATATCAAGTTGACAGTCCAAAGTAACTCACAGCTTGCTCTTCATTGATCGGCAATATGCAGGGATCTCCTGAAATTTCTTCAGGCGAGGTAGACTTACATACTTATGTTGGATTGTACTGATTGCTACAAATGAGTGATTCCATAAAATTATGATGTTTTGGACTGTCTCTTTCACTTAAGGTAAAATGGTGCAATGAAGTGAGTCCTATGATTTGCTGTGAGTTTGGCCTAACAAGAAGCTAGTATGCTTGGTTACCATGGGGACCCAGGTCAGAAATTGTTGAAATGCATATGCTACATTTTAACATCTGAAAGCAAAGGTCGAAGCAGATGCTCTTGTTTTTGCTGACTTTGAACAGAGCCAAACGGGCAGAGGGAGAGAGGGAAAGATGAGACAGAGAGAAAGAGAGAGAGAGAGAGAAAGATACAGTTGCTCTGGTCTGCAGAGGGAAAAGGCTGTTAGCTATCAGACAGAAAGCTGGGGACAGCTTGACCACAGGTCAAAGAGAGGGACCTGGACTTCCGGTGGCGGCCATGGAGCGAGTGGTCACACATTTGGTGGCTCCCACTCAACGTGGTCCTTCCCCACCCGTAAGGGGCAGATTTTTGAGTGCAAAAGGTGTGTGAGGGCCCAGGGAAGCTAATACTCTGGTGAGATCAATGCATGGATCAGAGTACAAGAAGTGCCACGTGAAAAAGAGTACAGCTGGAGTAGGACAGTTTTTAATGGTGCACCACAGGTTATGATGGTGGAGGGCAAGAGGGCAGCGCTGCCTGCCGTGGTCGATGGAGCAGCTGGTGGAGTTTTTGAATGGAAAATTCCAGCAGCAGAGGAAGGAGGCTTCAGAGTACCTGACTAAGTTGATGGAGCCGCTCAGACTGCGATTGAGAGAGTGGGGCAGAGAAGGTGGAGAAGGCAGTGGGGAGCATGAGGAGCAGATGGCCTCATTCGAGACAGAGTTGGGGGTGGTCACGGACAGCCAGAAGAAAGGGTGTGAGAGGAGCGGAGACCGGCAAGTATGTGGCGAGGGTGTTGGAGAGGTTGATGTGGAAGGGGCCTTCGACCGGCCCCAAGAGGTGGATCGGGCGCACAGGGCGCTGAGGAGGAGGCCGCAGGTGGGGGAGTCACTGAGGGCTATGGTGGTTCGGCTGCATCGATTCTTGGACAAAGAAAGATCTTGAAATGGTGAAGCAGACCAGGAGGTGCACCTGGAAAGGGAATGAGCTACGGGTCTACTAAGACCTGGGTGTGGAGTTGGCGAAGAGGAGAGTTGGGTTCAACCGGATAAAGGCTGCCCTCATCAAGAAGGGGGTGAAGTTTGGGGTTTTGTACCCTGCTCTGGAGGGATCGGTAGAGGGGTTCGCCTGGAGGTGGAAACCATTCATCGTTTTCTTCAAGAAGAATTGAGGGGTCAACAAGGGGGAGGGGTGGCTCTTGGGGGTGTGGGTGTAAGGGGTTAAAATGGGGAAGGAGGGATGTGGCAGGGGGTTGGTGTCAGGGAGGCTGGAGGGCTGTGGTTGTTTATTAGTTGATGTGTTGTTCTTCTGACATTGTGTACATTTGTTAAATGCCTTGAATAAAAATATTTTTAAAAAGAGAGGGACCTGTAGCATTGTAAGGACTTTGGAAGATTTGCCCTGGCAAGGAAGGCTGGGAGGAGAAATCATTGGACTGAAAGTTAGTTGGCGAATTCTCAAGGGACTGAGGGAGAGGGCCTTCAACAGTTATTGGATGCTACGACTCGGCGAAACAGGGAGCCTTGATCCCGTTGGAAGCTGGCAGCGACTTTAGGCCGTTTCTTGAAAAGTTTGCAATTCAGTGGAAAGTGTAATATGCAGAATGAGGTTATTGGTCTTTTTAATACATTAATAAGTGCTACCCTCTCTATAGTTTAGAGCATTAGTTGCTTAGTAAGTAATATTTAGTTCATGTTGCTTTTAGTTTGTTTGTTACAGTCGATCACTGGGAATCCAAATAACTTTTTAAAATTTATTGGTCTCCAAGGGATAGTAACAAATTAGAATAGAATCATGATAAATGTAATGATAACCTTTATTATTGTCACAAGTAGGGAGGGCAGCACGGTGGCCTAGTGAAGGGCAGCATGTTGGCCTAGTGGTTAGCACAGCTGCCTCACGGCGCTGAGGTCCCAGGTTCGATCCCTGCTCTGGGTCACTGTCCGTGTGGAGTTTGCACATTCTCCCCATGTCTGCGTGGGTTTCGCCCCCACAACCCAAAAATGTACAGAGTAGGTGGATTGGCCACACTAAATTGCCCCTTAATTGGAAAAAATTATTGGGTACTCTAAATTTAAAAAAAAAATTATTGTCACAAGTCGGCTTACACTGCAATGAAGTTACTGTGAAAATCCCAGTCGCCACACTGCGGCGCCTGTTCGGGTACACAGAGGGAGAATGTCCAATTCACCTAACAAGCATGTCTTTCGGGACTTGTGGGACGAAACTGGAGCACTCGGAGGAAACCCACACAGACACGGGGAGAACGTGCAGACTCCGCCCAGACAGTGACCCAAGCGGAATCAAACTGGGACCCTGGCGCTGTGAAGCAACAGTGCTAACCACTGTGCGACCATGCTGCCGCATATCATAGAATCAGAGAATCCCAGAATCCCTACAGTCCAGAAGGAGTCCATTTGGCCCAAATAGTCTGCACGGACCCTCTGAAAGAGCATCCTACCTACTCCCCCCGCCCTATCACCATAATCCTGTAACCCTACCTAACCTGCACATCTTTGGACACTAAGGGGAAACTTAACATGGCCAATCCACCGAACCTGCTCATAGAACATAGAACAGTACAGCACAGAACAGGCCCTTCGGCCCTCAATGTTGTGCCGAGCCATGATCACCCTACTCAAACCCACGTATCCACCCTATACCCGTAACCCAACAAGCCCCCCTTAACCTTACTTTTATTAGGACACTACGGGCAATTTAGCATGGCCAATCCACCTAACCTGCACATCTTTGGACTGTGGGAGGAAACCGGAGCACCCGGAGGAAACCCACGCACACAGGGGGAGGACGTGCAGACTCCACACAGTGACCCAGCCGGGAATCGAACCTGGGACCCTGGAGCTGTGAAGCATTTATGCTAACCACCATGCTACCCTGCAATCCAGAGGGTGGGAGTGCACTGGGATTTGCCATAGTTTAAACAAACAAGATTTCACAGTTAGGTTTTCTGTATTCAGTGCGAGAGGAGGTTTGGGTTCGGGCTGACATTTGTGGCATTGATACGATTGCTCTCTGCATCTCTCAAGGCGAGTGTCCAAATAAATGGGGTGGAGTCAAGAGCTACATGGGGGAACGAGACTGGGATGCCCGCTGTCACTGCTATTATTTGCACAGGCAATAGAGCCATTGGCAATTGTGCTCCAGGACTCGGAAAAGTGGCAGACTATTGTGAGATGGGGAGGGGGCATAGTGTGTCCAGACGACTTGTTGTTATAATGTAGCATGGTAAGAATTATGGCATTTGTGGGAAAATTTGGGGCCTTCTCCGTGCACAAATGGAATGTAGGAAAGAGTGATGTCTTCCCGGTGAATGAGTTAGGAAGGAACACAAAGCTGGGACCCTGCCGCTCAAGATTGCAAATGTTCGGTTTAGGTATTTGGTGATCCTGATTGCGCACGACTGGGCAAAGATGCACAGATGGAATTTAACAGGAGGATAAAGGTGTTTTAGATAGCTGGGATTCCCTGCTGTTGTTGCTGGCAGGGAGAGTACAGGTTGTTTAGACGAATATGTTGCCCAGGTTCTTGTTTATTTTTCAACTGCTCCCAATTGTTCTTCCCAAAGCCTTTTTTCGGAGGGTCAGAGGACGAATCTCCGAGTTTGTGTGGGCAGGTAAGATGCCACGGGTTAGTAGGCTGCTGTTTCAGAGGAAAAGGCAAGTTGGGGGGCCAGCGATACCGATCTGATGCAATACTACTGGGCAGCCAATGTGGAGAAGGTGAGGCAATGGTGGGCAGAGGAGGGGTCGGATTGAGTGCGGGTGGAGGAGGACTCCTCTATGGGGCCGAATCTGGGAGCCATATTAACGGCTCCGCTCCCGTTTGCCCCAGGGAAATACTCTAATAGCCCGGTGGTGGTTTCTTTGATAAAGAGTCTCTTGGAACCAGCTGAAGAAGCACTTTAAGTTGGGACGGTGGTGGCTGCTGGCCCCATTGTGTGGGAACCACAGGTTTGCACCCGGTAGGATGGATGGGATGTATGAGAGGTTGCGAAAGGAAGGAGCAGAACGAGTGAGGAACCTGTAAATAAAGAGCGGTTTGCGGAGTGAGCAGAGTTGAGAGGGAAATCGAGTTACCTAGGCAAAGTCAGTTCCGATACCTACAGGTGCGGAATTTTGCACAGAAAGAATTACCACGTTCCCTTAGTTACCCGAACATAAGCTCCTGAAAAACCTGCCAATTCCAGATATATGGGGAGAGGGGAAGATTGGGGATATCAATGGATGGCTGGGAAAGAAAGAGGCGGCATTGGTGAACAGGATTAAGGGAAAATGGGAGGAGGAGCTGGGGATCGAGCTAAGATGGAGGAATATGGAGTGAGGTGCTGAGCCAGGTCAACGTGACCTTCTGTGCGCAAGGATGAGTCTCATTCAATTTAAGGTGGTGCACAGGGTGCATATGACACATTCTTCCGGGAGGGTGGAAGATCGCTGTGAGACGTGGGGAGGGGACCGGCGAACCACTCCCATATGTTCTGGGGTATGTGAGAAACTGGAGGAGTTTTGGGGGGGTGGGCTTTAAGGTTTTGTCAGAGGTACTGCGATTTGGGATAGCGCCGTGCACCTTGGCGAGGGTTATTCGGTATGTCGGAAATGTCGAAGCTGTGGGGAGTTGGGGGGGGAGGGTGTTAGCCTTTGCCTCCTTGATTGCCCAGTGAAGGATATTACTAAATTGGCCGTCGGTAGCGCTGCCACCGACGTACAGGAATTTCTGAGTCTGGAGAAGATTAAGATTGCCCTCAGTGGGGTCAGAGGGAGGGTTCTGCCCCAATGGTATCTGTTCCTATCCATGGGGCAGCACGGTAGCACAGTTGTTTCACAGCTCCAGGATCCCAGGTTCGATTCCCGGCTTGGGGCACTGTCTGTGCGGAGTCTGCACGTTCTCCCCCGCATCTGTGTAGGTTTCCTCCAGGTTCCTCCCACAGTCCAAAGATGTGCAGGCTAGGCGGATTGACCATGTTGAATTGCTCTTAGTGTCCAAACAATAAGTTAGGTGGGGTTACTGGGTTATGGGGAGAGGGTGGAGGTGTGGGGCTTAAGTAGGGTGCTCTTTCCCAAGGGCTGGTGCAGACTCGATCGGCCAAATGGCCTCTGCACTGTAAATTCTATGATTCTATGCTTCAGGGACTGTTTGTCATCGGGGAGGAGGGGGGAGTATAAAGGGGAAAAAATTCTAAACACTGTGTATATTAATGGTATGTGTGGATGTTCTTTGTAACAATATTTGGTTTGAGTTTGGAATAAAATACATTTTAAAAAATTACACCACAAAAACAGCCTATTTGGAGCCACAGGGTCAGTGTTGATGTTTATCTCCACTTAAGCCTCTTCCCACTGCATCAAAGAATTCTTCCATTACTTTCTTCTCATGCACTTACCCAGCTTCCCGTTAAATGCATCTATACTATTCGCCTTACCTACTCTTTGTGGCAGCAGTTTTGCCACTCTGAGTAAAGAGGTTTCTCCTGAATTTATTGCTATCTTATCTTCATGGCCCCGAGCTTTGGATTTCCCTATTTGCATTTTCACAATTATCTGTGTTGCTTCTTCTTGTAGTGTTTTGAGTTATTGCATCACCCACTTACAGCTTTGTAACACACTTTCCTGTTTATCTTGCACCATGGGTATGTGGCTTTGCGTGATGTGGGGACCGTCGGAGTGAAGCTTTGGATAGAATTCTTACCTGTAAAAGATTTGCACGGTGCCATTTGGTAAGCAAGGAATACACTGATGGTAGATGCCATTTTCATCAAGTCCCAGTTCAGAGCCACAGTTCCCACAGCCGGAGTATGTAAAATGGGAGAGAGAGGCATAAACTGTCTCCACTGGAGTGGAGGCATTCACCGTGAAGAAGGGATTAAAGGTAGAATGGACATTCCACTGCATTGCTACAATGTGGATCTTTAATTGAACACTTCCTGCAAAGAGAGATACAGATAGGAGTGAACTTTATTAGCCACACATAAGTCATTGGGAAAGTTCAGCAATTCATCATTAAGGAAAGCTTTATAATGCACTTAAAATAGCATAGTATGATTAGAACAAGTCAACATGGTTTTATGAAAGGGAAATACTGTCTGAGGATGGTAACTAGTAAGATAGCAAGGCATTCATTATGATGCCGCAGAAAAAGTTAATACACAAGATAAGGAGTTGTGGAGTTGGAAGCAGTGTGAAAAACCTCTATTTAAGGTTATGAAGGGGCTTAACAGGGTGGATACTACTACTTGGGCAGCACGGTAGCACAGTGGGTAGCACGGTAGCACAGTGTGTAGCATTGTTGCTTCACAGCGCCAGGGTCCCAGATTCGATTCCCAGCTAGGGTCACCGTCTCTGTGGAGTCTGTACGTTCTCCCCGTGTCTGCGTGGGTTTCCTCCGGGTGCTCCGATTTCCTCCCACAAGTCCCGAAAGATGTGTTGTTGGATTGGATTTGTTTATTGTCACGTGTACCGAGGTACAGTGAAAAGTATTTTTCTGCGAGCAGCTCAACAGATCATTAAGTACATGGGAAGAAAAGGGAATAAAGGAAAATACATAATAGGGCAACACAAGATATACAATGTAACTACATAAGCACTGGCATCGGATGAAGCATACAGGGTGTAGTGTTAATGAGGTCAGTCAATTTAGGAGTCTGGTGACAGTGGGGAAGAAGCTGTTTTTGAGTTGTTGTTAGGTAATTTGGACATTCTGAGTTCTCCCGCAGTTTACCCGAACAGGCGCTGGAGTGTGGTAACTAGAGGATTTTCACAGTAACTTCATTGCAGTGTTAATGTAAGCCTACTTGTGACAATAAAGATTATTATTATTACGTTGTGTGCCCGGATTGGGGAATCTAGAACAAGGGGAAATGGTTATGGAATTGTCTGTTATTAGTGAATGGGTCACTTGAGCCAATCTGCATATTTTAACCCTACATACAATCTCATGCTCTCAGACTATTATCTCTACATTTGTCAGGCACAGAACTTCATCTTTCTCAGGAAAACATATCTATTGAACACCTTTCATTCTTCAGTCTATGAAATCCAAGCATGATGTCACCTAATCATTGGTTCTTGATTTTCATCATTTCTCATTTGTTTAATTAAAACACATACATTTTATCTTACATGCATCACTTTCCCATCTTGTCCACTTTGGGTCACTTTTTATCTTGCTTGATGACGAATGAGATAGTATTAATTGACAGGAGAAAATGGTGGGATGGAAAAGGGGGCTGGGGAGATGATGGGGTGGTGATAATGTCACTGGACAAGTAAAGGTCCAGGCTAATGTTCTGAGGACATGGGTTCAAATCCTGCCATGGCAATCTGGGAAATTCAAATTCAATTAATATATCTGGAATATAAAGCTATGCTTAGTAATGGTGACCATGATAACTATCATCGATTGTTGTTAAAAAAATCATCTAGTTCACTAATGTTCTTTCGGGAAGAAAATCGTCCGTCCTTACCCCTACATGTGACTCCAGATCCACAGCAATGTGGTTGACACCTAACTGCCCTGTGAAATGGCCTAGCAAGCCACTCAGTTCAAGGATGGCACGGTAGCACGGTGGTTAGCACTGTTGCTTCACAGCTCCAGGGTCCCAGGTTCAATTCCCAGCTTGGGTCACTGTCTGTGAGGAAGGTCAAATTTGAATGCTGAATACAGGGTTAAAGGCAGGATTCTTGGAAGTGTGGAGGAACAGAGGGATCTTGGGGTCCAGGTACATAGATCCCTCAAAGTTGCCACCCAGGTTGATAGGGTTGTTAAGAAGGCGTATGGTATGTTGGCTTTCATTAACAGGGGGATTGAGTTTAAGAGCCGTGAGGTACTGCTGCAGCTTTTTAAAACTCTAGTTAGACCACACTTGGATTATTGTGTCCAGTTCTGGTCGCCTCATTATAGGAAGGATGTGGATGCTTTGGAGAGGGTATAGAGGAGATTTACCAGGATTCTGCCTGGACTGGAGGGCATGTCTTATGAAGAAAGGTTGAGGGAGCTAGGGCTTTTCTCACTGGAACAAAGAAGGCAGAGAGGTGACTTGATAGAAGTGTACAAAGTGATGAGAGGCATGGATAGAGTGGATAGCCAGAGATGTTTCCCCAGGGTGGAAATGGCTGTCACAAGGGGACATAATTTTAAGGTGATTGGAGGAAGGTATAGGGGAGATGTCAGAGGTAGGTTCGTTACACAGAGAGTGGTGGGTGTGTGGAATGCACTGCCAGCAGAGGTGGTGGAGTCAGAGTCATTAGGGACATTTAAGCGACTCTTAGACAGGCACATGGACAGCAGTAAATTGAAGGGGTGTAGGTTAGGTTGATCTTAGATTAAGATAAATGGGCGGCACAACATCGTGGGCTGAAGGGCCTGTACTGTGCTGTACTGTTTCTATGTTCTATGAGTTTGCACGTTCTCCCCGTGTCTGCGTGGGTTTCCTCCGGGTGCTTTGGTTTCCTCCCACAGTCCAAAGATGCGCAGATTGGGTCGATTGACCATGCTAAATTGCCCTTACTGTCTAAAAATGTTAGTTGGCTTACTAGGATTGGAGGTATGGGTGTTCTTTCCAAGGGCCGGTGCAGACTCAATGGGTCAAATGGCCTCCTTCTACACTGTAAATTTTATGATTCTAAGGGCAATTAGCAACGGGCAACAAATTCTGTCCTTGTCAGCATGTCCACATCCCATGAAAAGAAAGTTAAAAAAAGGTGGCTAGATGTTTACAGGGCTGCTTTGTCAGTGGCTTTAGGGGGCTGAGGGGGGAAAGAGGCATGGCTATTATGTCTGCTTCTGACATCGGTCATAAGTGAACCTTGCATTAATAAGGGATCAGCATCAAAAAGATCAGCTTGTGGTGTATTGCCCTCCTCACCTTCCTTCCCCTGGTCTTCCCCCTCATTCTCCGAATTGCTTACAGATCTGAGCTCTGCATCGTATTCCTTCATGGAGCCGATAACTAGGAACTCCAGGCAAGAAGCAGAGAAATTAATTTTCTTCTTTTAAATGGACTATGTACACATCGGATTAGCTGTTGTGTAGTAGGTACACCTTTTATTGTGTGTAATGCCTCCTGCTATTATTGTTGGTCATACTGGTCCTTGCAAAGAGTAAAAAGTAAACGCTCAATACATTCAAAGCTGATGTAGATTAACTGTATTCAGTACGCAGAGCGTATGCGCGTTTTTTTAAAGGTGAAAATATCATCGGGGGTGATCGGCAGATGGTAATTCTTCTGACCGCCTGTTGAGCTCCCACTTTCAGCAACGTAAAGAGCATGACGTACCCCGCAGCCCCATACTTGAGATCTTCCTCTCACGGGAGAGTGCAGGAGAAGGGAGTCCAAGAATTTCAGGGATTGAGGTAAACGTCACAGGACGCCCCCCCCCATTCCGACGCACAGTGTCCCGTAGTACTGCGACTTCCGAATGACACCCTGGTCCAAACACCCGGTGTGACCAGGCCCATTGGCCAAGTGCCGCTACAGCCAGGCAGGAGACTTCCCCGGAATTGATGGAGGATGATCCAAGGCGGTGTGGCATTTGTGGCTAGTGAAACCGCAGGGATAGGAAAGCACAGATCAGCCAGCAAACACACCGCCCTACCCGAGGGAGACACCAGCCAAGAGCCTGGACACTCCACTTTGAACGACCTGATGATGAGTGTATGCAACGGCATTGTATTGCTGCACCATGAGTTACCCCTATCAGGATTACCGTTCAGGTGAACGTCCAGCCGTTAGAGATAGAATTGGACAGGGGGCCCGCAGTTTTGGTAACAGGGAGGCAAGCCTCTGAGAAAATCAGAGTTCGACAGTTGGGTTTGTGGGACACCGAGGCAAGGCTAGCAATCTATACGAGGGAACCCCCTAGTTATAGCGGGCATGAAGGTGACCCCGGTTACTTCTGGGCAGCAGTCCGTTAGACTGCCGTTAATAATAGTGAGGGGCCCTGGACCGAATCTGCTGGGCCGTGACGGACGACAATGCATCCAGCTGGACTGGCAACAGATCTTCCAATGGGCACAGGGGGAATTTATGAAGTCTTGAGGAAGTACCCAGAAGTCTTCCGGGAAAGTCTGGGCAAAATTAAGGGGGCCGTGGCCAAGATATACGTGGATCCTGAGGCACAACCCAAGTACTTCCAGGCCAGCCTGGTCCCCTATGCGTTGCTGGTAAAAGTCGAGGACGAACTCAGCCGACTGTAAGACTGCGGCACGGTAGTGTGGTGGTTAGCACTGTTGCATCACAGTTCCAGGGTCCCAGGTTCAATTCCCGGTTGGGTCACTGTCTGTGCGGAATCTGCACGTTCTCCCCGTGTCTGCGTGGGTTTCCTCCGGGCTTTCCAGTTTCCTCCCACAAGTCCCAAAAGACGCGCTTGTTCGGTGAATTGGACATTCTAAATTCTCCCTCAGTGTACCTGAACAGGTGCGGTGACAAGGGGCTTTTCACAGCACTTCATTGCAGTGTTAATGTAAGCCTACTTGTGACATTAATAAAGATTATTTATTTTTTATATCATCTGGCCGGTATGGTTTGCTGATTGGGCAGCACCAGTAGTCCCAGTACTAAAACCTGACAAAGCCATATGCCTGTGCGGTGATTGTAAGTTGATTGTCAACAAGTCGTCCCGACTGGACACGTATCCAATGCTGAGGTAGAAGGTCTATATGGAAGTTAGCTTGAGGTCATTCCTTTTCCAAGCTTGACATGAGCCATGTCTTTCACCAGCTGGAGCTGGATGCAGATTCTAGGCATTATGTAACCATTCATACCCACAGGGGCCTCTACAAATGCACCAGGCTGCTGTTTGCAGTAATATTGATTTGAACAGTCTTTCAGCGCATTATGGAGAACATTCTGAGGGGGCTACCAAGTGTGGTGGTCTACTTGGACACTGTCCTGGTCACCGGAGCCACGGCTGAGGAACCTGGAAGAGATCCTCAGCCAGTTTTCAGAGACAGGCGACCGCCTCAAGAAGGGAAGGTGCATTTTCTACGCCAAGGAAGCTACCATACTTGGGGTAGCGCATGGATCGGGATGGACTACACCCGATAGAGGAGAAGGCACATCTGAAAGTGTGACAGAATTACCGTCATTCTTAGGTCTCGTAAACTACTATGGGAAATTTATTCCTGGCCGGACAACCATCCTCACCCCATTGCAGAAGGAGCACCAGGAATGGGCATTGAGAGCGCCTCAGGAGGAAACTTTTGCCAGGGTGAAGCGGCAGCTAACGGCAACCAGATTATTGACACATGAATACCTCTCCAAGCCTCTTGGGGACGTGCAACGCCTTGTCTTATGGAATTGGAGCTGTATTATCCCACCGCATGGCTGACGGAAAAGAAAGGCCGACAGCATTCGGGTCAAGGACTATGGCCACCATGGAGCATAATTATGCCCATATAGGCAGCACAGTAGCATTGTGGATAGCACAATTGCTTCACAGCTCCAGGGTCTCAGGTTCGATTCCGGCTTGGGTCACTGTCTGTGCGGAGTCTGCACATTCTCCCCGTGTGTGCGTGGGTTTCCTCCGGGTGCTCCGGTTTCCTCCCACAGTCCAAAGATGTGCAGGTTAGGTGGATTGGTTATTATAAATTACCATTAGTGTCCAAAATTGCCCTTAGTGTTGGGTGGGGTTACTGGGTTATGGGGATAGGGTGGAGGTGTGGGCTTGGGTAGGGTGCTCTTTCCAAGAGCCGGTGCAGACTCGATGGGCTGAATGGCCTCCTTCTGCACTGTAAATTCTATGATAATCTATGATAATCTATATAGAAAAAGGGCTGGCTGTCGTATTCGCGGTGAAGAAGTTTCAGTAGTATGTGTATGGGCATCGAGTCATTATCGTGACAGACCACAAGCCATTGCTAAGGCTTCTTAAGGAGAAGGAGGCGATCCTGCCAATAGCTTCTACCCAGATACAGAAACGGGCCCTGTTGCCAGCAGCGTATGAGTACATCTTCAAGCATCACCCAGGCACGCAAATTGCAAAAGCAGATTTGCCGAGCAGGCTCAAGCTGCCAACATCCCCTCACCACCCCCAGCAAGAGCCAACAAAGTCGCTTTGCCCAGATACGCGACTGGACAGCAAAGGACGCCAACATCCCCTCACCACCCCCAGCAAGAGCCGACAAAGTCGCTTTGCCCAGATACACGACTGGACAGCAAAAGACGCCATATTGGTGAAAGTATGTCACATAGTTTCACACGGGCCAGCAAGGGAAGCTGCCCGAAGATCTACAGGCCTTTGAAGCCAAAATGCAGGATCTCAGCGAGGAAGACAGCACCATCCTGTGGGGAGCTCGCTTCCTGGTCCCAAAGCCAGAGCAGACACTCCATTCTTCAGAATCTGCAAAATGGACACCCAGGGGTGTGGAAAATGAAGATGCTGTCCTGCAGCTATGTGTGGTGTCCAGGCCTGGATGGCGTGATCGAACGACTGACCCTTCACTATCGACGAGATAGAGCAGTTTATGAAGGCAAACGGAGTGCGGCAATCCGCACCACCCTTCCTCGAACGGGCTGGTTTAGCAAGCGATGCAGATCTTCAAGAGAGAAATGAAGAAACAGACCATGGCGACTGCGGATGTGTGACTAGCAAGATTTTTGTTCAGCTATTGCACTGCGCCGCATGCTGCACCGGCGGAACTGTTAGAGGGCTGTAGGCTCAGGACCCGCCTCAGCCTCGCGTTCACTGACATTGGTGGGAAAGTACAACATGGTCAGGACCTGCAGAAGCAAAGCAAAGGTAGGTGGATGAGGACCAGGAGTTCCAAACCAGGGGACTCAGTGTACGTCTGTAACTTCGTTGACAGAGCCTGATGGATTCCAGGGAGAGTGATACAGCAGACCGGACCGGTTTCGTACCAGATGAAGACGTGGAAACGGATGATGTGGAAGCACCGTGACCACCTCAGGAGCAGGGGGACAGTGCTACGCCACGCCCCACGAGAGGAACTGTTTTCCAGCCACGACACAGGGGGCCTGGGGGCGTTGCCCCACAGGGGCCCCGACACCGAGATGCGGGATATGGTAGACTCTGGCTTGCAGATGGAGACCCAGGCAACCGAGACTTCTGACGGCAACCTGGCCAGGGAACCAGTGGTACCCCCGAGGCAGTCAGAGAAAACTACGTTCCCTGACACGTTATACACCCCCCAACCAGTCCCACAGCCACTGCGAAGAAGCGTATTTCAAAAAAAATAATTTTAGAGTATCCAATTATATTTTTTTCCCTAATTAGGAGATAATTTAGTATGGCCAATCCACCTAACCTGCACATCTGTTTTTGGGTTGTGGAGGTGAGAGGGAAAAGAAGAGTAGATGTCCTCCGGCGCTACCTTACGGACTTCGGGGGTGGGATTTTATGACCCCCCACCCCCACGGGGACGACCTGATTAATCTCCTTGTGAGCCTCGTGGAGCATGAGACCCCCCACTGAATGGCGGAGACCCATCAGCGGGTTAGTTAACTGAGTACCATGAAAGTCAGCCCAGGTAGGAGCCGAGTTGTAGCCTATCGCCCCGACTGGGACTGTTACCTGTAAATATTTTCGTTTTGTAAATAAATCATTTTGGACCCCCCTTGACTACTAAAACATGAAAGTGTACAGGCTTGAACTAGATTCCCAATAGGATCGCCATTTTTGCCAATTGCAACATCTGACCAGCCCACAAACCCCCACACTGCACCAGGTTAAAATTCTTCTACCACACCCGTTTCTCTGTCTACACAAAGATTTCTGTTTCTAAAACTTATTCAAGTCACCGATTGACAACAGGAGGTTAAACTCTGTCATTCTGTACGAAAGCTCCAATATGCCATCTAGTGTCAGTTACATTAGTTTCAATGAAGGGTTGCCTTGTCAAATACTGCTTTGCCACCATGGACAGCATCACAGTCTGCCATCCCTGCCAGGGAAGGCAGGGGCATAGTGGTATTGCCGCTGGAATAGTAATCTGGTTTTGAATACTGCCAGGGCAGATAGTGGCATTTGAATTCGATTAATAAAATCTGGAATTAAAAGTCTAATGACGACCAAGAAGCCATTGACTATTGTCATAAAATTGTGGTTCGTGAATATCCTTTGGGGAAGGGAATCTGCCATCCGTACCTGGTCCAGCCTACATGTGACTCCAGACTCAGCAATATGGTTGACTCTTAAATGCCCTCAGGGTTGGGCAATAAATGCCCAGCCAGCGATGCCTATATCCCTTCAAATTAAGAAAAAAAACAAGCAGTTCCCAGCATCAGCAGGTAACAGATAACTTACCGTGGAAGGGAAGGTACAGCTCAGTCTGACTGCGTTCACAGCTGACTGCATTTTCCACTGAAGATCATTGAATACTGATGAAGAGCAAGTCATCTTGGTTAGATGGTAGTATGATGTTGCCAAGATCAGCCAATTCAGCACAGACAAGAATTGAGCCAGTGACCCTCTGCTGTGAATACTTTAAAAGTATTTTATAGTTGTTGCTTTTGTTAGTGATATCTGTTCCCCAAACCTTGTCTTGTCTTTACACAGTTGCAAGTTGCTTCCATGCCCCAGTGAATCACACAGCCAGACTTTTCAACGTCCCAAGTCCACTATTGTAGTTGATCAGCCACAGCAAGAAGTCTTACAACACCACGTTAAAGTCCAACAGGTTTATTTGGAATCACTAGCTTCATCGATTCACCTGATGAAGGAGCTACGCTCCAAAAGCAAGTGATTCCAAATAAGTTGGTTGGACTTCAACCTGGTATTGTAAGACATCTTACTGTGCCCACCCCAGTCCAACACATCTTCACATCTTGATTAGCCATGATCTAGTTGAGTGTTGGAGCAGGCTCAACAGGCTGAATGGTCTATTCCTCTTCCTATCTTCTTAACACATGACTACAAGGAGTGGAAGGCAAACTAGATGGACCTTAATCCATGTCCTCCTTTAGAAATTCATATGTTGTTAATCTGGTCCCACGAAATGATTGAAGAGTGACAAAGTTCACTCTTGCTGCAAGTGCCCCATTCCTTTGTTCCTCCCAGTGGCATAACCAGTAACACCATTGCCCAGTTGCCCGGTTGGCTGATTTCAGTTGGGGCACTACATAAACATTAAAATTGGACTTAGGCATTAGTCTTAGCTTGGCCAGTACCATTCTCACCTGAGTCAGAAGATTGTTAGTTCAAGGTCCAAGCACAAATTCTCGACAGGGTGAATAGCACAATCGGAGGTTCCATAGTTCAGATGAAATGTCAACCCCAAGGCCTCATTTGCCCTCTCCTACTGAGAGAAACGATTCAAGAGGAGTTCTCCCATGATCATTATTTATCCCTCAACCAATATTCCTAAAGCAGATTATCTGGTCATTGGTATATTGCTGTTTCTGCAATTGTTATGTACACAAATTGGCTGCAACATTTCCTGCACTACAAAAGTATTTAATTGATTGTAAAGCATTTTGGGACATTGTGGGTGGTTGGGGAAAGCATTGTATGCATTAAAGTTCTTTCTTCTTAGAACCCCGGATGAAAGTTGAGAATTTCACTGAATTTAATTGTATGCATTGACACAAAAACTAGCCCCTTGGGGCCGTTGCCTGAGGGCAGGACCTCCAGGCAAGGAGAGGAGAACATTGATAATTCTCCCTTTTAAAAAATGCTTATTTTTCTCACAAATGTCATCAGAGAAATAAATTGTAAAATACTCCAGAATTCAAACTCACCCTGAAGCAAAACACGTGACCTTTGGTTCTGATACTGTTGCCATCAAATAGAAATGTACGCACCTGAATACTTGGTGTGAAGCAGGGTGTAAAGGTCCATAACTTTAATAGCGGCTGTCTTGCTGGGATGGTACTTAGTCCTGAATGCAATGGCTCTTTCATCATCATCAAATAAGCACTCACAGGACGACCAAGGTGTGGTATGTAGTTCCAAGTCTCCGGTCATGGGATTTTGGAAAACCAGCAGATTTCTGAAGTCCCAAACATGATCTGAAAGATTCACAGATAATTGGCTAAAGTTACAAACAATCCACACAATGATAAGAAGAATAAGGGTCATCAGGCTAACTGGATGGAAATAGTAGAAATGTAGTACCATCAACACAGTACTGGAAATTACAGGTACAATAGAACATAGAACAGTACAGCACAGAACAGGCCCTTCGGCCCTCGATGTTGTGCCGAGCAATGATCACCCTACTCAAACCCATGTATCCACCCTATACCCGTAACCCAACAACCCCCCTTTAACCTTACTTTTAGGACACTACGGGCAATTTAGCATGGCCAATCCACCTAACCCGCACATCTTTGGACTGTGGGAGGAAACCGGAGCACCCGGAGGAATCCCACGCACACACGGGGAGGACGTGCAGACTCCGCACAGACAGTGACCCAGCCGGGAACCGAACCTGGGACCCTGGAGCTGTGAAGCATTTATGCTAACCACCATGCTACCGTGCTGCCCCTTATTGTTTAAAAAAAAAAAAAATTTAGAGTACCCAATTCATTTTTTCCAATTAAGGGGCAATTTAGCCTGGCCAATCCACCTACCCTGCACATCTTTGGGTTGTGGGGGCGAAACCCACGCAAACACGGGGAGAATGTGCAAACTCCACACGGGCAGTGACCCAGAGCCGGGATCGAACCTGGGACCTCGGCACCGTGAGGCAGCAGGGCTAAATCACTGCGCCACCGTGTTGCCCCTGCCCAATGAATGGCCAGTCTGTGAGGAATTAACTGAGCTGGGCCAGGCTTAGTATTTAGTTACCCTGTGCTCAGTCACAGAGCAAGACCCCATCGGCTATAGCTGTGGTATAGTGCAAACAATGACCCACATTGCTGAGATGTGTTCGCTGACTTAAATTTGAAGGTGGGCTGAAAGAACTCTATCTAGCTATTGACTGATGGAATGGTCATCCAGCCTACATGGGAGAAGCCAATGATCTTCTTGGCAAACCAAATTCAACAAGTCTGCATTTGAAGAATCCTAGTATCACAGAATCAAAAATTGGCAAGATTAATGAACTCTACTTACGGAATGGAAAACTCAGCCATAGATCCTGCTGGCCAAATGTCACTGGTCCCTGCATTTACAATGTATTAGGACAAGATCGAGAATGGTTGTGAGTTCACCACTCACCTCTTAGTTAAATAGCCTGAGAACTCTCAGAACCTTGATTTACTAAACAAGAAACACCAGTCTGTGTTTCTCATCGAGTCTGCACTGACCCACTTAAGCCCTCACTTCCACCCTATTCCCCTAACCCCATAACCCCTCCTAATCTTTTTGGATACTAAGGGCAATTTAGCACGGCCAATCCACCTAACCTGCACGTCTTTGGACTGTGGGAGGAAACCAGAGCACCCGGAGGAAACCCACGCACACACAGGGAGAACGTGCAGACTCCGCACAGACAGTGACCCAGCGGGGAATCGAACCTGGAACCCTGGCGCTGTGAAGCCACAGTGCTAACCACTATGCTACCGTGCTGCCCATGGTACTCCAAGGACACTCCTTACACCATTCCTAATTGTCCCAGGCTACTCCTTAAACACGTTGTTTATCATTCTCCCTTAGTCACTCCTTACACATACCTTTATTATTCTCCCTTGATCACTTCTTACATACACTCATCCAAATTCTCTCTCGGTGACTCTTTACACACAAGGTACATCATTTTCCATCAGTCACTCCTTGCATTAGATGTTACGTTTCACTCACCCAATTTTTTTTGAATCTGAGAGTGCCAGGCCATCCCATTTCCCCAAAGTGTTAACGTGCCTGGTTGGCCTTTGATCTGCTCCACGCTCAGCACTACCTTCTGTTGCTCCTTCCCACGATATGTGTAGGTGTTCTCTGTATGTAAGGTAATGTTACATTATACAGTGCACCATCAGCAGCAGTAACTTCAAATTACTTTGCAGGGCAGAATCACAAAATATGGGAATGTTTGAATCTGCTTGTTAATGTAGCACTTTTTGTGACCTCAGAATGTCCCAAAATGCTTTACAGCTATTGAGGTACTTTTTGAAGTAAATAACATAGAACATTACAGCGCAGTACGGGCCCTTCGGCCCTCGATGTTGCACCGACCTGTGAAACCATCTGAAGCCTATCTGACCTACACTATTCCATTTTCATCCATATGTCTATCCAGTGACCACTTAAATGCCCTTAAATTTGGCGAGTCTACTACTGTTGCAGGCAGGGCGTTCCACACCCCTACTACTCTGTGAGTAAAGAAACTGCCTCTGAAATCTGTCCTATATCTACCACCCCTCAATTTAAAGCTATGTCCCCTCGTGTTGGTCATCACCATCCGAGGAAAAAGACTCTCACTGTCCACCCTATCTAACCCTCTATCTTATATGTCTCTATTAAGTCACCTCTCAGCCTTCTACTCTCTAACGAAAACAACCTCAAGTCCCTGAGCCTTTCCTCGTAAGACCTTCCCTCCATACCAGGCAACATCCTAGTAAATCTCCTCTGAACCCTTTCCAAAGCTTCCACATCCTTCCTATAATGTTATAACAGTTGTAATGTAAGAAACCAAAACAACGTGGTACCACTAACAGCAATATGGGGCTGGATTCTCCAGTCTCCCAGCCGCGAGATTCTTGGCGACACGTCGATTGCTGGTGGCGGGATTCTAAACTCCCGCTGCTCGTCAATGGGGTTTCCCACTGAGGCCACACCACACCGCCGGGAAACCTGTGCGTGGGTGTGCCCTGTTAGTGGGAAAATAGAATCCCAACGGCCGGAGATTTCTGACCATGATAACGACTAGTTAATCTGTATCAGTGATGTTGATTGAAAGTTGACTACGGAATCATGGAATGAAGCACAGAACGGTTACAACGCACAAGGAGGCCTTTCACTCATCTTGTCCACGCTGGCTCTCTGCAAGAGAGTCCCAATTCCTCCTCCCTTTCCCCATAGATCTGAAAATTCTGTCTCTTCAAGTGCTTATCCAATCCTCTTTTGAAAGTCATGATTGAATCTGCCTCCACCACATTTCAGGCAGTACATTCCAGGTCCTAAACACCATTGCGCAAAAATATTTTTGCTCATGCCGCCGTTGGTTCTTCTGCAATTCACTTTATGTCAGTGTCCTCCATTTCAGATGACCTCTTCTTGTTGTTTCTGCCAAAATGTATCGCTTCACATTTCTCTTCATTACATTTTATTTGCCATGTGTTCTCCCATTCCACCATCCTCTTTACGTCCTCTTGAAGTCTATCATCAGCTTCCTCACAGTTAATATTATTTTCAAGTTTAATGTCATCTACAAAGTTTGAAGTTGCTCCTGGTATGCTCAAATCTAGTTCATTAACTTCTCTGAAGAAAAGTAGGGGTACTGGTATCGACCCATGGGGAACCACCTTCAGTCTGAAAATCTTATTTTCACCACTATTCTGTTTCCTGTCACTCAGCCAACCTCATATCCATGCTGCCATTGTTCCTTTTTTCCATGGTTTTCAACCTTGCTGGCAAACTTATTACATGTTGCTTTATCAAACGCCTTTTGGAAGTCCTTATACGCCAAATCAACTGCATGATCCAAACTAATCCTCGCTGTTACCTCATCAAAAAGCTCAATCAAGTTAGTTGAACATAATTAGTCTGTAACAAATCCATATTGGCTTGTCTTAAGCAATCCAAAACGACTGGAAGAACTCCCTTGCCTCAGTTTAACATCTCATCTAAAATATAGATGAAGTAATGAAAGTCTCCTTTATTGGCCATAAGGGTCCTATTTGAAATGAGACTGAGCAGACACCTTGTCGCCTTTTGCCTACATCATAAATTTGATCCTTATTAGTGATATCATTCAGAATTAGTGAGTAAAATGGAACATGCCACAACAATGCAAGAGGTACTCTTCTAAAGTAGGTCTGAAGCTTAGGGCAGAGCTAAAGGAGCTTTACACCAGAGGTATAGGCATCCTGGGAGTGTTTGAAGTTGACACTGCAGCCGTAATAATATAGCCCACCCCAGATCTTGAATCAGTCCCATCTACTACTCAAATTATCATCTAGGCTTCTGCTGCCTCCAGACTTGATAACCGAGTTCAGCAAAACCTTGATTTCAAAATTCTGATCTTAAGTGCAAGTTCCTTTATCACCTCAGCCCTCTATTATTTTAACCCCTTCCAGCCCTACAACCCTCCAACAATTCTGTGTTCTTCCAATTATGGTCTGTCATGAATCTCCTATTACCTTCGTCCACTCATTGGGAAGCCATGTCTTCAGCTGCCGAGGCCCAAAGTGCAAGAATTCTCTGCCTAATCCTCTCCAAGTTCTCTGTTCGCCTTTTTAAGTCGCTGCTCAAAATCTACCTTTTTGACCAAACGTTTGGTCATGTGTTTTAGTATCTCCTTATGTGTCAGGGTCAAATTTTATCCGGTAAGACTTCTGTACAGCACTGTGGGATATTTTACTAAGTTAAAGAGGCTATATAAATTCAAGTTGCTATTGCTTATCAGGAGGAAGTTCAGCAATAATGTCCCTCACCATGGTGGACAAAAAAAAAATTACTTTTTTTCCCATACCGAATATTAGATGGCAGCTAACCCTCGATTGGCGAACGCATCCCTAATATGGAAATCAACAACAACTTGTATTTATTTTACATTTTTAACATAGCAAAATGCTGAGAGGTGCACTTGTGAAGAAAAAAACAATCATGTGATACCATCCATGGTTAAACAGCTCAATTTCTACACTCTCTGTCTTGTGCTCACACAATAACTGTTTTGGGTAAGGTTCTATCTAGGGTGGGAGTGGGTAGGTGCCTGTGGATTCTTGCTCTTTCAAGAACAGAAAGGGAACTAACATGGGGAAAAATATGGGAGAGATCAAAGGATACATACCTGAGAGCACAGTGATGAGGACAACTTTGAGTTGTGCATGTACCACCATGCCTGGTTGCAGTTTGTATATGTTCACATATTGCCTGGACTCTAGACACTGATGGTTTGTGGACTCCGCTGCCAAAAGATGGGAGTGCTGAGCTGAAATGTACATTATGAGCTCCTTCAGTGCCATTGCATTCACCGTTTGTGACCCTTTAGAAACAAAACATTCAGGAAAAGTTAGCCTTATTCATACAGATAAATATCCAACAGGCAAAATTTACATGTTAAAGATATGCAAATAAACTGACAGCAATCTTTAACCATTGGCACAAGGATTGACGGGAGATATTTAAACCAGGTTACAAGCATTAGGACTAAAACTGAAGGAACAGGGCTCCTGTTCAAAGGTCTAAGTATAGCATTGGCAAATAACAGACAGGGGGAGCTTCCAAATGACTTCAGCTTCATGTCACTCAATCTAATGCTTTTAATCTGGGTCACATCACTCAGAACACCTACAATCTGGGTCACTTCACTCAATCCAGTGCTTTTAACAGCAATATACAAGGACCTAACCCAAACAGTTTTTAATTTGATTAACAATCTTAATAAACAATTACACCTGGCCACCTGAATCCTAATTGAGATTTGCCCTTTGTCAACCCTAGTCTCAACATCCAAACGTGCCCTGCACCCCCTGTCTCCATACCCAGACTTATCCAATTTCAACACGCAGGCACATATTAAACCACAGATTTAATATCCAGACTTGCCCGGATCCCAGTCTCACCAGTCAAACTCACCTGAATTCTAACGTTGACCAACAGCTTGTGACACACACTCTCAATGCCAGCTTACAATGACAATCACACGAATTGATCCTTCATGTTGACTTAACTTTGTTTTACCTACTCTGACCCTCAAACATTGGGTGGAATTCCCCCCCCCCCCATGCGAGTCCCGCCACGCCGCACCGGCACCCGCACGCGATTCTCCCACCCCCCCCCCGGCGAGAATCACGGCTGGCCGCTCGGAGAATCACCGCTCGCTTTTTGCAAACGGCGAGCGGTGATTCTCCGACCCGGATGGGCCGAGCGGCCGCCCCAACACGATAGGTTCCCGCCGGCACCGTCCACACCTGGTCGCTGCCGGCGGGAACTGCACGGGAACGCTGGGAGGGGGGACGGCATGTGGGGGAGGGAGGGGGTTCCTGCACCGGGGGGGGCCTCCGATGGGGTCTGGCCTGCGATCGGGTCCCACCGATCAGTGGGCCGACCTCTCTAAAGGAGGACTTCCTTTCCTCCGCTGCCCCGCAAGATCCATCCGCGTCATTTACGTGGTGCCGCTTTTTACGCGACGCCAAGGCCCAGCGCGTGTAAAATACGCGACGTGGCTCCTAGCCCCCCAAATTCAACAGAACAACTTACGTAATTGGACTGACATCAAGGTTATAGGGGTGACTGCGAGGTTGCATTACCAGTACAGGTTTATACAAGAGCACAAGAAATAGGAACAGGTTGAGACTATATGGCTCCTTGTGCCTACTCCATCGTTCAGTACAATCATGGCAGGACTTGGGCCTCAATTCCATTTTCCTGCCTTCTCCTCATTTCCCTTGATTCTCTAAGATGCCAAAAATCTGTCTATCCCAGCTTTAAATGTATTCAACAACAGATATTCCCTCGACACCAGCATAATAGCCTGCTTCACACATTCAAGCTTTCCTATCTCAGTGGCAGGCTTATGGCAACAGGTTCTGCTGCAGTTTACGTTGGTATGGTATTGAACTTTCTCTGGAATTTTGCATCCAAACTCAAGCACATGGTTAACCAAAAGTGTTAATGACCTTTCTTTCTCATACTAAAAATAAAGTACCCACATTGCGCGGTCTGAATCTGTAACCAGGGTCCCAGTTTGATCATTTTACTCCTTGGGGTGGACTGCAACAACTCCTCTCCCTGCCACTGGTTACGGTGTACAGCAACATCTGAAAGGGCAGAAACACAAATAAATTACCCATTGATGCAAGGGAACCTTGATTCCACCTCCCCTGCCAAAATATTCAAGGGATTGTTTTTCACTTATGCTCATATTTCAAACCTGTGTCAGGATGCCGGACCATCTGGAACCCTAAATTAGAAATCATTAAATTCATCCCTTAATCGTTCAAGGGAATTTGTGTAAATTGATACTTTCAGAAGAGGTAGCTTCAGGGTGAAAAATCACTTTGTAAATTATAACACAAATTATCTCCACTTCACAACTTGGTTCAGAGGGTAGCACTCTCCCCTCATGTTAGAATATCGTCGGTTCACGTATCACTCCAGAGATTTAAACGTATAATTCAGTCTGGCACTGCAGTGTAATATTGAGCTGTGCAATAGGAGTTGCTGTCCTTCCGACAAGACATTACACACTGATCCGTGAATGTAATAAGATGCCAACTAAGTCCAAACAAACAAAAAGAGCAATCCTGGCACTCCAGCCAATATTTCTCCCTCAAGGTTATAGGGGTTCATTAATTCCAATTAATTCCAAAATTAATTCCAATTTTAAAAAGACCAATTAACTGGTTATTCAGCCCACTTGCTGTTTGCTGGATACTCCAGTGTGTCGATTAGTTGCCTCAAGGCACAACGGGGTTCCTACTTCAAATGTAATCCATCGGGTCTGTGGTGTGAAAAATTCAATATACATTTCGTTCCTGTTGTTTTAACATGTGAAGTTTCGAAACCACAAATTCAGGCCGGGATTCTCATCGGGATTCTCTTTTCCCGAAGGCAGCGCACCCCCGAACATGGGTTCCCCAGCGGTGGGGGGTGACTTCAATGGGAAATCACATTGACAAGGGGTGGAAGTAGATGGCGCACCGCCGAGAAACGTGTCTGGGGGACCGGATAATCCCGCCCTCAGTTTTCTCAACACCAATTCCAACCCTCTCTCTGATGGCTGAGGCTGGAAAACCTATTCACAACCTCGGTGTCATATCCTATCCTGAGATAAGCCTCCAGCCATATGTTCACGCCATCACCAAGAGCATCTACGTCCACTATTGTAACATCACCCATCCTCCACCGCTACCTCAGCTCATCTGTTGCTGAAACCCATTCCCCCCCTTGGACTTAACTAATACAATGCACTCCTGACCGACCTCCATTCCTCCACATTTCACGCACTTGTTCTCTTCTAAAGCTTAGCTGTGGTAACCAAACCTGCATGAAATTGCACTCGTCCATCTTCCCTGTGTTTGTTGCCCTATATCGCCCTCGATTTGGCAACACCTCAAATTTAATTTTCTCACCCTGGTTTCAAATCCTCCAAGGCATAGACACGTCCTCTCTGTAACTTCCTTCAACCCCCTCAGGTTTCTGCATTTCTCCAAATCTGGCCTCTCGTTTATCCGATTTTCATCGCTCTACCATCGTCAGCAGTGCTTTTAGCTGGCTGGGCCCTTAGCTCTGGTATTCCCTTCCTTCGTCTCTCTACCACCTTTGAGACGTAACGTTTTGATCAAGCTCTTGGTTATTTCCCCTAATATCTCATGTGGCTTGGTTGTCAAATTTTGTTTGATACTATTCCTTTGAAATACCTTAGGACATGTTACAATATTAAACATATATTTATAGAAAGGTATGTAAATCCAGATAGTTATTGTTATTGTTAATCAGGGTTCAAGGTAGCACGGCAGCATAGTGGTTAGCACAATTGCTTCACAGTTCCAGGGTCCCAGGTTCAATTCCTGGCTTGGGTCACAGTCTGTGTGGAGTCTGCATGTTCTCCCAGTGTGTGCGTAGGTTTCCTACGGGCGCTCCGGTGTCCTCCCAAGGTCCAAAGATGTGCAGATTTAGGTGGATTGGCCATGCTAAATTGCCGTTAATGTCCAAAATTTCCCTTTGTGTTGGGTGGAGTTACTGGTTATGGGGATAGGGTGGAGGTGTGGCCTTGGGTAGGCTGCTCTTTCCAAGAGCCAGTGCAAACCCAATAGGCTGAATGGCCTCCTTCTGCACTGTAAATTCTATGAACTATGAACTAAGGATTCAGTTCAATTTCATCAACCTGAACAGAAAATGACAGTACTTACAAATCGATATGGAAAGGTTTCCTGTGTACAGTGTAAGAGCCCTTACAGTTTATTTCCTTTGTTCCCATTTATTTTTTTTATTATTTTGGTCCGTGGACTCATAAATCGGGATGTGCCTTTAAGCAGAGGACTCAAAGTTGAAACAGCCTGTTTGCCATGACACTGTGTACCCAGGTTCTGTTTTTGGAGAGAATTCAGACTCCTTGACACTAAGTGGATCTAAGAAACCAGGTTTGGAGGGAGTTGGTTCGATTGGTTAACCGGCATCCGATGGGTTGGCCAGGGACAGTGTTCTGCCTGACAGCGGTCAGTGATTGGTTCCTGCGTGATGCTTTCTGAGAGAAATCTCTGCAAAAGTGTTTAGGCCTTGGAAGCGAAAGGAACTCTCTCCCCTACTTACTGAAATGAAAGAACTGCTCTGTTGTTCTGAAAGCAGTGAGTGCCTAGAACACCCTTTGCTGTGAACCTGAAATGATACTGAGTCTGCAGAGGAGGTAGACAACCTTGCCAGAGAAAACAATAAGAAGTCTTACAACAGCAGGTTAAAGTCCAACAGGTTTGTTTCAACTCACTAACTTTCGGAGCGCAGCTACTTCATCAGGTGAATGAAGAGGTGGATTCTGCAACTACATATATAGACAAAATCAATGGTACAAGATGATACTTTGAATGCGAGTCTTCAAAGCTAATTAAGTCTTTAAAGGTCCAGACAGAGCGACTTGAGAGAGGGACAAACACAGGTTAAAGAGGTGTGAATTGTCTCAAGCCAGGACAGTTGGCAGCATTTTGCAAGCCCAGGCTAGATGGCGTGGTGAAAACCGACAGAAAATTGTACATTCATTTCTAATAAATTGGTTTACTCGTTGTGCACAGAGTAATCTTTCTGCTGTAGTTAATGTAGCTGTTTAACCTCTCCTTCCCCGCCTCAGGGCAGCACGTTGGCACAGTGGTCAGCACTGATGTGCCATAGCACCAGGACCTGATTTGTTTCTGAACTTGGGTCTCCCCATGTCTGCGTGGGTTTCATCTGGGAGCTCCGGAGGCTAAATTGCCCCTTAATGTCCAAAGGTTAGGCGGGGTTACGGTGATAGGGCGGGGGTGTGGGCCTAGGTAGGGTGCTCTTTCAGAGGATCGGTGCAAACCCAATGGGCCGAATGGCCTTCTTCTGCACTGTAGGAATTCTATGATTTTATATTCAGTAGAGGGCTGTAGTTTTCAAAAATTCATCAATGATTCAACTTGCTACCTCTATAGACCAAAACCAGGAGTTTCAAGCAAAGCAACTGGAATGATGCCTTCCTCACTGACTGCATGATAACCAGAAGGACAGGAGATCAGTCCGATGTTCTAATCAATTTTTGATCTTAACTTAACACCTATCCTCTGGAACCCAGGCAGCCTTATCTCACATTCCAGCACTCAACAGCAACTTTTGCACTGCGCTTAACAGATAAAACCACCCACACTGCTGGGAAGGGGCAGCAGAGCGCGAACTGATTATAAACACAGGCCTGTTGCTGCCTTTCTCTCCTGGATTGTGGTGAACCACTGTGTGCACCTGTATTAGGGGATGTAAGGGACCAGCACTACAGGTTTGCCGGTAGCCCCTGCCGGCTAGCTCCGCCCATAAGGAGCCGTATAAATATGCGTGTTCTCCTTCTGATCAGCCATTTCGCCAGCTGCAGTATGAGGCCACGCATCTGACTGTAATAAAGCCACAGTTGTACCAATCTGAGTCTTTCGTGCAATTGATTGGGCATCAATTTATTACAGTCAGATTTACTGAGAAATGGATATCAGAATCAAACCAGATCGCCTGCAGCTAGATCCGCACTCGCCAGACAGGGCTTTAATCACTGGCTAGCTTGTTTTGAGGCTTACATCAACGCTGCGACCTCCACGCCAACGGAAGGTCAGAAGATTCAGGTCTTATACTCCAGGTTGAGCTCCAAAGTGTTCCTGTTGATCCAGGACTCCCCGAGTTACGTGGAAGCGATGGCACTCCTAAAAGAGAACTACGCACAGAAAGCAAACACGCTCGGGTACAACCTCCATGTGCCAGCTTACCCCCCCCCCCCCCCCCCCGCGCATACCTCACCAAAATGATGCAGAAGAACTTGCAATTACGTAGCATTTTTCACAAACTCAGGACACTCAATCGCACGTTATAATTTTCAAAGTATATTTGTTACTGTTGTAATTTGAGGACACATGGCAGCTAATTTGCACACTGGAAAATTCCAGTATTTCTTTTGATATGCAGGTGGAATTCGAAAGGTTAAATTCTAAAAAGATTTCCTAATATAGATTTCTGCGAATCAGAGGAAATTGTGTCACTGGCTAACTAGAGATGTAACAATGGCCGGCAATTTTTAATGCAATGCACCATGACCTCTTTAGAGATGACATTCATTTCACATAATTTAAATAAAAACAAAACACAATAAGCCCAGAATAATTTTAACCTCTCAGCAGCTGATGCAAATCAGCTGACATTCGAGATGAAAAGAGCTGAGGAGCCACTGAATATATCCAGCTCTCAGAATGGCTCTGGTCTGATGTACATGGCCCAGGCCCTGTATTCTTCTCATTCAAAGCTCACACAGGGCTTCAAACTTCGAAAAAAGCCTAATCCACAGCCTACTTAGACAAACCCTAGCAATGTATGAATTTAAAATTCTCACCCTTGTTTTCAAATCCCTATACCGCCTCACAATTCCCTATCTTGGTAACCTCCTCCAACCCTACAACACTCCAAGCCTATACTCTCTCAATTCTGGCCTCTTGTGGGTCCTTAATTTCCTTCACCCCATGCCTTCATCTGTCCAGGGCCTCTGCTCTGGAATTCTCTCCCTAAACCTCTCCACCTGTCTGCTTTAAGAAGCTCCTTTAAATCTACCTCTGATGGCAGCATGGTGGCGCAGTGGGTTAGCACTGCGGCCTCACGGCGCTGAGGTCCCAGGTTCGATCCCGGCTCTGGGTCACTGTCCGTGTGGAGTTTGCACATTCTCCCCGTGTTTGCATGGGTTTCGCCCCCACAACCCAAAAACGTGCAAGCTAGGTGGATTGGCGACTCTAAATTGCCCCTTAATTGGAAAAATGATTGGGTACATTAAATTAAAAACAAAATCTACCTCTGACCAAAATGTTAGTCGCTTGCCATAACATCGTATGTGGTTCGATGTCAAGTTTGGTTGATTACATTCCTGTGACATTTTATGCAGGTTGTTGTTAATGATACCGAGTAGCCACATATCAGCCGCCCAGTCGAAGCACTTGCAAAGGAACTCCAAATACTGTTTGCAATTTGCTCTCTCTCTCTCTCTGATGAAGGGACTGAATCTTGCTGGAGTGCAGTTCTGGAGTGGGGAGAGCCATTATGGTACCTCACCCAGCAGATCTTTACACCTAAACATTGGCATCACAGCTCAGCCTGATCCAGTCCTCTTTCACCACTGCAGTGGGAACCACTGGATGGTGTTCCTAATCTAGAACACTCCCATTTCCTACATTACAACAGTGACTACATTTTAACAAAAATAAATCATCGGTTGTGAAATGCATTGAAAATCTTGAAAGGCGGTCTCTAAATTCAAGTCTTTCTACCTCTTTCTTTCATCTGCTGGATTGCCTGAAACCAACTAACTCAATACAGAGCAGTTCCCAATCTTTAGATCTTAGTGCTACAACACGCAATTATAGTCATTCTGATACAACCTCACTTAAGTAGCCTTCTCTGTTCAACCTTACATCTCCTCTCACAGCTGGACTGTCATCTCATAAGTACAGGGATTGTATTGAAGGGCGAGGGATTCGTGAATGTTATCCAGATGATTAAAACATCACGTCAGTGGTAAGAAATCAGAGTGTTCTCAATAAATGTGAAACAGCCGAAGCTGGAAATTTGTCACAGCAGAAAATGGTGGAAATATTCATTCAGTCCGCATTGTGGAGAGGACAGAGGAGTTAATGTTTCGGGAGTCGATCCTTAATTGAAAAAGGGAAAATCCATAAAAATCGGAGTAAAGCAGAAGAAGAAAGGCTGGTGGAAAACGTAGACCAGAAAAAAAATAAGCTATGAAGTGTCTGACTTTAAAAAGGACCCAATTAAATTGGAAGAAGTGATATTAGCATAAGACAGCAGGGGGTGTAATGTGAGAAAGCAAAGAAATTAAAAACATTTATGAGCCATAGAAAAATTGTGAATAGTTCAAGCAGTGGGAAATGAGGCAGGTTGACGTAGAAGCCTTATCCCACCTACTGGGCTATTCACACATTCATTGTATCTTATGAATATCTTAAATTTATCTCATTATTATGACTTTGGCATTTAACCAACTCCTGTTTTCCACTCACTCTACAGGTTAATCTGCTTCTTCTGTATGTGCGTATGTGCCCCCCTTTTATACTTTATTAATGCCACTTATCTTGAAACATCTCCTAGCACAGATTAAATATTAATTTGCCTACTCTCTCTGCGTGTTGTCGGTCAACTGAGTCTTTTCCGTTAATTTCTCTTCTTCTTTAGGACATTACCAATATTAAAAAAAATAATTGCACCCGTTATCTTGCAGACTTGTAATACTGGCATCTATGGGTAGTTGTTTAGGACTACGGACAACCAGAATAAAAAAGCAACCTTGAAGGTGACCAGTGTCAATGTTGTCACCTATCTCTGCTGGGGTGATGCTGCACCTCAGGAGGCGATGCCTCGGTCACTCAGCATGTACACCATCTGATTCAAACCATCAACACACCAACTGGTATTATTTTTCACCAAGTAACTAATTAAATGGATTGCCTAGCAAAATAATGCACTGATATTTTAAGAAGTGTTTGATAAGTTCCACATGGGTTAATAAACGACAGGCAGCATCTGTTGAAGTCAAATTGTGTCTGACAAACAGATTTTGGTGTAAATCAGTTTGGACTGTTCTTCCCCCAGTGAACTACTTTTGTCCTATCTTGACTCTTTTGTTTTTCTCATCGTGTCCAGTCTCTTCCCATCTACATCCGTGACTCTCTCTTGATGCCCACTGCTACTCTGGCGGTTTCCTAGACTCAGCAGTTTTATTTATACCTTGGCTGTCCAGTCGGTCCCTTTCTACACCTCCATCTGACATCAGGACGACTTGAGGGCTCCCCATTTCTCAAAATGAACAGAGGCGCAACCAGCTCCCATCTGCCAACGCACACGTTCGCCTGGTTGAAGTTGTTCTCAGATTGAATGACTTCTCTTTCAACTCCACAGTTCTTCCAAACAACTATGGATACTGGCATGGTTCCTAGCTCTGCCTGGCTTTTTGTAGAATATAGGTCTCCTGCCTTGCATCTCTTCCTCCGGTACGTTCTTGATTAATCAGGGGATCAGAGGTTATGGGGAGAAAGCAGGAGAATGGAGATGAGAAACATATCAGCCATGATTGAATGGCGAAGCAGACTCGACGGGCCGATTAGCCTAATTCTACTCTGCCTTCTGGTCTTACATTGATGACTGTACCAGCTTCTGACCTGAATTGGATTTCAACAACTCTGCTTTCCCCTCTCCCCTTCCATTCCTTGACTTCTCTGTTTCCATTTCTGAGTATAGGCTGTTGACCAATATCCTCTATAAGCCCACTGACTCCCAAAACTACCTCCGACTACATTTCCTCACACCAAACTCCCTGTAAGAATTCAATTTTATCCTGCACGCTTCTCTGACACATCTGTTCTGACAATGGAGCCTTCCATTCCAGAGCATGTTATGTCTTCCTTTTTCTTCAACTGAGGATTCACCCACAACGCGGCTCACAGGATCCTCAACCATTCCATTTCCCACACTACTGCTTTCATTCCTCGCTTCCTAGAACCAATGATAGTATTCCATGATGTGCATAGCCCTCACCTTCCATCCTACCAGCATAGAACATACAGTGCAGACGGAGGCCATTCGGCCCATCGAGTTTGCACCGACGTACTTAAGCCCTCATTTCCACCCTATCCCCGTAACCCAATAACCTCATCTAACCTTTTTCGTCACTAAGGGCAATTTATCATGGCCAATCCACCTAACCTGCACGTCTTTGGACCAGAGCACCCGGAGAAAACCCACGCAGGCACGGAGAGAACGTGCAGACTCCGCACAGTGACCCAGCGGGGAATCGAACCTGGGACCCTGGCGCTGCGAAGCCACAGTGCTATCCACTTGTGCCACCATGCTGTCCCCACATCCAAATGCATTTTCCACCAATTTTGCCACCTCCAGCATGATGTCACCACCAATGGACACCCAGGTCAAGTTCTCTATCACCCCCAACACGCAATCTTCTTCCCAAGACACCTTTCCAAAAGCATAGGAGATTAAACATCTGACTTTTTATCTCCTCACTGTCCAAGGTCCCAAACACTCCCTCCAGGATAAACAGCATATTATTTATACTTCTTTCAATTTACTGCATTCCCTGTTCATAATAGCTTCATTTGCATTGGTTGGATGAATTTTTCGCAGAGGAATTAGACCGGCAGTAATTAAATTCTGACAGTTAAAGGCCTATTAAGCCCTATTGTCTGAAACTCGGTTTAAGCTGAGTGTAATTTTCCAGTCAGCCTCTACGCCTCAAAAGGCTAGGTCTAGAGACAGCCTACAGGTGATAGACCAGTGGGTTAACAGTCAGTATTCCAGGTAGGCTTTGAGGCCTTCCCCAGCTGTCTGTCTCACCTGTGCCCACATAATAACAATTATAATCTTTATTAGTGTCACATGTAGGCTTACATTAACACTGCAATTAAGTTACTGTGAAAATCCCTTAGTCGCCACCCTGCGACTTCCTGAATTCTGAGGAAGAATTCAGAATGTCCAATTCACCTAACAAGCACGTCTTTTGGGACTGTGGGAGGAAACCGGAGCACCCGGAGGAAACTCACATAGACACGGGGGGAACGTGCAGACTCCGCAGAGACAGTGACCCAAGTGGGAATCGAACCCGGGACCCATACACTGCTAACCACTGTGCTATCATGCTGACATATCACCCTGTAAGGGTTGCGAACCCTCCTGGACTCGTCTGGAGTCTCCAGAATATAGGATTAATCTCCAGGATTCAGGTAGCAGAGTTGATGAAATGGTCCATTATAGGACAAAAGCAGGAAATGGAATTCATACAATCATCAATGTTCCAGAAAAAGAGGTGAGGGACAGGATGGAGTAGGACTGGAACAAATAATGTTCCGCATATCCCACAAAAAGGCAAATGTAGCCAAGATCCATGCCGGTATCTTTAGCACAGTAAGAAGTCTTACAACACCAGGTTAAAGTCCAACAGGTTTGTTTCAAACACGAGCTTTCGGAGCACGGCTCCTTCTTCAGGTGAATGTTCGGAGCCGTGCTCCGAAAGCTCGTGTTTGAAACAAACCTGTTGGACTTTAACCTGGTGTTGTAAGACTTCTTACTGTGCTCACCCCAGTCCAACGCCGGCATCTCCACATCATGGGTATCTTTAGCAACATCTATTATTTGGAAGAGGTGTGTGGAGTTGAAGGAGAAGGTGGCCAATGTGTAACCCCGGAAAATAATCATAACACTAACATTTTTTTGTTGTTGTCATTTTCATTAAATATTCTCTTCACCAGATTATTGAAAATGGGGGGTTCAATTAACTGACAGTCAAGCATCATCCAATTGGGTAATGAGTCCTTTAGCTTTACAATTGGTGTAGGAAGGGCAGTGTGTTATAAGGATGAATGTGCAGGTTGACTCTTGGCTGGAGAACGGGGCCAAATCATGGGTTGAAACTTCCAGCGATGCATATAAATACAGTTGGTAACCCTACACCCATGTGGAGAGATTTCCTCTCCATAATGGTGGCCTGTTTGCTGAAGTCATTTTAAAATTTACAAGTGTTGAAAGTTGGAGGAACCCTCTTGCATACGTGATCTGCAAGCTGTTATGCTTTCAGTGCTGGAAGGCCTCTTGTTGGCCCTCTAGCTTTGAGAGCCCACCCTCCGGTCACCAAGTGGCCAATTCGAGGAAAATCACTAACATGTGTCTGTTTCCCACATAGTGCAGGATTGTGAACTCAATGTCAGGGTTAAAAGGGAAATATCATGCCCATTAACTCAGTTTTCCTCCTCCCAGATGCTGACAGCTGACAGACCGAAGATGCTCAGCAAAGCGATCACCCGGGTCTTCGGTCTGTGCGCATTCAGCAACCTGACCTTCCTGTTGCTTGCCATTTTAACAAAAGACCCTGCTCCCATGCCCACATGACTGTTCTTGGCTTGCTGCAATGTTCCAGTGAAGCTCAATGTAAACTGGAGGAACAACATCTCATCTTCCGGTTAGGCAGGCTACAGCCTTCCGGCCTGAACATCCAATTCAACAACTTCAGATGATTAGCTCTATCTCACCTCGACCCATTTGTTTTCATTTCATTTAAACTGTCTTTTACCATTTCTTTCTTTCTTAATATATATTTATTTCCCCCCAATCTTATCCACCTTTCCTTCACCTTTCTCCTCTTTGCTTCTCCCTTCCCCTCCCCCCACATCTACAGTTCATCCTCTGATGTTAGTTTTGCTGCTGTTTGACCTTTCACATCTTTTGTTCTCTCTGGGGACTGCCATTAACATTCTTTCCCCTGGGTATCTGTGGCCATTAGCACCCAGTTTCCCTGGGTTTCTGTGGCTATGATTCAACTTTCATTCTCACTCCACAGTATAAATATTTCCCACTTTCTCAGTCTGTTAGCTTTGACAGAGTCATCGGACTCGAAACATTAGCTCTTTTCTCTCCCTACAGCTGCTGCCAAACCTGTTGAGATTTTCCAGCATTTTTTCTTACTGAGTATAAAGTCCTGGTGACCTGGAAGAGACCCTACAAAATCATTGAAAACGTGAGTGCAGTCACCTATAAAGTAAGGCAACCAAGCCAGAAAAAGAAAGAGCAGATCTACAATTTCAATCTTTTGTAGAAATGACAATCAGGAAATGCTAGTGGTCTCACTGAACCCAGAGTCTGTCGAGGCGAGGATGATGTTTCAGAACAAAGACGGGAATGACCACATCACAAGAGGTATCGGGTATTGCAGCCATTTAGTTTCAACGTGGCAGACCGTGCTGGTTCTCCTATCAAGGTGGCCACAGGAAGCCACATGACAAACTGATGATGAATCACTGCAGGGCGGATCAGCTGTGCAGGCTGATCAGCCAATAAAAGCAGTACTTGTGTCCTGCTAGAAAAAGGAAGCTCACTGGGTGAATGAGAGGAGGCGGCCTTGGAGAGTGGGGGGGTTTGCTGTGCGCAGAACTGTGTGTAAAGTTCCCCTCCAGGAAGAGCTATTTATTTATTTCCTTTTTGTTTTGGTGGGTGTCTAAAGATTTGTAAATAAACATTCACCTTTTATATTGTATCTGGACAACTGGGTTATTGAACTGCAAGAAATCCGACCCACCTATTGCAATCCCCAGCCCCTGACAACATCACAGGGCATAATTTCAAAGTTTGCAGGTAACATAAAACTCAATGTAGTAAAGAGTAAGGAAGATAATGGGGGCGATTTTCCACTCCGTGGACCAAGAGCCCATGCCTTTGTGAACGCTGTCGCGTTTCACGACGGTGTGAACAGGGCCCGGGCATGACCTACAGGGGGCCAGCACGGCGCTGGAGTGGTTCACGCCACTCCAGCGTCCCTACACGGCGGCAAATGGGCGCCACGCCAAGCCGTGCATGCGCAGTTGGGGCAGCTCAATCCTGCGCATTCGCAGTTGGGTAGCACCCCATGCGCGGGGAACTTCTTACACGCGTTGGCCCAACGCAATATGGCGTGGGTGTTCAGGGCCGGCCGTAGCGGAATGTAGGCCCGGGGGGAGGGGGTGGGGGGAGGCCGGCCCGTCGATTGGTGGGCCCTGATCGCGGGCCAGACCCTTTGGAGGCCCCCCCTCACCCCCATGCCCCCACCCCCCCACCCCGAGCGTTCCCGCAAGCAGCGACCAGGGTTGGACAACGATGGTGGGACCCTGTTGTGTCGGAGCGGCCGCTCGGCCCATACGGGGCAGAGAATCACCGCTCGCCATTTGTAGCGATTCTCCGAGCAGCCCGGCGCGATTTGCACGCCGTTGATTTTGGGGGACGTGGGAGAATCGCATGCGGAGGTCAGGGTGCGATTTGCGCGGCACCCTAGCGATTCTCCCACCCGGCGTGGGGGGAGAGAGAATACCGGTTCCGGAGGATGTGGACAGACTGGTGAAGAAGGCAGAACCTTGGTAGACCTGAGAGAAGTGTGAAGTAGTGGATTTTGGTAGGAAGTATTAGGAGCGGCTAAATAAATGGTATAATTTTAAAGGGTGTGCAGCAACAGAGACAACTGGGAGCCTGTGGACTCAAATCTTTGAAGGTGGCAGGACTGGAAAGTTGCATTGATTCTCTGGGAGCAGGCAATGATGCAGCACACTACCTGTGTGGTATTCCTCATAATGGTCTGAAACAGGTGCATACAATTTTATTCCTTCCTTCCTATGCAATGTGAATAGGATCTTGGATACTATCAATATATCTTCAATGTTATTTATCAGGGGCAGCATGGCGGCGCAGTAGTTAGCACTGCTGTCTCACGACACCGAGGTCCCAGGGGCGATCCTGGCTCTGGGTCACTGTCCATATGGAGTTTACACATTCTCCCCGTGTTTGCATGGGTTTCACCCCACAACCCAAAGATGTGCAGGGTAGGATTGGCCACACTAAATTGCCCCTTAATTGGAAAAATATAATTGGGTACTCTAAAATTTCTTTAAAAAAAATTATTTATGACATTATGATTCCGCCTAGACACTGATAACTTTTAAACATAGATTTGAATTTCCAGCGACCAATTAAGGATCACTCAAGACACTAATGAAGATTGACTAAATATTCCTCATTAGGCAAATAATACAGCAAACCGGAGCAATTATATTTCTCCCCCTCCCACTTAACTTTTTGACACCACCAAAAACTCCCATGATGCATTTACATATGACATTGCACTCTGTTGAATTTTCACCATTACGGGAACCAGTCCAAAGTTAATTCCAACAGGCTCGCTTTTCACTTGAGTCGTAATATCCAGTGTTCGTATGAAAATCATTTCTCTCTCTGAGTCAGATTGCCTGAGGTTCCATGGGTGGTATTTAATGGAGATGGGTGGGGGGGGGGGGAGGTGTCTCACTGCAGCTGGGCAGCTTGCGCGAGGTCCACATCTGGTGGGAGGCGCGCCAGAGTCTCTCAGACATTCCCATGTAATAAGGAGCCTGGGGGACAAAAGTTCCACCTGCTGAGAGCTACCGGCCTTTTCACTGTTTGGCTGACAATGCACACACCCTAGGACACAGGTGAGTAATGGTGGAAGGGAGGGTCGCAGGGTGGAGGACTATAGGAAGGGAGGGGAGTAGGATCAGCAGCAAGGACAGGGTCTCGGTGTGCCTTCCTTTTCCGATGCCAGGTTCCACTATCAGGCACTGATTGCCTTGAAACGAAGGACACCCTCTGGAGCCAGAAACCTGTTCAGCACAGGTTTGTTTTTCGTATTCCCTGACAGGTGAGTCTCCCAGTCCACTGTTTGGTTGATATCAGGGACGACTGAATGAGGCAGTAAGTGCTGCATGGGCCTTCCCATCATGGGCGTACTGGGTTGGAGACGGGAAGATGGCAGGGTTCCCACCCGCCACACTTTCTCCTGATTAAATGTCCTCCCGTTACAAATCTCTCATTAAATTTTGCCCTGTAAAATTACACCAAGCCAGGGCAGCTCCTGTCTGTGTGCTCTGGTGTGGAAGCTGGCATTAATCAAGTAGAATATAGTGGTTGATCCCAAGTCAAGCAAAGCATGTTTTCCAATTACCACTACTGCTGAATCTTGATATCTGTACAGCTCAATACCACTATTTGGTGGTTGAAATCAAGGCTGAAACTTCCAGACTTTGAAAATTCTTGAGCATTGGACTGTTTTCATCCTATCCAATTTCATAATTGCTCTCTTTTACTGTTAAATGGGCAGTATCCTGTTCTCTCTAACGAAGTTGGATGCAAAATATACATTTAGTACCTCTCCTTTATAGTCGCTCATCAACCCCACCGATCCTCTGACCATGCCCCTCCTACTCCCATTTTTTAAGATCTCCTATTTATTCAGCTGGGCTCTCAACATAACATAAGAACATAACATAAGAACTAGGAGCAGGAGTAGGCCATCTGGCCCCTCAAGCCTGCTCCGCCATTCAATTAGATCATGGCTGATCTTTTGTGGACTCAGCTCCACTTTCCGGCCCGAACACCATAAACCGTAATCCCTTTATTCTTCTAAAAATTATTTATCTTTATCTTAAAACCATTTAATGAAGGAGCCTCAACTGCTTCACTGGGCAAGGAATTCCATAGATTCACAACTCTTTAGGTGAAGAAGGTCCTCCTAAACTCAGTCCTAAATCTACTTCCCCTCATTTTGAGGCTATGCCTAGTTCTGCTTTCACCCGCCAGTGGAAACAACCTGCCTGCACCTATCCTATCTATTCCCTTCATAATTTTATATGTTTAATAATCGCTTATTGCCACACGTAGGCTTCAATGAAGTTACTAAGGAACGATACAGCGCAGTACAGGCCCTTCGGCCCTCGATGTTGCACCGACATGGAAAAAATCTAAAGGCTGAAAAGCCTCTAGTCGCCACATTCCGGCGCCTGTTCGGAGAGGCCGGTACAGGAATTGAACCCGCGCTGCTGGCCTTGTTCTGCATTACAAGCCAGCTGTTTATCCCACTGTGCTATTTATGGGCCAACTGTATTATGAACCTTAAAATTGTCATAAACCTTTCTGTCTTACTTAACCGCTTTAATCTTTAGTTATCCATGCAGCTCTAGCTTTGAATGCCCATCTTTTCTCTCCACGTAATAATATTTCTACTAGATACCTTAACATCGGGCTGGATTTTAAGGTCTCCCTGACAATACGTACTTTTGGTGGATAGGCATGTAAAATATGGTGGGTGGGCAGCTCACCACCAAATCCTGACTTTAAAATATTTTTAAATGGTTTATTATATTATTTCTGCTTCTCCAACTTGTTTATTTTCCATGTCATGGTCTGATGGTCTGTTCATTGATACAGCCTCTCTGAGCTAAGAGACCAGGATGCTAACCTGGATGTTGACACATTTCATGTCTTAGGCTCCCAAATAACTTTTCTGCCCAATCGCCAGATAATTAGCATACTGTCCATGTAGTCAGCACAAATCGGCATTCAACACACCCAAACATTTTACACAATGATTGTAACATCACCAGGCTTAGAATAGTTATGGAAAAGAACAATGCACAATCAAGTGTAAAAATAGATAACAGTAGGGGCCAATTCAATGTTGAGTTGGATTTGAGTCAGAAATCATAGACAAAGAGTCATTGAACAATGAGCAGCTGTCAAAGAGCTGAGACTGCAAACATCTCCATGAAGAAGGCCAATTGTGACCAGACTCGGGAAAGTCCTGGGCTTTTTGGGTAAGGAGGAATCAGGCACCCTTGGCATTGGTGGGATAGGGGTCAAGGGGGAATCGAGGGCCGAAGGGCCTGTTCGGTGCTGTACTGTTCTGTTCTGTCTGTCTGGGGAATGGGTTTTGGAGGCATGGCGACGAGGCGCTGCTTCGGGATGTCCCTCCCGTGCATCCAGGGCACTCCCCAAAGGATGTACCCCCTCCCCCCACTTTGTTCCTGCCTTTTCACCAAACTTAGTTTTTAAAAAACCGCCTTCACACTGCCCAATGGATTATGGCAGTGGAGGTGGATTGAGACCCTTAATTGGGCTGTTAAGGGCCTCATAATGGCAGAGGACTAGTGGGCGTACCCAGTACTATGGGAACTTGTTTGGGGGAGGGCGGGAAGATGGTGAGCTGCCCACCCACCATATTTTACATGCCTACCCACCAAAAGTACGCATTGTCGGGGAGCCCTTAAAATCCAGCCCAATGTTGAGGTACCTAATAGAAATATTCTTCTACTGGGGGGGAAAGAGGGGCATTCAAAGCTAGAGCTGCATGGATAACTGAAGATTAAAGCGGTTAAGTAAGACAGAATGAAGAGGTTTATTGACAATTTTAAGTAGAATCAATAAGAGAACATTTAGGGGACAGTGGAAAGGACAAAGAACAATCCCAGAGTAAGAATAATTAACTGGCGAAAGCCAACTTCAATGGGTTAAAAACAGATCTGGGCCAAATTAATTGAAGCCAAAGGTTGGCAGGAAAGTTGCAGCTGAGCACGGGCTTTCTCCTTCAAAGAAGAGGAATATTGGCACAGTCAATGTATATTCCCTCAAAAGGGAAAGATATGACAAACAAAGCCAGGGTCCCTGGATGACAAGAGAGACATTAATTTTTAAAAAATAATAAATTTAGAATACCCAATTCATTTTTTCCAATTAAGGGGCAATTTAGCGTGGCCAATCCACCTATCTTGCACATCTTTGGGTTGTGGGGGCGAAACCCACGCAAACAAGGGGAGAATGTGCAAACTCCACACGGACAGTGACCCAGAGCCGGGATCAAACCTGGGACCTTAGCGCCGTGAGGCAGCAGGGCTAACCCAAGAGAGACATTAATTAAGATAAATTTAAAAATTGGAACCAGGCTGAACATAGAAGGTTCAAAGAGAGGTGCAAAATAAGAGAAGCAAAGAGGGGAGTATGAAAAGAGACTGGCAGTAAATGCGCGTGCTATCAACATATAGAAGTAGTAAAAGGGCGATAAAGGAGGTGTGGGACCAATTGGCTCCAAAAGGGTTGGTACGGCGGCACAGTGGTTAGCACTGCTGCCTCACAGCGCCAGAGACCCGGGTTCGATGCTGGCCTTGGGTGACTGTGTGAAGCGTAACTTGCACTTTTTCCCCCCATGTCTGCGTGGGTATTTTCTGGGTGCTAGTTTCCTCCCACAGTCCAAATGATGTGGTTAGGTGGATTGGTCATGTTCAATGCGCGGGGATAGGGGAGGGGTTGGACTAGATAGGGTGCTCTTCTGGAGATTGGTGCAGACCTGATGGGCTGAATGGCCTCTTTCTGGACTGTAGGGTTTCTATGGAAAATAGGATTTATATGCGGAGGAAGCGGACATCGCCGATGTATTAAATCAATACTTTGCATCTGTCTTTTTCAAGGAAGTGTTATCCAGGTCATTGTGAAAGGGGAGACAATTCAGACACTACAAGAGCGTGGCTATAACACCAGGACCAGATGAGATGCACTCAGGGATGCTGACAGAAATTAGATTGTGGAGGCACTGGCCAAAGTTTTTCAGTCTTCCTTAAAAACATATGGATGGTTCCAGAGGATTTGATAAATCCAGCAAGTATAGGCCAATCAACTTAACATTGTAGGTAATAAATTTTAAGGAATGATAATTCGGAACAAAATTAATCATAACTTGGACAAATGCAGGTTAATTAAAGAAAGCCAGGATAGATTTCTTACCAGGTAATCATGTTTAACTAATCTGGTATTTGAAGAGGTTGATGAGGATAATACAATTGACATGGTGCACATGGACTTCCAAGGGCATTTGATACAGTGCCACACAACAGACTTTGAACAAACCTATTGCTCACGGAATAAAATGGACAGCAGCAACAAGGATACGGCTGAGTGACAGGAAACAGAGAAGAGTGGTTAATAGATGTTTTTCAGGCTAGATTCCCCAGGAGTCAGTGTTGGCACCTTGCTTTCCCTGATATATATTAATGACCCAGACTTTGGTTCTCAGAGCACAATTTCAAAGTTTGCAGATTATATGAAACTTGGTAGCATTGTCAACTGTGAGGTTTGTGCAGAACTTAAAACGTACATGGGCAACTTAGTGGAATGGGCAGACAGGTGGTGGAATGGGCGGTAAGGTGGTTGATGAAGTTCAATGCAGAGAAATGTGAAAACTGCAGCGATTTAAGACGGCAGTTCACCACCATCGTCTCAAGGCCAACGAGGGATGGGAAATAAATTCTGGCCTAGCCAGCGATGCCCACACCTTGCAAAAGAATAAAAGAAATTCTGAAGGAGTGGAGCCTTGAGAGTCACAGTGGCACCTTACCCCCAATCCTGGCGTTGGGTGAAAGGAGAAATTCCCTCTCATTATCATAAGGAAGATGTTAATATTTTACTGGCTGTTCGCCCAGAGTGCAGCCTAACGCACTTGAAATCTATCTCCGCCATCTGTCTTCAGCTTCCTGCCGATTCATTGACAGTGTATAGAGGCTACTGCCAGAGATTTCCGGCTTGGTCTCCTGGCAACCAAGAAAGCAAGGCTGACCTGGATTCCTGGACAAATGCCATTGTTTGGGAAGCATGCTCCCTGGCAAAGTCAAGGGTTGTGTCTCAAACAGAGCAAGAATGGGGGAGAAAAAAACCTCAAAAATAATTGAAAGAAGAAAAATGACAGAAACAAAACAACTTGTGTTTAGAAAGTACCTTTACTGTAGCAAAAACAATGAAGTTGGGGTGGCGGGGGGAGAATTTCAGAACTTGGGGACTGGATAGATAGCTGAATGCACAGTCGTCAATGGTGCAGCAATGAAAATAGGAGAATGCAAGGGGCCAGAACTGGAATACAGCATTACTGTCGGAGGGTTCCAGGGCTGGACGCAGATATATAAACAGGAAGGGGATAACATGGAGGTTAATCATTTTTAAATTACAGCATTGCCAGCTCTAGGAGCTAATGTAGGTTTGTAAGCACAGGGTAAATGGATAAAAAGGGAAAATGCTTTAAAAAAACCCAGAAGTGATTTAAACAATGGAGATAATGAAAGATTGAATGAACATAGAACATAGAACATAGAACAGTACAGCACAGAACAGGCCCTTCGGCCCTCAATGTTGTGCCGAGCCATGATCACCCTACTCAAACCCACGTATCCACCCTATACCCGTAACCCAACAACCTCCCCCTTAACCTTACTTTTATTAGGACACTACGGGCAATTTAGCATGGCCAATCCACCTAACCCGCACATCTTTGGACTGTGGGAGGAAACCGGAGCACCCGGAGGAAACCCACGCACACAGGGGGAGGACGTGCAGACTCCACACAGACAGTGACCCAGCCGGGAATCGAACCTGGGACCCTGGAGCTGTGAAGCATTTATGCTAACCACCATGCTACCCTGCTGCCCCTTAAAGCCGAATCGCTCTCGTATTAATTTATATCCCTTTTAGATGGCTGAAGTACAAAATAATTCCCTTCCGTTTTATTCGCCTACGTTTTGTCTCAATAAAGCTATCTATCCAGTCCCCAAGTTCTGAAATTCTCCCCCCGCCACCCCAACTTCATTGTTTTGACAATGAGTTGACAAAAGAATGGAAGAGAAACACAAATCACCATTGTACACCGATATCTTAAATCGAGGCACTGTCTACCTGTTTTAGGTGGATATAAAAGATCTTATGGCAGCATTTGGGAAATAAAAAGCAAGAGTGACTCCTCACCTCCTGCCTAACATTCTGCCCTCAACCAATATTACCAAAGCAGTAATTGGTCATTTGTTCCATTTTCTGATTGTGGAATCTTGCTGTAAACATAAAGGCTGTTGTATTTTCCAACAGCAACTGTATTTCAATAAATTCCCCCTGACGTATTTTGAGATTACACTCTTCCAACTTCTTCCATCGGGCAAGAGGTACAACATTCTGAGAACACGCACGAACAGATTCAAAAACAGCTTCTTACCAGACTCCTAAACAGCCCTCTTATGGACTGATCTGATTAATACTACACTCCTGTATGCTTCCCCCAATGCGTGTTCTCAGAATGTTGTACCTCTTGCCCGATGGAAGAAGTTGGAAGAGTGTAATGTCAAAATACGTCTATGTATTTACATTGTCGACCTTGTGTTGCCCTGTTTTGTATTTTCTTTTTGCGTACTAAATTATCTGTTTGAGCTGCATGCAGAAAAATACTTTTCACTGTACCTCGGGACATGTGACAATAAATAAATCCAATATTAGACTATTGAGTTGGACGATCAGCCACGATCGTGATGAATGGCGGAGCAGGCTCAAAGGGCCGAATGGCTTCTTCATGCTCCTATCTTCTGTGTTAGCTATGGTTGAACAATAATAATAATAATACTAATAATAATAATAGCTTATTGTCACAAGCAGGCTTCAATGAAGTTACTGCGAAAAGCCGCTAGTCGACACATTCTGGCGCCTGTTCGGGGAGGCTGGTACGGGAAAGCATCTAGTATCTTTATCATTCACTTTAGAATCTTCTTTTCCATTCGTGGGAGGTGGGCTCGCTGCGACACGAGCATTTATTGCATAATAGATAAGTTGCTAGATGCTGATACTAAACAGATTACTTTGTCCTGAATAGTGTTGAACCTTTTAAGTGCTGTTGCTGCTTCAATCATCCTGGCAATAAGACAATACCCTATCACACTCCTGACTTGTACGTTGTGAGAGAGACGTTGAAGAGTCAGCAGGTACGTTACTCACTCCAGAATACTCAAACTCTGGCCTATAGATCAAGAATTGAACGTGGATCTTTCCAGTCCATTTTTAAAAAACACTTGCATTTATCTAGTGTCTTTCACAGCTCCAGGCCATTCAAAATCACTTGATAGTCAGTGAAGTACACATTGTCACTGTTGTAATGTCAGAAACATGGCAGATACTTTGTGCACAAATAGCAATGAAAATGTGACCAGGTCATCTGTTTTTGTGATGTTGATTGAGGGATAAATTTAACGACAGTAAATGGGTGAGGTCTCAGCACTGAACCCTGTGGCAGCTCATTAGTTCCAGCTTGCCAACCTGAAAATTAAACATTTATCCTGATTCTGTTTTCAGTTAGTTAGATAATTATCCGTGCCAATGTATTATCGTTAACACCATGAGATCTTATTTTGTGCAGTAACCTTTTATGTTGCACCTTACTGAATACCTTTTGGAAATCTCACTTTTATCCACCCTGCTCATGACATCCTCAAAGAACTTGAACAAGTTTGTCAATCGCAATTTTGCTCCAAAGTCCACAGGGATTCCCCACTTGCCTTCAATCCTATGCAGCCAGAACCCTGAAGATAGCAGGGTGGTCTTGGGATTCTGAATCACTGTCAATTTCAGGGGAATAAGCAAAATACTGCAGATGCTGGAATCTGAAACAAACAAGAGAATGCTGGAGAAACTAAACCTGGCTGCCAGCGTCTGAAGGCAGAGAAAACAGTTAAACGTTGCTAATGCTTTCATTTTTAATGAAGAGCCTAACAAAACATTAACTCTGTTTTTCCTCCTTACAAATGTTGCCAGACAGGTTGAGTTTTCCCGGCATTCTCTGTGTCAGTTTCGAGGGGGTGTAACCACTCCCACACCCACAAACGTGCCACTTCTCGGCTGGGAGAATTCCCCCCTAAGTACATAGAAAAAGAAGCAACAAATGTCTGGAAATAGATGTTCCCTTACCTGTTACTACTAGAATATCCCCAGGGAAGACACTCAGTGCCCAGAATGCAGAAGCTCGCCACAACGCAATCTTCATAGTGACTCCTGACTGATCTGTAACCAAAATAGTTGCTATGGGGACTCTGCACCCAGCGAATGATCCTGATTTGATCTGTATCTCCTTCAAGAGGCAGCGGGACAGAATAGTGACCAGAATGTGGTATTTTCTGCTTCTGTCAGTGCAGTTCTTAAGCTGTTCTGTATCAATGAAGCCAATCTTGGGTATTGGCCATTGGTCCCCCTGTGCTTTCAGATAGCGCCCTAGATCAGATCTTCTTCTCTCGGAATACATGGTCTTCATTTTCTTACACGACGGTGAGTCTCCATCTAAATAAACTGAAGGTCTCGATGTTTGGGTCACCTGCTTTAACTCCTCCAGCTCCTCAGTTGCCTCAATTGACCCTTCTAAAGACCACTTAGAACTACCTGCAACCTGAGAGCACAGGATGCCTCGCCCGCATGGTTCAATATTAACCTCAACATTATCTTCTGACCCTTTGGTGATGGGACTGAAGGATTGTTCTGAACTTTCTGATGTCCTCCCAGCTACGGCCTCACTGGCTAATTGCCGGTTACTTAGTAAGCTGAAAAGTTCTTGGGTATTTTCGGAACTATCACCCTGTCCCCACACTGCCTCACTGGTACTTTCCCCATCTGGCCCAATAAAATTACGAGTAGATGCAAGCAGCAGACAGGGAGGTTTATTATCTATTGTGTTTTTTCCCAGTTTTCCATTTAAATTTTCATGCAGGTCCTGTGTAATAAACTGCCTCTGTGACAGTGCCTGTGAAAGGATGGAAGCTTGACTTGCAGTCAACACACTGAGAAATTCAGCATCTGTTGATAAACCTTCATTCACCGTTGTGCGTCTGGAACAGGATTGCTGCCCTTCAGCTGGAAACGTATGCTGCAGGTATTCCAACAGAGAGTCACAGAGAAACTCTGGACAATCTTCTTGCAAAGGTACATTCTGCTCTGCTATTCTGCCAGAAGGGTCCCGATTGTCACTCCTATTTTCTCCGCTTTGTCTGCTGCTGCTGTAGGACTCCAAAGGTGTGTTGGAACTTCCTCCTGAGCAAGCAGGATTGATGGGATCACCGTCATGTTCTTCAGTTATCTTGATACTCCCTTCAGAGTTCAGCAATATTCTGTTGCTCGACCCTTTCCAGAGCTGTTTCCCGATCTGCCTGGCATAGATCTCCTCATTGTGCAGCAGATCACACTCTTTGCTCATTCCCTGTCCCAGCATCGATGCATCTAGATTCTCAAAAGCACATTCTTGAGATAATGCTATGTTTCCTTCTTCACGTTTTGAAGTGGAAGACTGCCCAGATCGATTTTTCAATTGCGTCATTGCTTCATGACAAATTAAATGTTCCGGAGACTCCTTGGTGCTGCAATCTCTAGGCTTGGCATTGAGAGATCCGTTATCATACCAGACCTGGCACTGAAGCCACTTCTTGGAGCTGCCATCGGCTACTGCGTCTTTTGCCGATGTTTTCCGCTGCGACAAAACAGCTGGTGCACCAAGGAAGACATAAATCTTCTCATTGCTCATGTTGGGATAATAAATTCTTCAATCCTTCGAGGTGATGTGGTCTCCAATGGAATCTCATCATTTCACCAGCTTAGCCTGATATGGAAACAACAAATCAGTTAAAGAGCAATTACACGGCTAAGAACTACCCAACTGGCCCCAAGGTATGGGGCAATTTCACATTGGTTACTTGCACAGTGTCATGTGAGAGTACATTTAAGAAATAGGTGTTTATAAATGGGTGTGTATATAAATATCTGTAGTGAGAGTAAAGAAATGGGTGTTTATTACTGCAGTGATGTCAGAGAGGGGGTGGAGCAGGGCTGTCTACCAGCTTTTTACTTTTGTTTTAGGCTGTTTGCTGCAAAGTGTGTTTTAGTTTCGTTTTCAGAGATGGATAGCTGCAGTCACAGCCAGAAGGTGTATGAATCTCTCTGTAATCTAAAGACTGCAAATCGATCCTGGTGATTTAAAACTAATAACAGTAGTGACTTTAACCTGATGTGCTTCTGGTAAAAGGTGTTTTAAGTCTTATGGATGTTAAAAGGAAAGCTTAAAGGATTACTTAGTGTTGTATTCTTTGGAGGTTGTATTTGAATTGACGGTTGCTAAGATGTTCACTGTGTTTTAAAAAGGTTAACTTGAGGTCATAGAATAAACATTGTTTTACTTAAAAAAAAACTTTTCCATTTCTGCTGCACCACACCTGTAGAGTGGGCCGTGTGCTCCCCATACCACAATCTAGTAAAAATTGTGGGTCAGGTGAACTCCATGATACACTTTGGGGTTCATAACAAACTTGGCTCATAACAAATGGCATGGTGACACGTTTTGATCTGTATACTACTCTATCCATCTCATAGTTGGAGGGGGAAGGGTTGGCAGTGGAGTTAACATCAACGTTCTTCAGCGTAAGTTAAGCAAAGATGCAAGTAAATCAGTTTTCTTTGAATATTAAACAGATCATACAAAGCTGTATCAGCTGCTTATTATGTAATTCACTCTAGCTGAGATCATCTAATTTAGTACACATTGGGAATTGAAATTCTGCGTATAGCTCAGTACCAGAATGAGTGCACATAGACACTAAAACATCAGGCAAGCACAATTGTCGACATGCATTAGCTTCAGTTACCTTCCAAACAAACAGGACTCAATTACATTTGAGTTTAATAGGTCACTGAACTGGACAGGGGAATGACAGGTAAAATGGGCAGGTTAGAAACCATTTGTGAAAATGCCCATGTTGGAATATTAAATCAATATCAGCTATTCCACTAGAGGGCACTCAGTTCATACACAGCAGAGGAGCAAAACACACAGAAAATGGTCCATTTAAATGATCCTGTTTGTGATAACCCTGTTTAAATCAGTACAGGGAGCAACTACTGTTTTTTTACTTTGTTAATCCCAACACTCCAAGTTTAACTGGATGCCATAGAATAACTGTTTGGAATCTGCTAAGATAACACTCATTAGAATTCATACTTACCCGAGTTTTGGTGTAAAAGGCATCAAGTTGAAATTCCCATTTCTCCTGCCTTTTAACTGTCATGTCCCTCTGCCCGCCACAGGCCCATTACAGAGCTAAAGACTGCCTCTTGCTTTTCCAAATCTGCTTTCCCCAAAAACTATTAAACATGTCATTTGGTTCCATCTAGTCAATGAAAATAAAAAGTTCTCTAATTTCCAGGCTGGTATGTTGTAGTGTTTCTGGGACGATGCATATCATTGCAAGCCCAGTTTACCACTTTATTTCACTCTGCCGGTGTACAAGGCGGTAGAGTGAGTCAGCAAGTGCCAGCAGATCGAGAGACGCAATAAAACAACTGAACAAAGGCAGCTAAACTATATTTGTGCTGCTAACTCTGCAAGACTCCTGTCAGGGGTCACTTTCACTGCAGTTAGTTAAAAATGACTTGAATTGTCATTTACGCAGACACCTGCAATAGCTGCTGTTTCCAAATTGAAATTAAAGTTGCTCGACATCTTGCATAAGGTTATGAGAATCTGTGTCGTCCGGTCATGTTCCTTTGCCACTCATTTTTTCTTCTTTTTTTTAAATTTTGTTTACCCAATTATTTTTACCAATTAAGGGGCAATTTAGCGTGGCCAATCCACCTACTCTGCACATTTTTGGGTTGTGGGGGCAAAATCCACGCAGACACGGGGAGAATGTGCAAACTCCACACGGACAGTGACCCAGAGCCGGGATCGAACCTGGGACCTCAGCGCCGTGAGGCGGTTGTGCTAACCACTAGGCCACCGTGCTGCCCTCCTTTGCCACTCATGGATTAAATAAAATAATTTGCAAAGCGAAGAAATAGATGGATATCAATGGAAACATTTTAAGAATTGTTGAAGCCACCTTGTTACATAATTGATAGTCTTGTTTGCTGTTAATGATTCTCTTTGTACTCTTACCGAGGGCAGCACTGTAGCACAGTGGTTAGCACTGTTGCTTCACAGCTCCAGGGTCTCAGGTTCGATTCTCGGCTTGGGTCACTGTCTGTGTGGAGTTTGCACGTTCTCCCTGTGTCTGCATGGGTTTCCTCCGGGTGCTCTGGTTTCCTCCCACAAGTCCCAAAAGACACGCTGTTAGGTCATTTGGACATTCTGAATTCTCCCTCCGTGTATCCGAACAGGCGCCAGCATGTGACGACTAGGGGCTTTTTTTTGCACTGTTAATGTAAGCCTACTTGTGACAATAAAGATTATCATTATTTAATTTTCCTTGCAAATCTCCCGCTCCTTGCTAGAAGCCATGTAGATGCTTGTTGTAGCATGGTCCCTTTGGTGTCAGATCCCTCTTCAACACTTTATTCAAGTGACTGTGTTTCACATCTGATCCAATTAGAGTTAGCAGGGTGTTTACTCTTAGGAGAGTATTACACCCCAAAGCACACCTGACTCGATCTGTTCCATTTCCAGCAGGGATTATTGGATTGTGATCAGGAATGAGAACTTTGGCAAAAAGGATACCAAGCATGACTGTAGTCCAACAATGCTCACAACAAGATGAAATTGGTTACAAAGAACAAAGAAAAATTACAGCACAGGAACAGGCCCTTCGGCCCTCCAAGCCTGCACCGATCCAGATCCTCTATCTAAAACTGTCGCCTATTTTCTAAGGATCTATATCCCTCTGCTCCCTGCCCATTCATGTATCTGTCTAGATACATCATAAATGACGTTATCATGCCCGATAGTGGCGGTCTTCGGGGTTTCAGAACAGCCAGATCTATTCCTGGGGAGGAGGGCGGACGCCCTTGCCTTTGCCTCCCTGATTGCCCGCCGTAGAATCCTGTTTGGCTGGCGGTCAGCAGCACCGCCCAGAGCTGCGGACTGGCTGTCCGACCTCTCGGAATCTCTCCAAATGGAGAAAATCAAATTTGCCATCCGAGGGTCGGACGACGGCTTCCACAGAACGTGGGAGCCATTCATGCAACTGTTCCGGGACCTATTTGTGGCCAATGTACAAGAGGAAGAATAGTCGGGGGAAGGTAGCGGGAGGGGGGGGGGGGGGGGGGGGGGGGGGGGCTACAGGTTCGTTACGGGGGTTCGATGGCTAGCTAAGGCCCAAAACCAAACTAAATAAACATGTTGAGGGGGGGGGGGGGGGGGGGGTGTGGGGGCGCAGTTACTACTACGAAGATGCTTACCTGTAAATATGTATGTTAATTTTTGCGTGTTTGTTTTTTTTTTCTCTCCTAACAATTTGTAATTTGTTCAATATAAAATATGAAAACTGAATAAAAACATTTATAAAAAAAAAAAATGACGTTATCGTGCCCTCCTCTACCACCTCCGCCGGCAATGCGTTCCAGGCACCCACCACCCTTGCGTAAGAAACTTTCCACACATATCTCCCTTAAACTTTCTCCTCTCACCTTGAACTCGTGACCCCTAGTAATCGAGTCCCCCACTCTGGGGAAAAAGCTTCTTGCTATCCACCCTGTCTAAACCTCATGATTTTGTAGACCTCAATGAGGTCCCCCCTCAAACTCCGTCTTTCTAATGAAAATAATCCTAATCTACTCAACCTCCCTTCATAGCTAGCACCCTCATTACCAGGCAACATCCTGGTGAACCTCCTCTGTACCTTCTCCAAAGCATCCACATTCTTTTGGTAATGTGGCGACCAGAACTGTACACAGTATTCCAAATGTGGCCGAACCAAAGCCTTACACAACTGTAACATGACCTGCCAACTCTTGTACTCAATACCCCTTCCAATGAAAGAAAGCATGCCGTATGCCTTCTTGACCACTCTATCGACCTGCGCAGCCACCTAAAGGGTACAATGGACCTGAACACCCAGATCTCTCTGTACATCAATTTTCCCACGGGCTTTTTCATTTATAATTCGCTCTTGAATTGGATCTTCCAAAACGCATCACCTCGCATTTGCCCGGATTGAACTCCATCTGCCATTTCTCCGCCCAACTCTCCAATCTATCTACGTTCTGCTGTATTCTCTGACAGTCTCTTTCACTATCTGCTACTCCACCAATCTTAGTGTCATCTGCAAACTTGCTAATCAGACCACCTTTATCTTCCTCCAGATCATTTATGTATATCACAAACAACAATGGTCCCAGCACGGATCCCTGTGGAACACCGCTGGTCACAGTTCTCCATTTTGAAACACTCCCTTCCACTACTACTCTCTGTCTCCTGTTGCCCAGCCACTTCTTTATCCATCTAGCTAGTACACCCTGGACCCCATGAGATTTCACTTTCTCCATCAGCCTACCATGGGGAACCTTATCAAATGCCTTACTGAAGTCCATGTATATGACATTCTACAGCCCTTCCCTCATCAATCAACTTTGTTACTTCCTCAAAGAATTCTATTAAGGTGATAAGACATGACCTTCCCTGCACAAAACCATGTTGCCTATCACTGATAAGCCCATTTTCTTCCAAATGGGAATAGATCCTATCCCTCAGTATCTTCTCCAGCAGCTTCCCTACCACTGACGTCAGGCTCACAGGTCTATAATTACCTGGATTATCCCTGCTACCGTTCTTAAACAAGGGGACAACATTATTAATTCTCCAGTCCTCCGGTACCTTACCCGTGTTCAAGGATGCTGCAAAGATATCTGTTGAGGCCCCAGCTATTTCCTCTCTCGCTTCCCTCAGTAAGCTGGGATAGATCCCATCCTGACCTGGGGACTTGCCCACCTTAATGTCTTTCAGAATACCCGACACATCCTCCCTCCTTTTGCCGACTGGACCTAGAGTAATCAAACATCTATCCCTAACCTCAACATAAGACATGTCCCTCTCCTCGGTGAATACCGATGCAAAGTACTTGTTAAGAATATCACCCATTTTCTCTGACTCCACGCATAAATTTCCTCCTTTGACCTTGAGTGGGCCAACCCTTTCTCTAGTTACCCTCTTGCTCCTTATATATGAATAAAAGATTTGCTAAAGATACGTCATGACCCCTTTTAGCCCTCTTGATTCCTCGTTTCAGATTGGTCCTACATTCCCGATACTCTTCCAAAACTTCGTCTGTCTTCAGTCGCCTAGACCTTATGTATGCTTCCTTTTTCCTCTTAGCTAGTCTCACAATTTCACCTGCCATCCATGGTTCCCTAACCTTGCCATTTCTATCCCTCATTTTCACAGGGACATGTCTGTCCTGCACTCTAATTAACCTCTCTTTAAAAGCCTCCCACATATCAAATGTGGATTTACCTTCAAACAGCTGCTCCCAATCCACATTCCCCAGCTCCTGCCGAATTTTGGTATAGTTGGCCTTCCCCCAATTTAGCACTCTTCCTTTAGGACCACTCTCGTCTTTGTCCATGAGTATTCTGAAATTACGGAATTGTGATCACTATTCCCAAAGTAATCCCCGACTGGCAGGCTCATTCCCCAACACCAGGTCCAATATGGCCCCTTCCCGAGTTGGACTATTTACATACTGCTCTAGAAAACCCTCCTGGTGCTCCTTACAAATTCTGCTCCATCTAGACCTCTGACACTAAGTGTATCCCAGTCAATGTTGGGAAAATTAAAATCTCCTATCAACACCACACTGTTACTCCTACATCTTTCCATAATCTGTTTACATATTTGTACCTCTATCTCACGCTCGCTGTTGGGAGGTCTGTAGTACAGCCCCAACATTGTTACCGCACCCTTCCTATTTCTGAGCTATGCCCATATCGCCTCACTGCTTGAGTCCTCCATTGTGCCCTCCTTCAGCACAGTTGTGATACCTCAGTACAATTTAGTGTGGGGCAATTTAGTGTGGCCAATCCACCTACCAGCACATCTTTGGGCTGTGGGGGCAAAACCCACGCAAACACGGGGAGTTTGTGCAAACTCCACACGGACAGTGACCCAGAGCCAGGATTGAACCTGGGACCTTAGTGCCCTGAGGTGTTAATAAATTCATTGTGTTTGAATTTACAAACCTGTTGACTGTAGTGAGATCTCGGGTATTGAGTATTTTCAAATAAAGGTTAATTTCAACCGTGTTACGACACTGGGTCACATGGGGCTGGAATTGACCACGGTGGCATAACAACAGTTTGATCTAACTGAATATCCATCATCAGTTCCTCAAATGACACATTGAGACTATCCAGCGAGTAGCTGATTATATCCAGGGGCCTTGTTTGAGCATGCGGATATGATATGAGCATAGAATTACTCTGAGAATCCCTGGCAGAACAGCCTCTGAGCGCATGATAATTAGGCCAATTGGTATACATGGAGCCCAAGTCCCAATCCCTTCAGCACAGGAGGGAAGAAGTGAAAACTGGTTGCAAAAGACAACGATTATTAAAAAATACATGGGTGTCAAAAACTACAATTTGCATAAATGGAAACGTGAAGAGCTCAATTAGCACAGGGCGGCGCAGTGGTTGGCACTGCTGCTTCATGGCGCTGAGGACCCGGGTTCGATCCCGGCCCTGGATCACTGTCTGGATCTCACCCCCACAGCCCAAAGATGTGCAGGATAGGTGGATTGGCCATGCTAAATTGCCCTTCGCTGGAAAACAAATGGGTACTTTAAATTAAAAAAAGAGTATACATTGGAACTTTGAAATGAGATGGGGCAGGAGAAGACGCTAAACATGAAGGTAGCAAATGTACACTGATGCACTGGTTACTCACTGCTCGTCTACCTTATTTATTAATGCAGCCTAGTTATCCCCAGGAAACTAGCTCTATTTTCTCAGCTAACAAACCAGTTCCTTTTTATCTTGCTTGCTGCTGATGCATGCCTGTTGAAACAGACTCTGTTTCACGAATGGCTGAGGTCAGCGTCCAACATCCATGCCCGAATGCAAAGTCTGCTCTTTAAAGGAATAAATTTGGTTTTATTTGATGGAAAACTGGGCGTCAGGCGAGGAATAGAAAACACATCCAACTTCAGTTGCTTTTGTGATGTTACACAGTCAGCAAGAAATTCTACCCAAGAACAGGAGGTCATTAGGTCCCTCAGGATATTTCAAACTCAGGGTCGCGGCCCTTGGGTGAGTCGCGGCCCTTGGGTGAGTCGCGGCCGGGTGTCCGGAGGGTCGTGGAACGATCATTCGTGGCGTTCCCGATCGCGGGAGAAGTGCCCAACAGCCGCGTCCGGCTTCTAGGTTGAGTCTGCCAGCAGCCACAGCATTTTGCCTTGCTCCATCCGATTGCCATCCACATTATCCATTGGATGATCGGCTTTCCTAACATCACATCCAACGTCTCATTGTTCCGCTGGCCAACAGGAGGCCGACACCCCCCACGGTGGTATTCCCGGCGGTGGGACTGTTGGAGCTTGGAACCTGTGAAGAACACAGAGAGCGGCCGAGTGAAGTTTGTGTGCGGGTCATGATGCTGGCACTCAGCACCAGTTCACTAGCTCCCACAAGTACTTTAATGCCTACACCATCATAGGGAGGAGGAGGTATGTGATAGCTACAAGAACAGGGATCGCAGCAATTGTTTGTTCTTCAAACTGAGATCCAAGAAGAAGACACCAGCAGCAATGACAGAAAATAAATTGTGTGGGGTTCTCCTCTGGGACAGGGCAAGTGGATTTTTTGCACCAGCATGTGAAATCTGTGTGAATGCTTGAAACCTCTGCAATGGTGTCACTATAATGGTGTATTTCCCAATAAAAAATTGTCAATCTCTGTCCTGAAAATTTCAATTGCTCAACCAACCAATCTTTTTGGGGCTCCATATTTCCACTACCTTTCATGTGAAAAAAAATCATCCCTTTTCACTCCTGAATCACCCAAATCTAATTTCAAGAATGTGACCCCTTGTCTGTATTCCAAAACCAGGGAATATAGATTTTCAAATTGAACAGTTCAACTAGGTTACTACTCAACCATCTGAAGTGAAGGGAATTCAACCCAAGTTTTTGCACCCTATTTTAATTAGTCAAGGGCTTGTATCATTCTGGTGAACCCTCAATGTCAATATATTCTTTGAGGTTCAGACCCAAAACTGAATCCAGCACTCCAGATGTAGTCTGGCCAAGGCTCTGTGCAATTGAGACCTAATTTCCTCCCATCTGTATTCTGGCTCCCTTGAGACGAGGGTTGGTATTACATTTGCCGTTTAATTACTTTCTACGCCTTTGCGCTAGCTTTTAGAAATTATCTGGGCTGCAATGTCCTCCCAGCCAGAAACTGCCCCGATCCTCTTTTGGAAGTAGGCAGTGAATAGATCCATATTCACCGCACACACAAGTAACTTGCTCCACTGGTCTAAAGTCCTTTAGGAAAAGAACCTCTGTATATCTCATCTAGATCTACCTTTAGGTAATTTATGGGCACTCATGAGCAGCTAGGCACTAAATTAAAAAGAATAGAACCACAATCTCTGACTTAATCCCCAAGTCATGAGCAAATTGGCACAGGGTAAATAAATGAGATCAGAGATTTCTGTGTGGCTCAAAGATTGGTCTTGAAGAAATGAGTTTCCATTCATGGGGCTCTTGCACCAGCACTGGGGAGAAAGGGAATTGTGTCGTTGGGGCAGGCTTCACCGTAGAGGGGGCTTTAAACCAAAGAACTGAATGTTCAAGGGTATTTAACATTTCAGCAGGGTAGGAAGAAAAGGAGGTGAGGTAGCTCTGTTAATAAACAATGAGATCAATCCACGAGTGAGAGATGATCTTGGCTTGGAAGGTCAGATGTAGAATCAGTCTGGGTGGAGTTAAAAATAACAGGGAAAAGAAGTACTGGTGGGCATAGTTTAAAGGACCCTAAAAGAAGCTATAGTGTAGGTCAGAGTATAGATCAAGAAATAATGGGGATGTGTAAGAATGATACTACAGTAATCTTCAGCAATTTTAATCCTCAAATAAATTGGATGAATCGAATTGTCAAAGGTAACCTTGAAGATGAGGTCAGTGTATTCAGGATGGTTTTTAGAACAATACATTCTGGAACCAATCAGGGAAAGGCTATATTAGACCAGGTAATGTACAACGAGAGAGGATAATTAATAGCCTCATCGGAAAGAATTCTCTAGGCAGGAGTGATCATAACACATTTCACATTTTGTCCAAGGCTGAAAACTTGGTTTTAAAACTAGTGCAATAATCTGAAATAAAGGTGAATACAAATGTATGAAGACACAGGTCAACTGAAAAAAATGGTTGAAAGGTAAGATGATAGAGAAGCAATGACAGACATTTAAGGAGATACTTCATAACCCTTAATGAAAATATATTTAATTGAGAAAGAAATACTATGAAAAGGATGCACCATCCATAGCTCACTAAGGGAGTTAATGATGGTCTCAAATTGAAATAAAAGATGTACATTGCTGCGAAAATTAGTGGTAGCTCAGTAAATTGGGAACATTTTAGAACCAGCAAGGAATGACAAAGAGAGAGCTATTAGAATAATAGATTAAGATCAAGAGATTAATATAAAAGTAGACAGGAAGAGGTTCTGTAAGTGTACAAAAAAGGAGTAGCTAAAGTAAATGTTGATCCCTTAAGTGGTAGAACTGGGGAATTCCTAATGGGAGATAAGGAAATGGCAGAGACTTTGAACACGTATTTTGTATCTGTCTTCATGGTAGAAAACACTAAAATCACCCCAAGGATATTACATCAAGGGGCAATAGTGAGGGAAGAATTTAAGACACTTTGTGAACTGTGGCTGAAGAAAAAGTGATAGAAAAACCCACGGGCCTAAATATTGTTCCTCTATTGCTGCAGGCTTTGAGGCTTGGTGGTCGTAAGGGGGGGGGGGGGGGGGGGGGGGGGTGGCGGGGGGTTGTACCCCGCCTTCATTTTTAGCCGTGCATTCGCCAATTCGGTTGGGGGATGGAATAGAAAAATGAGGATAGAAGTCCTGTCAATTAACACATTTTTAAAAAATACATTGTGTTCAGGTTTTGCTTCAGTAGTGATGTCTTTCTGAAATAGAATTCACAAACCGGTACTCGTCATAGGAATTCCAGAAGTTAGTAATATTAAGGTCACAGCCGCACAATCCATTAGCTGCGACAAGCCACACTTTTGATATTGAAGCTAAAATAATTTTGACCCTTCCCCATTTTATTTGCTGTTCCTCTTGAGCATCGTTGCTACTCCCCTCTTCATAAAATTCTCAGCTCCCTTCTTTCCAGCCCCATTCTGCTCCAGCGTCTATACTGTGACTAAATGTCAGCCCTGCTTCCCTGAAAAAGCATCAAGAGAATCTATCTGCTCCAAGTACAGTGAGCATAATTGCACTCACTCAAAGAGGACATTGTACTGCTGACGCATGTTAAAAGGTCAAAGGACCACGCTGGAGATAAATGCAAACTGACAGGAAATCTCGGAGTAAAGAGCTATAATGGTCATTTGGTATTCTATTAAATATTCCATTAATATATTTGGCTACTAGTAATGCCAAGCCGGTTTAATAATTGAAATATATTACTGAGATATTTACTGTCTTCACATACTTATCTAATATTTCTGCCAGAATAACACTATTTCATCACTCCCGTGTAAAATAGAAACTCAAGTTTACTGAGGTCTAAGTTACTGACAGAGACTTCAGCAATGATTGAAGACAGCAAGGAGAATTAATGACCTCACAGTTAGCATTTATTTCCTTCCACAAAGGTGTTTCCACTGCATGCCCACAGAAGTTAGTGTTGAGACGGGAGAATGCTGAGCAAAGTACACGCCTTTTACTGTAACCTTGGTTTTCAGGTACCTTTAACAATTGTCTTTCTACCTCATTATTATGACCGCAATATTTTTTTTTCATAGGAATTCCTCAGTATCTGTATTTTTTGAGGAAGAGGACGACCATCACAAGTGATGCCAGGTCGGCCAAGGTGCACCAGAGTTAAACTGTCCCCCAGGGTTATCTCTATATTTGCATTTAAAGGTTGAGAGACACATATATGCTATGATTCACAAGGAAGGGTGTAATGGAGCACTACAAAATAACCTGCAGCAAAATATCCAGAGCCACAAAACTACCAGTGCCTGTGAAGGTCACAAAGGCCTTTCACTATAGTTGTGGATCATTTCAATGTACTGCAAGTGACTTCACATTAATCAATCTGCAATTCATTGATGTATAAAGCAAGTGACTCATGAATTGTTTCCTTGAATAATCTCTTCTCCATGACAACTAGCAGCATCATGAGAGGGTAGTTCCATTTTATCAATTAGCAAAGATCCTGCATGTCTAGGCGATTACATATTGCACCCCAAGGACTTTCATTGTCTGTTGCATAATATATTACCTACACGAGCTGGGAAGAATTCAATTTTCTGAACATGCGGCTTGTTGCAAGTGGCTGCTCAGTTCCCAGATCTTGACCATGTTTGATCTTGGTGACTGCATGATCAACTTTCACCTCTGCTCTGCCTTGTGTCTGTCTCAAAGATGTCATGACCCATGACGGAAGAGGGTATTCTTGGTCTCTTAGAAATAGTCCTTGCGGTTGCCCTTCTTCAAATAATGCTGCCCTAAAACAATCATGCGATGACTACTGCTTGGGAAGCTGGCATTCAACAACAATTTACATAGTGCCTTTAATAAAATGTCTCAAGCACTTCATAGAAGCATCACCAAACAGAATTTGTCATTTTGCCACACAGGAGGTATCTGGACAGGTGACCAAAAGCCTGGTCAAAAAGAGAGATTTCAAATAGTGTCTTCAGGAGGAATCAAAGAGATAGAAAGGCAGAGATTCATGGGGCAGGATCCAATGGCCACGCTGTGCCTGAAAAGCAGCTCGCCGCAGTGCAGTGTGATTGATAAAAGCCGGGAGATCCCAATCCTGGGATCTACCAGGCTCGAAACGCCTCAGGAGATCTAACGCAATCTCTTGAGACGTTGCGGTGAATCCCACCCATTGTGGGCTGACCTTTATGGCAAATCTGCATATTAAAGCGAGACAGCTAGTCTCACTTTAATGTGCAGATTCCAGAGTTACTTGAGGCCTGGGGTCAATCTCCCTCGTCTCTGAGACATCGGGTGAGCATTGTTCAGTACTGGTGTCCACAAATGAGGGCCAGATGGAATGGCACTTGTGGGGATCTCCCAATGGATCGGAGGCCCCTGTTGCATGCCCTTTGGGCAGGATGGTACTGTGTCACTGCTGCTGCAAGCCTGGGTGCCAGCCTGGCACTGCTAGCTGACAGGGGCACTGCCAGGGTGCCAGGCCCATAGTGCATTGGGCTTGAGGGAAGGTTTGGGGGTTGCTTTGGGGGCCTCGGAGTAAATGGATTCCTGATCTCTTGCGACACTGAGTTCTGGCGAGCGGAGCTCCTCAGTGTACAAAACAGTGCCAAGTGTGGCCTCAGCTGCGCGATCTCAGTTGAGGCCCCTTATCAAGCGCGAGTCACGTTTTTATATCCTTGTGTTTCTCGGCACTGCGAGCATCAGGAAGCAGGCAGTTAAACCAGCTTTGTTCCCATTTAGTTCAATCTTGCCCATGATCTTGTTTTAATTGCATGCAAATTCCTGGCATCCACAAAGATAGTGCAATAGTGTGCTACATATGGGTGTACTCAAGACAGAAAGCAGTCCCAACAGGAATCTCTAGAAATTATGTGCCCACTCATAAGCATTGTATTTTAACCTATTATACTTAAAAATTAAGCTTATGGCTGTTTGAACAGCGGGCACTTCAGCAAATCAGGTGATCTATGAACACAACCTGAGCTGAAACATGTACAACCTACTGGAACACAGAGAACAGATCTTAGAAATGCAAAAAATTGGAAGAGAAAATAAGCAATTGTTGGTTTGAAAGGAGAGGTGGGAAGATTGTGCTGAGAATCATAGTAAGAAGTCTTACAACACCAGGTAAAGTCCAACATGCTTGTTTCAAACATGAGCTTTCGGAGCACTGCTCCTTCCTCAGGTGAATGGCGGGGCGGAGAATCCATCCCTATATTTCTTACATATCTGTACAATATGCAGATCCCCAATTTTTGAAGTAAATTAGAATTACTCTTTAACCATTACGAAGCAATTTGGGAAATATGCAAGTGTCATTGGAACTTATTCAAGGTGGCACATTCCTGCTGGGTTACCGGAGAACTGATTGTCTCAGCAATATTTCATTGTGACCACTTAAGGACTGTGTGGTTAAACTAATGTTTTTATGGCTTTGTAATGCACAGGATGTAATGGACAGAACCTTCATGTCTGAGGTATGGGGGAGGGAGGAGTCAGGTAGGACTGGAGAGGTAGGAGAGGGGAGGTCAGTCTGAGAGGGGTGTAGGGGTGCGGCTCTGATCGGATGACCGGGCTCACACTGGATGGGTGGGGTCATACCGGGGAAAGTAGGGGCTGGAGCAGAGAGCAGGGTGGTAGTGTCGGGGCACTGATTGAAGGTTGTTAGCACAGCGGTTAGCACTGTTGCTTCACAGTGCAAGGGACCAGAGTTCGATTCCCGGCTTGGGTCTCGGTCTGTGCGGAGTTCTTCTTGTGTCTGCGTGGGTTTCCGCTGGGTGATCCGGTTTCCTCCCACGTCCCGAAAGATGTGCTTGTTAGGTGAATTGGACATTCTGAATTCTCCCTCTGTGTACCCGAACAGGCGCCGGAATCTGGCGACTAGGGGATTTTCACAGTAACATTATTGCAGTGTTAATGTAAGCCTACTTGTGACAATAATAAAGATTATTATTATTAAAGTTGGCGGGATGGTTTAATAAAGTATACCAGTATCCTAGGCTTCATTAATAGGGGCATAGAGCAAGGAAGTTATGTTGAACTTGTTCAAGTCACTAGTTTGGTCTCAGTTTGAGTATTGCATCCAGTTCTGCAATTTAGGAAGGATGTGAAGGCAGTAGAGAGGATGCAGAAATGATTCGCAAAAATATTTCTGGGGATGAGGAACTTCAGTTGTGAAGACAATTGAGAAGGCAGATTGGAGAAATTAGGACGATTTTACTTAGAGGAAAGAAGACCAAGAGGAGATTCAATGGGGGTTTTCAAAATTATGTGCGTCAGGATAGAGAAGCCAGAGAGAAAATATTCCCACACCTGAAATAATTTGTGAACAAGTGGGCACAGATTTAAAGTAATTAGTAAAAGAATCAAAAATGATATGAGGCAAAACCTTTTTCACACAGCGAGTGGTTTAGGTCTGAAATGCACTGCCTGAGAGTGTGGTGGTCGCAGGCTCAATTAAAGCTTCAAAAAGGGAATTAGATTGTTATCTGAAAAGGAAGAATGTGTAGGGTTACAAGAAGGTGGTGGAGGAATGACGCTACATGGGCTGCTCATTCGGAGAGCCAGTGCAGCACGATGGGCAAACATGTTCCTTCTGCAATGATACCCTGGGCCAGTGCGCAGTCAATTCCAGCCTCACTTTACCTGGAGTTGCAACACAATTGAATTAACCAATTAATTAAAATAAGGGGTGAAAACGATCAGCATGAAAGATAAAAGTCTTTGTTTCAGATGGTCGTTTCTAGCACCTTTCTCCTCTTCAAACTTTGTTTTCTGCTTGAGGTTTTGACTATAGGTTCATTCAGGTCTCTGTAGGTTCAGGAATACAGTACTCACAGCCTTTCTGGAGAGAGAGAGAGAGAGAAAGAGAAAGAGAGAGAGAGACAGACAGAGAGAGAGTCAAAGACGAAGAAGAAGAGCGGGTCCTTCCTCTTGAGTGCCAAGGAACCAAACTGAGCTCCTTGGGTCTTTGAGAATCATTCCACTTGTGTAGAACCCAATCGCTACCTGTTAACGGGCAGAATATTGGATCCTTGGCACTTTTGTGAGTAGTACAATAATGACAAATGGATAGTTTTTGCTCCAAATTATCCTCTAACTCTCTCCCCTGAAGATTACTCATGGCAAAATAGGGCTCCACAACCAGCAATCTTATGATAGTCCACGCAAATGGCAAACTTCATGTCGGCAATTTTTCATGAAAGAGCATCACTGCCTGTCCTAGCCTGACATCCACACATGCACATTTACTTCACAATCTCACCGTGTCCGAAGCAGCAACATACATTGATATATTCCTTCCTCTCTTGGAGACACTGACACATTGATTGATATTTAATGTCACATGTATCGAAGTACAGTGAAAAGTATTTTTCTGCTAAGGGAACGTACACATTGACGAAAGAATAATCGACAGAGTACATTGACAAATGGTACATCAACAAACAGCGATTGGTTACAGTGCGGAACAAGGGCCAAACAAAGCAATACATGAGCAAGAGCAGCATAGGGTGTCGTGAATAGTGTTCTTACATGGAACAGATCAATCCGAGGGGTAGTTGTTGAGGAGTCTAGTAGCTGTGGGGAAGAAGCTGTCCCTATGTCTGGATGTGCGGGTCTTCGGGCTTCTGTATCTTCTGTCTGATGGAAGGGTCTGGAAGAGGGTAAAGCCTGGGTGGGAGGGGTCTCTGACAATGCTGTCTGCCTTCCTGAGGCAGCGGTGGGTGTAGACAGAATCAATGGTAGGGTGGCAAGCATGTGTGATGCGTTGGGCTGAGTTCACCACACTCTGCAGTTTTTTGTGGTTCATTATGGAGTCTTGGGCTGACATCAATTAACTCAGCACTAAGAGGAATTCATGGTGCGTATGAGTCAATACTATACAACGCATTTTCCACTGAGCCCCCAAGTCTTTCAAAGTCAATCCTCTCTGTGAAATGAAGTTGCTTCTGATAGCACTGTATAAATTGTTTCTATTTAAATCCTCTTATTGCATAATGTAATCCCCAGTTTGATCACATTTGTGATGAAAAACATGACAGAAGTAATTTGCCCTGGTGTTGTATTCAGCACAGAGACTGGAAGTCAGCTAGCATAATTTCCAGGTCTATCAGCAGCATTACTGACAGTCACGCCAACACAACATCTGGCGAGTGCTGCAGCAAAACCAAACCATTTAGTTTACAATGCTGCAGGGGATTACTGAGTCAAACTGAAAGAAAAAGGATTAGTTAATAAATTAAAATATACAAAGACTGTGAAAGAGCTCAAATCAACAAGGTAGAAAGAAATCCAATGTTCCTTTAAAGTGCCAAAACAGAGAATGTATTTTTGCCGAGTCCACCACATAAATGTGGTCCAGATATGGGAAAAAGATCGGGGATATTTAAAAGCATGTCACATTTGAAATGTGTGCGGCATCTCATTAATTCTGTCTATAAAAGAAAATAAATTCAGTTTCGGGTTTTTCTGATTGCTTCAAATAAAGAAATTAACCATACCAATTCAGTGACTTAGAGATGAATTCCACACAATACCAACACATTGAAATACTAGACTTAAATCAATTTTGTCATTAGTCTTATATTATCCAAGTGATTTCAGCCAGAACCTTAGTTTCTAAGCCTATTGACTATAAAAGCCATATAATTACATTAATTTTTGAAAAATTCCTACTGAAAGCATTAAATCTATCAATCGTTAGCAATTTACTTTTTCTTATTCGATAATGAGCACGGTGTGGTGAATGTAACTCCGTAATTCACACTGTATTGTATATACATGAGACTATGCATTTGTAAGCGCAGTTGTGTTGCCTGACCACTAGGGGGAGTAGCGCTGGGAATGCTTAGGAGTTTGTACAGGGCTCCACCCTTGGCTCCGCCCACGACTCCTCCCCCTGGACTGCTGTATAAATACCAATGCTCAGAGCCAGTCGTTCAGTTCATCTGAACGTTCATCATGTAACTCCGTAATTCACACTGTATTGGAACAGGCTGGCTCTGTTGTAAGTAGATTAAAACCACTGTTCATATCTTAAAGCACGTGTCTAGTGAATTGATGGTTTCATCACACGGGCATCACTGTTTAGGCCAGTATTTATTGCCCACCCCTAACTGCCCTTCAGAAAGTGTTGGTGAGCTGCCATCTTGAACCGCTGCAGTTTTGTGCTGTTAGGGAGGGAGTTCCAGGATTTTGATCCAGCAACAGTGAAGGAACAGCAATGTTGTTCCAAGTTATAATGGTGTGTGGCTTGGAGAGGACCTTGCAGGTGGTCATGTTCCTATGAATCTTCTGCCTTTGTGGTAGAGATCATGGGTTTAAAAGGTGCTGTCGAAGGACCCTTAGTGCTTTGCTGTAGTGCATCTTGTCGATGGTACACACTGCTGTCGCTGTGCATCGGTGATGGAGGGAGTGAATGTTTATTGTGGTGTCAATCAAGTGGGATGCTTTGCCTTGAATGGTGCTGAGCTTGTTGAGTGTTGTTGGAGCTGCATTCATCTAGGCAAGGGAAGAGCATTCCATCAGACTCCTGACTTGTGCTTTGTAGATGGTGAAAAGGGTTTGGGGTCAGGAGATGATTTATGCATCACAGAATTCCCAGCCTCTGGCCTGCACTTGTAGCCACATTATTTATGCGGCTGGTCCAGTTCAGTTTCTGGCCAATGGTAACCCCCAGGATGTTGAGGGTGGATGCTGAGAGTTTAATTTCATTGCAATATTTAAACCAGATGGATTTTGACAAACGTGTTCACACAGCAGCAATGTTCAGATGGTAGGCACAGTCTAGCGTACCAGGTTATTTACATCAGAACAGAACTGTGCAGGTATATTACTTTAAGTAGGACAATGACTGAAGCAGCTTTGACTGTACAACCACAAAAGTTGATAAATGTCACCTGCCAGCACACTGGTGAATCCAACACCAGGGTGGAACGATATCTACCAGCCAGGCAGAACAGCTACATCTCAAAGATGGACCGAAGGAGCACGAGTGTGTTTTTTTAAATAACTGTTCGACAAAATCTCCAACTACAAGCATTCAAATTTACAAACTCAAATAATTTAGGCACAATTGCTGACATCCATAAGAAGCTTCAAACATTTTATATTTGCCGATAAGAATGATGGGGTTGTAATTGGCGGGTTACATTTGTCCTGCTTTTTGTGGGCAGGACATGGACAGTTTTGCGCATTGCTGGGGCTGTCAGTGTTGTAACTGCACTGGAACAGCTTGGCGATGGCACAGCAGGTCCCAAAGCACAAATCTTAAGTACTATTGCCGGAATGTTGTCAGGTATGGCTGGTGCTGCTCCTGGCATGTCCTTGCATTCTTCGTTGAACCAGCGTTGATCCCTAGACTTGATAGTAATGGTCTCACGGTCACCATTAGAGTAACTTTTAATTCCAAATATATAATTGAGTTTCAATTCCACCAGCTGCTACTGTGAGATTTGAACCCATGTCCACAAAGCATTAGCCTTGATTACTCGTGTACTCGCATTACCACTATGCTGCTACCTCCACAGTGTTGGAACTCACTACAATGAATTTTGTTATTCTCACAGGCTTGCTCCTTTTGCTGCAGCCTACTTTAATTCAAGGTTGAAGGGGCAGCACGGCGGCGCAGTGGTTAGCACTGCTGTCTCACAGTGCTGGGGTCCCAGGCTCTATCCCGGCTCTGGGTCACTGTCCATGTGGAGTTTGCACATTCTCCCTGTGTTTGCGTGGTTTTGCCCCCACAACCCAAAGATGCGCAGGGTAGGTAGATTGGCCATGCTAAATTGTCCCTTAATTGGAAAAAATGAATTGGGTACTCTAAATTTTTTTTTTTGTAAATTCAAAGTTGAAAACATCACCTAGATCTGGGCTGCTAGGCAGGAAGACAAACTTTGGGCATGATCTAACAAAATTGGAACAGAGACCCGTGACGAGTGCATTTAGCCGGGTGTTTCCCGGAGCTTGCAGCGCAGAGTAACACCGCACCATCTATCGGAACTCTGTTTCAATTCTGGTACTTGGCCCTGTTTCCTGCACTGAGAAGCTCTGCTCGCTGGATTGAGAAGCCATTTTAAATTGGTATTCTGATCTCTCGACCCTCCGACCCGAAGCCCAAACCCCCAACTCACCTATAAGGGGGTCCTCAGGCCTGATGCCCAATGGAGTAAAATTGCCAGCCTGGCACCTTGGCACTGCCAGCCTGGCAATGTCACCTGGACACCACGGCAATGCCAGGCTAGCACCCAGAGGACTTCTGATCCCTGGGGGGATCCCCGCAAATGCCATTCTGTCTGAACCAGCACTTCACAGCGCTCGCCCGAGGTCTCCGAAGCGATGAGGTTAGATCCCAATGCCTCGGATAGGTCAAAGGTGTGTATGTTAGAATGAGTCGAGCTGTTTTGCTCTAATATGCAGATTTTCAAAATAGTGATCTCGCCCACAATGGGATCCCGTTAGATCTCGTGGGGCGTGGTGAGCCGGGTAGATCCCAGAAGAGGAATCTCCCGGCATCTACCGGTCACGCTGCCTTTCGGGAGCAATGTGTCTAAACCAGGAAGTATAAATTAGAATATTTAGTTTAATGTAAAATCATGCATCGAAAATGAAGTAAAAAAAAAAGGAAAAGAAAGGTGGGACTAAGAGAGACTGATTTAAAAAAAGAGCCTAAAAAGGTATCATATATTTTACATTGATGATTTTAAAAACGCTAACAATAATTAAACTCTGAAGGAATAAGGCACCATAATTACAAAATTGAACATTTAGGGCCTGAGAGGTTGTTTGGTAATAACTTAACATGCCATTAAAAATTTACATACACTTGGACGCACCAGCCTTGACTTTGTCTGGCCTACTTAGTGGATACCTACCGCAATTCACGTTCACAGGGGCTGTTTAGCACAGGGCTAAATCGCTGGCTTTGAAAGCAGACCAAGTAGCACGGTTCGATTCCCGTAACAACCTCCCCGAACAGGCGCCGGAATGTGGCGACTAGGGGCTTTTCACAGTAACTTAATTTGAAGCCTACTCGTGACAATAAGCGATTTTCACCTTTCTTTTCTTGAATGCTGATTCCCTCAGTGAGGTACCAGTGTAGCAAAGTTTGCAGACAGCAACCTCTGGATTTCCATCTTTAACTGCACTTGTGCAGATATCAGGGGTGGGATTCGGGGTCGGAGAATCGCCGGGGGGGCCGTGCAAATCTCGCCACGTCGCCCCGACACGATTCTCCGCACACCATTGGGGCAGGCGCGGCACCGGTCGGGGGCCGCTCTATGGGGCCCCCCTGCGATTCTCTGGCCCGGATGGGCTGAGCGGCCGTAAAAAAAATTAAAATCAAGTCCCGCCGGCACCGTTCTCACATGCTCTGAGCCAGCGGGACCTCGGCGTTGAAGGGTCCAGGGTCGGCCTGTGGGGGGGGGGGGGGGGGGGGGGAGGGGGGGGGGGGGGGTCCTGACCCCGGGGGGCCTCCGCTGTGGTCTAGCCCGCGATCAGGACCTACCGATCGGCGGGTTGGCCTCTCTGTCTCCTGGCCTTCTTTCTTCCGCGCCGGTGCCTGTACTCCTGCACCATGTTGGGTCGGGGCTGGCGCGGACAAGGGAGACACCGCGCATGCGCGGAAATTGCGCTGGGGGGACTGCGCATGCGTGGGTTCGCGCCGGACCCACTGCGCATGCGCGCATCCCCTGGCGCCCATTCCACGGCCAGATTAGCAGCTGGAGCGGCGTGAACCGCTCCAGCGCCCAGCTAGCCCTCTGTAGGGGTCAGAATTGCTGATCCTGGGGCCACGTTGACGTCGTCAAGAAACACGCCGCCGTTTCCGACGGCATCAACACTTAGCCTCAGGATCAGAGAATCCCGCCCCAGATGTTACTGTCCAATTTATTCCATAATAGCGGTGAGTATTAATAGTCTTGCCATTATTACTATCACATAATATTAACCAATAACTCCAGTGGCTTGATCCCATCAGCTCTGACTGCCGCAATCGATAATTTTTCATCAATGAACCAATATCAAGATTATTGGTAGGTTGGTCAATCATAGAATAATCTCAGCAAGCCAAATCCTGCCTTATTCAACGTACACAAAACTAGGGATTTATTTTCAGCTAGGCTGCCAATAGCTATCAGGAATGGGAACTATGGCCTCTAATCCCTATTTCTAGACCAGGTGGTTGTGTGGAGTTAGAGGACTCCCACTGATAACTGGACTAAGATCAGTTTACTCAGTATAAAACCTGGGGCTCCCCTCATCTTTATGATTTAGCCAGATAAACCATCGGGAAAACGTGTAAACTGAGCTTTACTAACAGAAAGGGCTTAAGACATAGCTCCGGGGTCCCAGGTTCGATTCCTGGCTTGGGTCACTGTCCGTGCGGAGTCTGCACGTTCTCACCGTGTCTGCATGGGTTTCCTCCGGTTCCTCCCACAAGTCCCGAAAGATGTGCTGTTAGATAATTTGGACATTCTGAATTCTCTCTCTGTGTACCCGAACTGGCACCGGAATGTGGCAACTAGGGGCTTTTCACAATAACGTCATTGCTGTGTTAATGTAAGCCTACTTGTGACAATAAAGATTATTATTATGTACCAGATTCTTCATATTTTTCGACCAAATTGTCAAGTTGGTATACACGTTGGTACATTAGATTACGCAACCTGTTCCTTTAAAATTATTCGGTGGAAGATCTTTGAGTCACATTTGTTGGCAGTGCATCTGAAATCAGGTTTATTCATAACCGACTTTAACTTGAAATGCTTCTTGAAATAAAATCTGTGCCACTCACTTACATCACATTAAGGTTTTGGTGTTATAAATTACCATAAATTAGAAAGAAATCTGTCGTGCATGTCGGGCACAAAGTACAGATCCTAAACTGGTGGTCATGGGTTAAGAGTTCTGGAGCTGCCTGTCACTCTGACCAATGTGGCTTCACTGAGAACAGGTCTGATCAGTTTGCAGTCAAGACCACAAGAGGGAGTAAGATAATAACTAGGGAACAAATGAATTCAGTCTGCCGGCGACTGACTGGGTTATACCCCCCCCCCCCCATGTAGAGAGAACATATTCATACAAAAGGATTCCAGATTTGATTTCTGGTCATGTCAGACTGTCGGATCACAATCTTGCAAAGTTTTAGGCACCATAATTCCTGCCTGAGAAGGATATAAAATCAGGAGTTAAATGACCAATAAACTACAGACATTGTATTTTTAATGAGCAACCAGCATATTGAATTTGCTGACTTTGCGTTTCCACTCGTAAAACAACCTTTACCCTGTTAGACCTTGGCTATAAACTGTTATTGCAAATGCATTGGCATCTCATCATTACATTGGCTTTGGATCATTGGGACATGATACTTATTAACAAGTTGCGTGAATGAACAGACTGGTGATTATTTTATCTGCACACTTGCCTGAAAGGGTTCTGCTAATCTCCAAGGCTCTTTTTTTGGCCATTTGACTGAACAATACAGTTACAAATGATCATCTTCAAACATCTGTGCTCAAAAAGATTACTGTTCACTTGAAAATAGAAGGAAACATCTGCAATGATTCCTATCATTAAATGCTACTTGTCACAGCTTTCCAACTGGTTCAACACACTTACTGAGCAGCTGTGCTATACAAGCCAAAATCCCAGAGGCAAATGCCTGGTCTGTCATCAATGAGATAATCTTAGGTAATTGGGCACAGGAAGGATCCTGAAAATAGATCTCAAGAGCTCTGGGTTAAAAAGAGAAAACCATCCAGGATTTCCACCTCTAACCACTGTTCACCAACATTTGCTGGAGGTATGAGTGTAGACATCAGGTGAAGACATAATCCAACTTGACTGTGTCACTCCCAGAGGTTAAATAGACTGCTAACATTCACTTTCAAGTCTTACAAGTGATGGAACCATCAATTCACCAGACACGTGTTTCCGATATGAATATAGGCTTTAATCGACTTACTACGGCCAGCCTGTTACCCGTTGATGAACTCTCAGTGAACTGCAGGCTGACTCTGGACAAGGGTATTTATACAGCAGCACTAGGGGGAAGAGTCATGGGCGGAGCCAAGGGTGGAGCCCTGTACAAACTCCTGAGCATTCCCAGAGCTACTCCCCCTCATGTCGGATAACGCTACTGCGCTTACAAATTCATAGTGTGAATTATCATATTACATTCACCACAACAAGTTAATGTTTTGTGGGTGAGATCCTGGTGATAACATATCTATAGAATCATATCTCAGCAAACAGATAGTCGGCACTCCAATGAAATGAGAGAAGATGGGCAAGGATAGGGAGAAAGTAAAAAAGACAAAGTCCAGCATTAATTGTTTGAAATTACTATTTTTCTGTGACCTATTTTTTAATCCCTTTATGATCTTTCATGTTTCCTGACATTCTTACAGTCTGTTGGTCCACCCTCTTTACTGCATTTATCAAATGATTTTATTCCCTATTCACTTTATACCCTCTCTCCGAATGATTCCCTGAGCTGAATCCAACAACTGGGATATTTAAAGGCCCTTAGCAGTGGTTATAGTTTCAGGCAAATGTTCACATTGTGATTGATGCTTTGCATCAGCATTACAAGTTATATAAAAGCAAGAGTAAGCTATTTGTTCCTCAAGCCTCTTTCACCATTCACTGACATCAGAGTTGATATATGATCTAACACCATTGCCTTATGTCCCTTATACCAGAGTTAACAAAAATCAAACTTGGTTTTAAAGTTAACAATTGATCAGTTGTCATTTGCAGAAGAAAGTTCAGAACTTATACCTTGCGCGGTAGCACAGTGGTGAGCACTGTTGCTTCACAGCGCCAGGGACCCGGGTTTGATTCCCGGCTTGGGTCACTGTCTGTGCGGAGTCTGTACATTCTCCCCGTGTGTGCGTGGGTTTCCTCCGGGTGCTCTGGTTTCCTCCCACAAGACCCAAAAGATGTGCTTGTTAGGTGAATTGGACATTCTGAATTCTCGCTTCAGTTACCTGAACAGGGGCCGGAGTGTGGCGGCCGGGGGCTTTTCACAGTTACTTCATTGCAGTGTTAATGTAAGCCTACTTGTGACACTAATAACAATTATTATTATTATAAAAAAGTATTTCTTAATTTCAATTTTGAAAGGCCTAGATTTAAATTTTAGATTGTACCCATCGTCCTAGGCACCGCAGCTATCTGAAATAATTTCTTCCTCTTTATCCTATCTATTTGTTACCCTGACTGTCTTGAAAAGTTTACTCAAAGCGCAAGGTGTTGTATCTGAAAGCATGCAGCATTTGCAACAAATCAGATGAATCGATAGCAAAAATAGAAATGAATAGGTTTCATCTAATAGTTATTATAGATACATGACTCGATCAGTATTACATGTTGAGGGATTAACACGAGAACAGGCTATTTTGTATCAAGTGTTGTGCAATGAAAAAATGGTTATTAATAATCTTGCAGTAAAAGCTCCGTTTTTTAAAAATAAATTTAGAGTACCCAATTCATTTTTTCCAATTAAGGGGGCAATTTAGCGTGGCCAATCCACCTACCCTGCACATCTTTGGGTTGTGGGAGCGAAACCCACGCAGACACGGGGAGAATGTGCAAACTCCACACGGACAGTGACCCAGAGCCGGGATCGAACCTGGGACCTCGGCGCCGTGAGGCAGCAGTGCTAACCCACTGCACCACCGTGCTGCCCGTAAAAGCTCAGTTGACTTGACGGCTGGTTCAAGATGTGGAGCGATACCAACAGCACGGGCTCAATTCTCATACCAGCTAAGGTTATCCATGAAGACCCGGCCTTCTCAACCTTGCCCTTGCCTCAGGTGTGGTGACCCTCAGGTTAAATCACCACCAGTTAGCTCTCAAAGGGGAGAAGGTGGGAGCAGCCAATGGTCCTCTGGGACTGCGGCGACATTTATGGTATTTACAATAAAGGGGTCTCGAGGGAAGAGTGGCAATAATTTGATGGAATTTTATAATCAATTTCAAAGCGATATAGTTAAAGTCTAAAACTAGGGAGTGAATGTGGAGGCTTTAGTAGATTGGGAAATTACATTAAAAGACAATGATGTAAGAAATGATGAAAGAATTAAACATAATTTGCAATAAATATGCATTCTTTGAAGGCACAAAAACCCAACAGATAGTGGCCTAACCATGGCCAAGAGGAGAGAGGTAAAGGTAGGTCATATCAGACCAAAGGAAGAGGCATGGTGGCACTGCTGCCTCACAGCACCAAGGACTCTGGTTCGATTCCGGCCTTGGGTGACTGTGTGGAGTCTGCACACATTCTCCCATTACCTGCGTGGGTTTCCTCCAGGTGCTCCGGTACCCTCAAACAGTCCAAAGATGTGCGAGTTAGGTGGATTGGCCATGCTAAATCGCCCCTTAGTGTCCAGGGATGTGAAGGTTAAGTTACGGGGATGGGGCAGAGTGGACAGGTTAGTGGGCATGGGTAGAGTGCTCTTTTGAAAAGTCGCTTCAGATGGCCTCCTTCTCCAGTGTCGGGATTCTCAGCCAAAATAAGTAGTGAGCATGAAGGTCATTTTGGAATTCAGCAAACGCAGACTAAGAAATTGATAAAAAATATTGAAAATAAACATGGGCCATAATTTTCCCACTGTACTTGTCGGCGTGATCTTCTGCTCCCACCGATAGTGAACCACATCGATAGCAGCAGGATCAGCAGACAGCCAACAGCGGGCCACCTCTGGACGTGGAAAATCCCACCCAAAATGTAAATATTGTTATAGGAATGTACCCGCACTGTGAGCGAGGGCTTGAGAGGTGAGTGGCGAGAGGCAGGAAGCACTTTATTAAGCGAGAGCAGTTTGATGTTGCAGGATCGCAGACCCTGATGAGGACAGTCACAAGCGGGAAAGTTGGCAGCCAGCAAGAGCGTTGTTGAGCAGAATGATCGGCTAGCGTAGGCATCACCAGTGGGAGGCCGCTCCAAAATGACAGTGATTGGGTCATACAACCTCATGTCACACCTGGGACAAAATTATGTTACTGCAGGTGACACAAGCCTGGATGGGAGGGTGAACTGTGAGGAGGATGCAGAGAAACATTAGTGTGATTTGGACAAGTTGAGAGAGTGGGCAAATAAAAGGCAGCACGGTAATAGGGCAGCAGGCTAGCACAGTGGTTAGCACTGTGGCAGGTTTGATTCCCAGCTTGGGTCACTGTCTGTGCGGAGTCTGCACGTTCTCCCCGTGTCTGCGTGGGTTTCCTCCGGGTGCTCCGGTTTCCTCTCACTGGTCCTGAAAGACGTGTTGTTAAGTAATTTGGACATTCTGAATTCTCCCTCTGTGTATCTGAACAGGTGCTGGAATGTGGCGACTAGGGGCTTTTCACAGTAACTTCATTGCAATGTAAGCCTACTTGTGGCAAGATTATTATTATTATTAGATGCAGTATAATCTGGAAAAATGTGAGGTTATCCACTTTGGCAGCAGAAACGGAAGGCAGAATATTATCTGAATGGCATAAATTAGGAGGGGAATGTGTAAAGAGCCCTGGATGTCCTCATACACCAGTCGCTGAAGGTAAGCATGCAAATACAGCAGACAACAAAGAAGGCAAATGGTATGCTGGCTATCATAACCAGAGGATTTGAGTACAGGTGCAGGGATGTCTTGCTGCAATTATACGTTGATTATACGATGAGGCCACACCTGGAATATTGTGTGCATTTTTGGTCTCCGTATCTGAGGAAGAATGTTCTTGTTCTTGAGGGAGTGCAGAGTAGGTTTACCAGGCTGGCTCCTGGGATGGTAGGACTGACATATGAGGAGAGATTGAGTCGTTTAGGATTGGGTTTCGCCCCCAGAACCCAAAAGATGTGCAAGGTAGGCGGATTGAACACGCTAAATTGACCCTTAATTTGAAAAAATGAATTGGGGACTCTAAATTTTTTTTAAAACAGTGCATATACACCGTTTGGCCCTTCACACCTGCTCCGCCATTCGTTATGAAAATGAAAATTGCTTATTGTCACGAGTAGGCTTCAATGAAGTTACTGTGCAAAGCCCCTAGTCGCCACATTCCGGCACCTGTCTGGGAAGGCTGGTTCAATACCCTGATCCCGCCTTCCCCCTCATATCTCTTGATCTCTTTAGCCCCAAGAGCTATATCCAATTCCTTCTTGAAATTACACAACATTTTAGCCTCAACTAGGTTCTGTGGAAGCAAATTCCACAGATTCACCAGTCTCTGAGTGAAGATGGTGGATGAGTTCATAGGGTGCCAGGCAGGCACAGGAGACCGCACAGTGTGAGCGCCAGGGCCAACGCGCACGGGACGCTCTAATCGCATCTAGGTTCACCACCTAGGCCAGGGGTGGCGGGGGGGGTGGGGAGAGACTGGCCAGAGGCATGGGCATCGCATCCCCTCCCCAGCCATCCCCCCGCCAGAAACTCCCTCCATGATACATACCTGCCGCACTATGGTGGTGTCGACAGGGGGGCATTGAGGTGCTCCGGCACCTCCCCCGCAGGAGACAGTGGCACGGGCTCCATCACCTCCTCCTCCCTTGGAGTGCCCGATGGCCTTTGGACTACTCTATGCGACGGGGGGTGCGAGTGGAGCTAATCCCTGAGGCTCCACCGCCACCTGACACTGCCGGTCCTGGAGGCCTGCTCTAGTCTCAACCAGGGTCTGCATGCTGGCGGCCATGGCGCACAGGGGGTGGACCATCTCCGACTGGGACTGCGCCACAACACCCATTGACTGGGCCACCTCTCTCTGCGTCTGCGGCACGTCAGCCAGCACCTGGGCAATGCCACTGACATTCCCAGCCATGGCCTGCCATGACTGGGCCATGCTCAAGAACACCACTGCGGTTTCCAGGTGACTGGCATATGGTCGCCTGTGAATCAGCAACCTTGTCCTGGGCCATGGCCAGTACCTGAACAGAATGCCGCAGGCCTTGGACATGCATATCCATAGCTACCCGTGTGGTGTTGGCCTGGGTGGCACGCATTCTTGGCACCACCTCCTGCTGCTACCTGTGATTGGACTCCCCCCAACTGCACATGCTTGCCGAAAACCCTTCATGTTGTCCCTGGCTCTGTGACTGCACCTCCACAATCGATGGGACTGTCCATTCCAGAAGCCCAAAACTGGACGGCAGCAAGTTTCTGGGGTCGGCCCGTCCTCCGACCGTCCGCCCCCTCGAGTCTTCCTACCTTCACCTGCTATACCAGATCAGCTGTGAGGTGCGCACCGGAGAGTGCTCCGAGGAGCCTCTTCACCAAAGTGAGTGTCTCTGGGATGGTGGAGGGTGTTAGAGGCAGCTGTGACGGAAAGTCAGTGTCATCCTCCAACGAGTTCCAGGGTCTCCTGGGTTTCGAGCGGAGGACTGCCATCTAAGCTGCTCTCCTCGTTACTGCTCGGCACAACTCCTCATTGGGGAGGGGGGAGGGGGGGGGGACTGGTAGTGGGTGGTCTGGGGGTTACAGGAGGATCACTATCTGGCAGGCCGCGTCCGCCACCATGTTGTACGGCGCAACTGCTGCAGGTCGCAGCCGTGTGCATGGGCGGCCATGGCCCCAGCAATTCTGTGCCTGTATCTGCAGGTAAAGCTGGGGGCTTTACGTGGCGCGGTTGCTAGCCCCCCACCGGGCGGAGCATCGGTGCAGGGGTGGTGCCCACTTTTTGGTCGTAAGGCTAGACACATGCTCTGGACATAGCTTCAAAATCAGACAATCCAGCCCTTAGTCCCAGAAACTGAGAATCCCGCCCGACATCTTTGGTCAGCAACATTCCTTTAGTACTGTACTGGAGTGACAGCCGAGCGTTTTGTGCTCAAATTCATTCAGTAGTTTGAGCTGCTGCCTTCAATTCCCTACTTTGACATCATCTGTAAGTTTAACCAATTTGTATTGAGTTTCAGAAAACCGGTCACTGGTGTATATTAGAAACAGCAGCAGTTCCAACACTGAGTCCTCGGGCATTCATCTTAGTATAATAAAAATAATCTTTATTATTGTCACAAGTAGGCTTATATTAACACTGCAATGAAGTTACTGTGAAAATCCCCTAGTCGCCACACTCCGGAGCCTGTTCGAGGGAGAATTCAGAATGTCCAAATTACCTAACAGCATGTCTTTCGGGACTTGTGTGAGGAAACCGGAGCACCCGGAGGAAGCCCACGCAGTCAACTTACCCCTGACATTATACTCTAACCTTGTTAGTTTCTTACCCTTTTCTAATTTTTGTCCTGAATTCCCACCACTTTGAAATTAATTAGTACTTTTTTGTGTGGAACTTGAAATGCCTATTTTGTGGTCTGAGTATCCAACGGTACAGGTTCAGAATGTTGGTTTGACAGACTCGTTCCTGTCTAAAGCCATATTGGCGACTACTTAATAATTAATTGTGTTTTAGATAATCACCTGTTTACTCCTCGGTTGTGTCCACAACTATATGGATGCAAGTGTTTTTTGTGTATCTGAAAGTGCAGTTTGCAGAATACACAATAGAACACAGAACAGTACAGCACAGAACAGGCCCTTCGGCCCTCGATGTTGTGCCGAGCAATGATCACCCTACTCAAACCCACGTATCCACCCTATACCGTAACCCAACAACCCCCCCCCCCCAACCTTACTTTTTAGGACACTACGGGCAATTTAGCATGGCCAATCCACCTAACCCGCACATCTTTGGACTGTGGGAGGAAACCGGAGCACCCGGAGGAAACCCACGCACACACGGGGAGGACGTGCAGACTCCGCACAGACAGTGACCCAGCCGGGAACCGAACCTGGGACCCTGGAGCTGTGAAGCATTTATGCTAACCACCATGCCACCGTGCTGCCCCACGTAACAATGAGAGTTACGTTTTGAAATCAATGGTGCTCATTTTTAAAAATGTATTTTTCTTGGTGTTTTGAGTTATAGATACAGAAAAAAATGAAAGAGGAAACTGAGTTTCGCATGTAACAGGCAATGAAACAACAGCAATAATAACAACAATAGGAACAATAAGATTTGAGTGCCTCGCTGTCACCGTAACCGTGACTGAGCTCCAATGCTACTTTATATTTACATCTATATATTAGTGTTCGATATTTATAGTGGCTTGTTGGGGTTCAGCCAGGACCCCGGCCACTGGCGGTAGGGGTTGCCCCCCAGCTTTACCCCCACAGGTTGCCCGTCGGTAAACTCCGTTCCGTTGGTGAGGGGGGTGGAGGCGGTAATGTCTCCCTTGTGAAATGAAAATGAAATGAAAATTGCTTATTGTCACGAGTAGGCTTCAATGAAGTTACTGTGAAAAGCCCCTAGTCGCCACATTCCGGCGCCTGGTACGGGAATTGAACCATGCTGCTGGCCTGCTTTAAAGCCAGCGATGTAGCCTGGTGAGCTAAACCAACCCCTGGTTTTTGAGGGAGGGCGGATCCGTTCGTTACCCCGGTTTCTCCCCATGCAGGAGAGGCCTGTGATCCCACCAGTGAGTGACCCTCCTCCCTATTCTTTCCCTGTCCTCCCTTTTCTGCACCCCCTCCCCCATCTCACCCGAACTGGTCCTCCCCCACTCCACCCCTCCCCCCGGGTGGCTGTTGGTTGAGGTCTGTGAAGAGGCTGGTGAATTTGTTTCATATGCCGTGGAATCATTCCTGTGACCCTCTTATTTCGAATTTGATCTTTTCTAGCCTCAGGAATTCAGCCAGATCGGGTGGCGCTGCCGACTTCCATCCGAGCAGAAGTCTCCGTCTGCCGATCAGTGAGGCAAAGGCCAGGACATCCGTCTCTTTCTCTAACCAGAGCTCTGCGTGCTCCGACACCCTAAAGAACTTCACAGGCGGGCACAGCTCCATCTTAACCCCCACCACATTGGACATAGACTTGAAGAAGGCCATCCAGAATTCCCCGAGTCCGGGCAGGACCAGAACATGTGGGTGTGGTGCCTGGTCCCCCCCGTCACCCCTCGCACTTGTGTTCCACCTCCGGGAAGAGCTTGTTCATACGCGTCTTAGTAAGGTGTGCTCTGTGCACCACCTTGAACTGCATCTGGCTTAGCCCAGTGCAGGAGATGGAGTTGGCCCTGTGCAGGGCCTCGATCCAGAGTCCTCTCTATCTCCATGCCCAGTTCCTCTCCCACTTCCGTCTGGCCATGTCCAGTTGAGTACTGACCCATTCTATAAGTCATCTATATATATATATATCGCCGCATTTGTCGTCTCCTAACCAGTCTGGCACTATCATCGTGTCCAGGAATGTGTGTGCGGGTCTCTGGGGGAACACTTTTGTCTCCTTGCGGAGAAAGTAACGCAGCAAATCTCTGAGCTTGTTCCCTTTTGGGAGTTGGAGCTTCTCTAAGTTTCCCCAGGGTGCTCACTTTGATAGTAACCTTTAACTTTGTAACTATCATCACCCCCTCACTCCCCCCCACCTTCCCTTTCTTGCAGCTGTTTGTCAAATAGTTTGCACATTGCGTGCATCATTCATCAGGTTCCAGTTTCAAAGAACCACGCCCCTATTTCTACAGGCTGTTCATGATACACCGCAGGGACTCGGTCTAACCTTGGCAGTGATAGGACAGAGAGGGACAACACCCACAGCACTAACCTAGGAGCAGTAGTAATTGTCAGTTACTTTTACAGAATTGTATACTGCTATCCTAAACTAGCTTATAAACCTTGTACTTAAAACGGACCGTGTCCCACTTCAAGAATGAATTGTGGAGTTGGCACCATTTGCAAATAAGAGCAAGGATCTGGTCGTGTCTTTTTTCTTTCCCCACTTGCCTTCATTCTGTTCCTTTGTAAGAGCTGCTCATCTGTATTTTTCAGCTTTCGATGAAAATTTATCCATTAATTAGCATTTTTCTTTCCTTTCAATTTGCTGAGTATTAAGCATTTTCTGACTTTCTTTTAAGATTTTCATTGTCTGTTTTTTTTAACACGGGCTTTGCTCCGTAATTTCACCGGCAAACACACGTTCAACACATCATTTGAATTAATTCATTATCTATTCAAGTATGTGCTTGGCATTCCGATGTAGTCAGGTGAATAAAGATTACAAATTTTATCTTCGGGCGAGGACCTTTGGACATACAGACTCTCAATGAATGTCACTTTTCAGGTCAATAGGTCTGGTTCAGTGACGTCTAATAACATCAGCTAGTTTTAAGGCAGAGAGGCATTCCCACTCTGCCAAGCTGACACTAGCACTTCTGAGTACAGGCTCATCTCGTGCTTTGAACATGTGACAGCTGCAATTATAGACAGTGCTATTGGTCAGTGGGGGGGGGAAGAAAGTCAACTTTTAGGTCAGCCACCAGTATCATTACTCAGGGATTGCTTAACTCAAGTGCCTTAAATCATTGAATAAACACGAGCAGTTAAGGAATGTACAAACACAGGAAAGAACTGAAGGTACATGTTGAGCTGAGTTTATCAGTTGCTTTATCAAATGCAATCTGTAACACAGTCTAAACTGGAAGTTCTAAGACTCCAGAAGGAAGGGCAACGTGAACGTGTGCATCGCAGCTCTATTTCTAGAAACACATTGAGCTGGTGGCAAATTTGGAGGTGGGAAGGGCATTTACTTAGGCGAGGTGGTGGCTCATCTGAACCCCACCATCATTCTGCCTCCACCAGGTTTAGGTTCTGGGTGGAAAAGATCTTCCCGCCTCGCCATCAATTAAGGCCCTCATTTATTAACCTTGTCTGAAAAGGTGGTGGAGGCAGAGACCCTCATGATATTTAAGAAATTTTTAGATGTACACGTGTGATGCCAAGCCATTCAAGACTACGGGCCAAGTGCTGGAAAATGGGATTAGAATAGTTGGGTGGTTGTTTTTGACCGGCGCAGGTATGATGGGCTGAAAGGCCTTTTCGGTGCTCTAGACCTCTGTGACCCCTCTACTTTTGCTTCTGACTGAAATGTTTCTCTCACTGGAGCCCGAAGTTTATTCCTTTTATAATGTGGAGATGCCGGCGTTGGACTGGGGTGAGCGCAGTAAGTAGTCTTACAACACCAGGTTAAAGTCCAACAGGTTTGTTTCACTAGCTTTCGGAGCACTGCTCCTTCCTCGGGTGAATGCAGAGCTGTTCCAGAAATATATATATATATATATACACACATATATAAACAAAGTCAAAGATGCAAGACAATCCTTTGAATGCAAGCATTTGCAGGTAATTAAGTCTTGAAGACTTAATTACCTGCAAATGCTCGCATTCAAAGCATTGTCTTGCATCTTTGACTTTGTCTATATATGTGTTTCTAGAACCTACATCTTCATTCACCCGAGGAAGGAGCAGTGCTCCGAAAGCTAGTGATTTGAAACAAACCTGTTGGACTTTAACCTGGTGCTGTAAGACTTCTTACTATTCCTTTTGTAACAGTGCACTCTGGACTGTGCAAAATCTTTCTGTCAAAATGTGCCATCAATCATGTTTATAAGAGAATGTTGTCCTGGCTCATACCTAAATTTACAATATGGAACCTAATAAGAGTACTTGTTTACTCTAGTGGCACGGATCTTGCAGACGGCAATGCACATCAGAAATTTAGGATTCATTTTAATAGTTGCATACTTGGTTTGCTGATATATGTAGGGTCAGGCAATAATTCATCAAATAACCCCAAATGTAAGGCCATAGAACTAATCCCAACTGGAAAAATTCAAGGGGGCTGAAAATCCAGTGGACTGCTCCATATTCCTGTCTAAGTGCTGACACCAGCCTGTAGGAAACCTCTGATGCTGAACCGATGGTTGACATGGGGTGGGTGCCTAGACTAAAAGGAGCACCCACCTCCCAGTGGCTGCAGATCCAGTACGCAAAAAAGTGAGACTTGGGAAATGACTAGTACTGGTCCAACGTGGTCTTGTGTAACTTAAAATGGAACTGCAGTCTGGACACCTGCACCTGTCATTTCCCAAGTTTTACTGTTTTTTCTTTCTGGGCATTAACATTGGCTGTCTGGGTGATGCAGGAAGCTTCATACGGTTTGAAGTTAAAATACTGAAGTGGAAGAGGTTCATGATGGTGTCCAGGCTAGAAATCTAAAGTGGTCTCCATGTGTATCTTTGGTCTTACTTGCCTTACTACCATTAAGGCAGCGATCATTCATCCAGACAAGAGATGCTCGATACCACCCCAGTATTCTGGTTAGGCCTATCTGCCACTCAGTGGGACTATTTGAAGCAGGGCTTGAACCTTTCAATTTTCGATTTAAAGATGGGAAAGTTATCAAAGCCAAAGGCTTTCTTTAATGAAGGTATTATGAAACACAATCATTTAATTTATTCATGCTATTGTTAAGTACATATTTTTGGATGCTTCGTCGAAAACCTGACGTTGGACATTATAAACTGAATTTACTGAGAAGTAATGGCATGCAAAAAACTTTTTTGACTTGTTTTTAATCCAAATTGATTCATTCACCGCCATTCTTTTACTGCTAGATTCTCCTAACTGGTCATTCAGGATTGATCCGTAGTTGTTCATCAACTGGCCCCTACACATCAAGGTTAGGAATTGGAAAAGTGTGTGTCTGTCTGTGATGCCAATGCAATCTATTTACTTTGTGACACTCTGGCTCCGCTTATCACTCTCTGGTTGATTGCTTTTATTTTTGAGCGGAATGGTTTGTTTCAGTTGTCAAGTCTTTGTATTGCTCAGTTCCTGACATCTTGCACATGTTTTTATGCAATGTTTCATCTTCCTTTCCCCATTTAACTTTGTGAAATATATTTATCTGCTTGATACACATATACATCTTGATTTTCATAATTATCTGTTGGATGGAGACTCTCTCCAGCAGCAGCAGCAATCTTCCTGATGTTTTTGTACTGACTGTTTAAGAATTAAGGGAAAGCAGTTGGTAGCGGTTGAGGTGGTTGGTAGGACTAAGTAAAAGAGCAAGAAGTGGAAACGTGAAGTGGGATGTTTGGCATATTAAGGCTTAGTTAAGTCCAGAGGTTCAATAATGATAAAAATGAAATGAAAACCGCTTATTGTCACGAGTAGACTTCAATGAAGTTACTGTGAAAAGCCCCTAGTCACCACATTCCGGCGCCTGTTCGGGAAGGCTGTTACGGGAATCAAACCGTGCTGCTGGCCTGCTTGGTCTGCTTTCAAAGCCAGCGATTTAGCCCTGTGCTAAACAGCCCTGTTTACAATAAACAATAAAAGAGAAGGAATAAATGTGGTAACGACAGACTACTCGGTTCAATGTCGGTAGTGGGACATCCTTTAGTAGTAATCGAAAAGAAAGTGAACAGTCACTGGAGAAGCATGGACGAATAAAGGAGAGCAGCTCATGTTCCCAACTCTGGCGGAACATATTACAGGAGAAGTTGGCGGAAGTGAGTCACAGAAAGCGGACAGTGTGGTATGAGTGAAAAGAAATAAACCTGTCTCCACAATATTCCATGACTGAGTCTGAACAATTCCTTCCCCTGCCAGTTACTCTTGGGATAGAAATCCACAGCAGACCACAGTCACCACCATAAATTCATAAGATTATAGGAGCAGAATTAGGCCATTTGGCCCATCGAGTCTGCTCCGCCATTCGATTATGGCTGATCTCATCCTAGTCTAACTCCACCGTCCTGCTCATTCCCCAGAACCCTTCAACCCATTACCAATTCAAAATCTATCTAATTCCTCCTTAAATTTACTCACTGTCCCAGCAACCACCGCACTCTGGGGTAGCAAATTCCACATATTCACAACCCTTTGGGAGAAGTAGTTTCTCCTCAACTCTATTTTAAATTTGTTACCTCTTATCCTGAGCCTATATCCTCAACGCCCTGACCCAACCCCCAGACACGATCCCCGGCATGGGCAAAATGCCAGCCTGGCACCTTGGCACTCAGGGCCCCTGCCAGCCTGTCAGTGCCACCTGGGCACCCTGGCAATGCCAGGCTAGCACACAGGTGGCATTGCCAGGGTGCCAGAATGGCAGTGCCAAGGGTGCCACCCTGCCTGGAGGCTGACCACGCAGGGGCTTTCGATTGCCTGGGAGACTCCCCTGGGTACCGTTCCGCCTGGCCCCCGTTTGTGGGGAATGTACTGAATGGTGCCCGCCTGGGGCCTATCAGCGAGGCTGTGGTGTTAAATCAGGTGGCACTCTACCCCCACTCAACCTGCTGCAACCCGGCATCTGGTGCCCCCATTTTAAAAAACTTTTAACCCAACTCAAAGGGAAAAGAAACCTCCTGCTGACAACCCAATACTCAAAAAAGTCGATGAATGGCTTCCATCTAGAGGTGAACACCTCCTCTGCATCCCGAATGGTGAATTTGATTTTCTCTAAGTTTAGGAACTCTGCCAAATCTCTCACCCATACCCCTACGCTTGGTGGCTCCAAGTTCCGGCAGCACAACAAAATTTGTCTCCGGACTATCAGAGAGGCAAAGGCAAATACATCTGCCTCTCTCCCAACTTACACTCCCGGATCCTCCAACACTCCAAATATTGCTACCTCCGGAATTGGAGCTACCGCTACCACAAAAATCATAGAATCCCTATGTGGTGAATCACAGTCCGTGTAATTCACAATTATTATATATGATGTACTGTGTCTGTGTAAGCTCGGTATACGAGCAGTTGCGCGGCTCTGCCCATAGGTGGAGATGAGGAGTTTGTACTGGGCTCCACCCTTGGCTCCTCCCACTAACCGGAAGTATAAAGCCTGGCAGTCTGAGCCTGCCTGCCAGTTCAACTCGGCACAGGCAGGCTCCGTTGTAAGATCATTAAAGCCACTGTTCACTTCCAACTACGTGTCGTGTGAATTGATGGTCACATCACCCTACACTGCAGAAGGAGGCCAATTCGCCCACTGAGTCTGCACCAGCCCTAGAGCACGGTACCGAGGCCCAAACCCCCGCTCCTAACCCCGTAATCCCACCTAACCGTTTTGGGCAATATTAGCATGGCCAATTCACCTAACCTGCACATATCTTTGTGCTGTGGGAGGAAACAGGAACATCCAGAGGAAACCCACGCAGAAACAGATAGTGACCAGAGGTCAGAGTCGAACCTGGGTCCCTGGTGCTGAGAGGCAGCAGTGTTAATCACTGTGCTACCCCTATCTTCGACATTATATCTGCAAATCCCTTGCCAAAGGGCAGCACGGTAGCAGAGTGGTTAGTACTGTGGCTTCACAGCGCCAGGGTCCCAGGTTCGATTCCCTGCTGGGTCACTGTCTGTGCGGAGTCTGCATGTTCTCCCCATGTCTGCGTGGGTTTCCTCCCACAGTCCATAGACATGCAGGTTAGGTGGATTGGCCACGCAAAATTACCCTTAGCGTCCAAAAAGCTTTGGAGGGGTTATTGGGTTAGGGGGATAAGGTGGAAGTGAGGGCTTGAGTAGGTCGGTGCAGACCCGATGGGCCAAATGGCCTCCTTCTACACTGTATGTTCTATGCTCTAAGGTCTAAAACCCCCTCAACCTCGGACACACCCAAAACATATGAACATAGTTCACCAACCTCCCCGCACACACTTATCCCCCACCTCTGGAAAGAACCGACTCATCCTGGAAACTGTCATGTGAGCCCTGTGTACCACTTTAAACTGGATGATACTTAGTGTTGAATACGACAAAGATGCATCAACCCTCTGCAAAGACTCACTCCATACTCCAGCATCCCCTTCACGTACACCTAACGTCCTCCACTGTCTCTTCAACAGCTCCCCACTCTTCAACAGCTCCCCATTTATAACCGAGACCTTCCCCTCTCCTGTTTCCTCCTCGGACAGGAGTTTCGCCTGCAGCACCAGAGGTGACAGTGTCAGAAACAAAGGCACCTCCTTCCTCATGAAGTCCCTAACCTGCAGATACGAGAACCCATTCTCTTCGGCAACTGGTATGTCCCCCCTAGTTCCTCCAGGTCTACAAACTTCCCTCCAACAAATAAATCCCTAAGGTATTGTATTCCCACCTCCTCGCGTGAACTTCGGAATCCCCCGGAACCACGCATCCAACCCCGCCGGGGCAAACCTATGATTGTTGCAAATCGGCGCCCACAGGGACATGCTTCCCAGGTACATTCTCTCGTCTCCTACGCCCACCGCAGAATCTTCTTATCCAGAAAACAATGCCACCGCAGCACCATCGCCCTCGGCTGCTCCCCTGCCATCGGCCTCCTCCTCAACACCCTGTGCGCTCGATCCACTTCGGGAGGATGGTCAAAGACCCCCTCCGCCCCCCACAATTTCTAAAACGTTTGCGTCATATACTTTGTGGCCTGCATTCCCTCGATCAACAGCCCCATAATCCAGAGATTCTGCCTCCAGGAGCGTTTCTCCAAGGCTACCTTCTCCCTCAGCCCCTTCTGGCCCTCCGCCACGAGCAACATCTCTGCCTCTAACGAGGCCAGCTGGTCCTCATGATCCATCTCCGACTCCCCCACCCAGCCTTTGCTCCACTCTCTAAATAGCCACCTGATTGGCTCCGCCAGCTAGGCAGGTCCTCTGAGATCTCTTGCTTCTGCTGTTGCAATTTAGCGTTCGAAAAATCCACCAATTGCTCAGCAGACGCTGGGCAGTCAACAACACCCCAGAACCCTCCACCATCTTTCCCTATGTTGCACTTCGAAAGTCGTCCTGGCTAAACTGCTGCCCCTTGCTCATTACATTCCTCGTTTGATATGCCATAAATCAGCCCTACCTGAGGAGAATTCCTATCTCTCACTGTTCATGCATTTTGCATCAGCAAGCACCCCTTATATCAGGTGAAAAGGGCCAAACAGTTCCACCTCGAGCGGGAGCCACCAAATGTGCAACCACTCACTTCACAGCTGGGACCGGAAATCCTTCCATCACACTTCTGACTTGTGCCTTGTAGAGAAAGTTTGGGGAGTCAGGGGGGCGGGTGAAACGTTACAGAATTGCTAGCTTCTGATCTGCTCATGTAGCTACAGTAATTATACGGCTGGTCCAGTTCAGTGTACGGTCAATAGTAACCCACAAGATACTGGTAATGGGATATTCAATAGCCAGGATTCTCCGTCTCTGTTTTCGCCAAATGCTTTTACGCCAATGGGATTGCCAGTTCTGATTGTCTCCACCCTTGACAATGAAGTAACTAAGTTCCTGCCATGAAACCCATTCAGAAAAACATTGGTTGCAGGAGTAGGCCACTCAGACACTCAAGGCTGCTCCACCATTCAATATAATCATGTTTTATTCGATTGTAACATCAAGTCCACGTTCTTGCCTACTGTTAACCCCTTGTTAATCAAGAATCTATGTAGCTCAGCCTTAAAAATATTCAAAGACTCTGCTTATGCTGCCTTTTGAGGAAGAGAGTTCCAGAGACTCACAATCCGCTTGAGAGAAAAGATATCTCTTCATCTCTATCTTAAATGACCAACTCCTTATTTTTAAAACAGTGACTCTTGTTCTAGACTCCCCAACATGAGGAAACATCTTCTCCAGATACACCTTGTCAATACTCTCAGGATCTTAGATTTCGAGCAAGTCGCCTCTTACTCTTCTAAACTCTAGTGGATACAAACCTATCCTCGACAATCTTTTCTCAAAGGACAATTCCTGGTATTAGTTTAGTCGACTTTCTGAACTGCTTCTAACATATTAACATATTTCTTTATATTAAAAAAACCAACACTGTACACAGATGTGGTTTCACCAATTCCCTGCATAACTGAAGTGTAACCTCCCTACTTTTGTAATCAATTCCTCTCGCAATAAACGATAACATTCTATTTGATTTTCTAATCACTTACCGTACTTGTGTTCTAGCCTTTTAGGGTTCATGCACTAGGGAACCTAGATCCCTCTGCACCTCAGAGTTTTGCAATAGCTCAGTATTTAGATAATAAGCTTTATTATTCTTCCTGCCAAAATGAACAATTTCACATTTCCCCACACTATACTCCATTTTCCAGAGTTTTGCCCACTTATTTAACCCATCTATCTCCCCTTTGTAGCCTTGTTTATAAAATGGCTACTGGGTTTTCTACATCACAACTGTGACTACAGTTCAAGAGTACATAATTGGCTGCAAAATGCTTTGAGGTATTTGGTGGTTGTGGATGGCGTCATACAAACGTTAGTGTTTCTTTTTTCCTAATACATATATAGAGTGGCTGGTTTAGCACAGTGGGTTAAACTGCTGGCTTGTAATGCAGAAACAAGGCCAGCAGCACAGATTCAATTCCCATACCAGCCTCCCCGAACAGGCGCTGGAATGTGGCGACGAGGAGCTTTTCACAGTAACTTCACTGAAGCCTACTTGTGACAATAATCAATTATTATCATTATTATTAAAACAGTATGACATAGGGGTGATAATTATGTCAAATGTCCACCATATCGAACAAAATTCATAAATACCACACAGCCAGATTGCTTGGGTTCATGCTAGATACTAAACCTAGAAATACACAACACTTCAAAACAAAAAGACAACCCATAATCCTTGCAGTTCAGCTGAGTAGTTTAAATTGTTAACGCACAAATGAATTGACCTGAGTACAGTTTTTGTTCCTAAATACAATGTAAAATAAACTAAAAGTCTGAACTAAAAACTACAATCTGAACTTGTCTTGACAGCAGAGCTTCCTGATGATTCAGCTATTCAGAAGTTAATGATTCTGCATAAAGCTCTCATGTTTTAGTGATTGAAACCAACTAGCCTACTTTAACATCATCTTTCAAAGAACCAATAATTTGATTAATAAATGTTCCCTGGACTGCAAGTCAAGGTCTCTGGATCATTAATCCAATAATGTAACCACTACACTCCCATAGCCTCTTCACATTGTCACCTCCTCGATAAAGAGTCCTGACTAAAAATGGAATACAATTCGAGATGGAATGAATAGGTGAACTCCAAAAGTTCTGATTTGGCATAGGAATAGAAAGGGAACTGTGACCAATCCATGACAAACAAAGGGAAATTATAGATAGTATTATCTTCAAAGAGGAGGCATACAAACTAACAAGAAAAAACAATAGTCTTGAGGTTTGGGAACAGTTCCAAGGGATTGATTAAGAAGGGGAAAATACAATTCGAAAGTAAACTAGTGGGGAACATAAAGACTGATTGTAAAAGTTTATATAGGTATGCAAAGAGAAAAAGATTAGATTACAATGCAGGCCCCTTACAGTCTGAAACGGGGGAATTCATAATAGGGAACAAAGAAACGGCTGGGGAACTAAATTCGTGCTTTCCTTCTGTCTTCACAGAAGTAGCCAGGTTCATGGCACCGTGGCTGGCTCTGCTGCACAAAAGGGCGGGAAAAAGACTGGCAGGGCTATAGTCATAGGGGATTCAATCGTAAGGGGAGTAAATAGGCGTTCCTTTGGTCGAAAATGAGACTCTCGAATGGTATGTTGCCCCCTGGGTGCACGGGTCAGGGGTGTCTCAGATCGGCTGCAGGACATAGTGAAGGGGGAGGGTGAACAGCCAGTGGTCACGGTGCATATAGGTACCAACGATATAGGTAAAAAACAGGATGAGGTCCTACAGTCAGAATTTAGGGAGTTAGGGGATAAGTTAAAAAGTAGGACCTCAAAGGTAGTAATCTCAGGATTGCTACCAGTGCCATGAGACAGTCAGAGTAGAGATTCAAGAATAGTCAGAATGAACACGTGGCTTGAGAGATGGTGCAGGAGGGAGGGGTTCAGAATTCTGGGACATTGGAACCTGTTCTGGGGGCGGTGGGACCATTACTAATCGGATGGTCGACACCTGGGCAGGGCTGGAACAATGTCCGAGGGGGTGCTTTTGCTAACACTGTTGGGGAAGACCCAAGAGGCGTCAATTCGGGAGCTGCAGCAGGAGATGACTGTGAGGGAGGAGGAGGCCACGGTCCTCGTGGGAAAGGTGGAGGTGCACGAGGCACTCCACCTGAGATGGCAAAACCGATTGGAGGAGATGGATACCCGCATGAGGCGGAAAAACCTGAGGATCCTGGGCCTGGCAGAAGGGCTGGAGGGGTCGGACCTCCAGGGGTATGTGGCAGAAATGCTGGGCTCACTGATGGGGGCGGGGGCCGTCCCTTCGCCCCTGGAATTGGAGGAGGCCTACAGAGTAATGGCCAGGAAGCCAAGAGCAAACGAACCCCCGAGGGCGGTGCTGGTGTGGTTCCAGCGATTCAGTGACCGGGAGAGGGTGCTGAGGTGGGCCAAGAGAGAGAGGAGCAGCAAATGGGAGAACTCGACAGTGAGGATCTTTCAGGACTGGAGTGCGGAGGTGGCAAAGCGGCGGGCCCGGTTCAACCGGACGAAGGCGGTGCTGCATGCCAAGAGAATCAGATTCGGGATGCTGCAGCCAGCGCGCTTGTGGGTGACCTACAAGGACCAGCACCACTATTTCGAGTCTCCGGAGGAGGCGTGGGCCTTTGTCCAGGAAGAAAAGCTGGACTTGAACTAGAACCAGGGGATACTTGGCGGTCGTTGCCGCTCTGGTACTTTAAGCTGGACACGTGGCTTTCTTTTGGTTGGATTTTCACTTGGCCGTATTTTTGGACCCTTTTTGTTCTCTATACCAGTTTTTTCTCTCTTTTTCCTGTTATTTATAATGTTATGTTGGGAGGGCGGGGTGGGGGGGGGGGGGGGGGGGGGGGGGGAGTGCCGGGGGTATGTGTTTCTTGTGGGGTTTCTGGTTGTTTTGTATTTATCGGTGTGAGATTGGGGACGGGGGTGGAACTGAAGATGGAGGGGCGGGGAGGGGCAGGGCGAAAGCGCGGGCTTTCCTCTGGTTTCCCGCGCACGGGGCAGAGGAGGGAGGGGGGTGGGAGTAAGGGGCGTGGTCAGCAATGGCTCCCTTTCCCGCGCTGGAGCGGGGTCAAGGAGGGGTGGTAAGGGGGGGGGACGTCCCCCATGCCGGGAGGAGCCGGAGTGTGGCAGGGGCAGCCGGGTCAGCGTAAACCAGCTGACTTACGGAAGTACTATGGAGGGTGCATCGCGGCTAGGAAGGGTCCTAGCCTGGGGGGGGAGGGGGATGGGGGGGGGGGGGGGGGGAGGGGGAGGGGGGAAGGGGGGGCCACCGGGTTGCTGCTGAAAAGGCCAGGGAGGAGAAGTTGAGGACTGGAGGGGTGGGGGGCGCCATCGCCATGGGGAGCGGGTCAGAAAGGGAGGGCTGACTCGGGGCGAGCAGGTGACAGGATATGGCTAGTCGGCAGGGGAAAGGGGCGGGCTGCCCTTCGACCCGGCTGATCACTTGGAATGTGAGGGGGCTGAATGGGCAGGTCAAGAGAACGAGAGTAATCTCACATTTGAAGGGGCTGAAGGCGGATGTAGCAATGCTACAAGAGACCCATTTGAAGGTGGCGGACCAGGTCCGCCTGAGAAGGGGTGGGTGGGACAAGTGTTCCACTCAGGACTGGACGTAAAGAACCGAGGGGTGGCGATCCTGGTAGGGAAGAGGGTGTCGTTCGTGGCGGCGGAGGTGGTGGCGGATAAAGAGGGTAGATATGTCATGGTGAAGGGTAGGCTGCAGGGGGAGAAAGTGGTGATGGTTAACGTGTATGCCCCGAACTGGGACGAAGCTGGCTTCATGAGGCGCCTACTGGGCCTCATTCCGGACCTGGAGGCAGGGGGCCTGATCATGGGGGGGGACTTCAACACAGTGCTGGACCCCGTGTTGGACAGATCGAGTTCAAGGACGAGTAGGAGGCCGGCAGCGGCAGAAGTGTTAAAGGGGTTTATGGAGCAGATGGGAGGGGTGGACCCCTGGAGGTTCGGGAGGCCGAGGGCGAGGGAGTATTCCTTTTTCTCCCATGTCCACAGAGTCTATTCTAGAATTGACTTTTTTGTATTGAGCAGGGGACTGATCCCGAAAGTACGGGAAGTGGAGTACTCGGCCATAGCGGTCTCAGACCACGCGCCACACTGGGTAGATTTGGAAATGGGGGAGGTGCGAGACCAGCGTCCGCTGTGGCGCCTGGATGTGGGGTTGCTGGCGGATGAGGAGGTGTATAAGAGGGTCCGGAAGAGCATTGAAAGATATCTGGACATTAATGACACAGGGGAGGTGCAGGTGGGGATGGTATGGGAGGCCCTGAAGGCGGTAATCCGGGGGGAGCTGATCTCCATACGGGCACATAGGGAAAGGAGGGAGAGACAGGAGAGGGAGAGGCTGGTGGGGGAGCTTCTGGACGTGGATAGGAAATATGCGGAGGCACCAGAGGAGGGGCTGCTGGGGGAACGGCGTAGTTTGCAGGCTAAGTTTGACCTGTTGACCACCAGAAAGGCGGAGACACAGTGGAGAAGGGCGCAGGGCGCGATTTATGAGTAAGGGGAGAAGGCGAGTAGGATGTTGGCGCATCAGCTCCGCAAGCGGGATGCGGCTAGAGAAATTGGGGGAGTGAGGGAGAGGGGTGGGAACATAGTGCAGAAGGGGCCAGAAGTAAATGGGGTTTTCAGAGACTTCTACAAGGAGCTGTATCGGTCAGAGCCGCCGACGAGGGGAGGGGGGATGGAGGGCTTCTTGAACAAACTGAGGTTCCCCAAGGTCCAAGAGGAGCTGGTAGAGGGGCTGGGGGCACAGATAGGGTTAGAGGAGCTAGTCAAGGGGATTGGGCATATGCAGTCGGGGAAGGCGCCGGGGCCAGACGGGTTCCCGGTGGAATTTTACAAAAAATATGCGGATCTGGTGGGCCCTGTGCTGGTGCGAGCCTTCAACGAGGCATGGGAGGGGGGGGCTCTGCCCCCGACAATGTCGCAGGCACTGATCTCTCTGATCTTGAAGCGGGACAAGGACCCCGTGCAGTGTGGGTCATATAGGCCTATCTCGCTCCTGAATGTGGACGCCAAGCTGCTGGCAAAGATCCTGGCTACCAGGATAGAGGATTGTGTGCCAGGGGTGATACACGAGGACCAGACGGGTTTTGTGAAAGGGCGGCAGCTTAATACGAACGTGCGGAGACTGCTAAACGTCATCATGATGCCGGCAGTGGAGGGGGAGGCGGAGATAGTGGTGGCATTGGACGCGGAGAAAGCATTTGATAGGGTGGAGTGGAAGTACCTGTGGGAGACACTGGAAAGGTTTGGATTTGGGGAGGGATTTATTAAATGGGTGAAACTGCTCTATTCGGCCCCGACGGCAAGTGTAGTGACGAATGGTAGGAGATCGGAGTATTTTGGGCTCCACCGGGGGACCAGACAGGGGTGCCCCTTGTCCCCCCTGCTCTTCGCACTGGCAATTGAACCGTTGGCGATGGCACTGAGGGGCTCAGGGGGGTGGAGAGGGCTGACAAGGGGCGGGGAGGAGCACCGGGTGTCGCTATACGCGGACGACCTGCTGCTATACGTGGCAGACCCAGAAGGGGGAATGCCGGAGGTGATGGAACTGCTAGCAGAATTCGGGGACTTTTCGGGGTACAAGCTAAACTTGGGTAAGAGTGAGGTATTTGTGATACACCCAGGGGACCAGGAAGAGGGAATCGGGAGACTCCCGTTGAAGAGAGCAGGAAAGAGTTTTAGATATTTAGGGGTGCAGGTGGCAAGGAACTGGGGGACTCTCCACAAGCTGAACTTCTCCAGGCTGGTGGAACAGATGGAGGAGGAATTTAAAAGGTGGGACATGGTGCCGCTGTCGCTGGCGGGCAGAGTGCAGTCCGTTAAAATGACGGTCCTCCCGAGGTTTTTGTTTTTATTTCAGTGCTTGCCCATCTTCCTCCCTAGGGCCTTCTTCAAAAAGGTGACGAGCAGCATCATGAGCTACGTGTGGGCGCACGGCACCCCAAGGGTGAGGAGGGTCTTCTTGGAGCGGAGTAGGGAGAGTGGAGGGCTGGCATTACCCAACCTTTCGGGGTATTACTGGGCGGCTAATGTATCGATGGTGCGCAAGTGGATGATGGAAGGGGAGGGGGCAGCTTGGAAACGAATGGAGAGGGCGTCCTGTGGCAACATAAGCCTGGGGGCCCTAGTAACGGCGCCATGGCCGCTCCCTCCCACGAGGTACACCACGAGCCCGGTGGTGGCGGCCACCCTCAAGATCTGGGGGCAGTGGAGGCGACACAGGGGGGAAATGGGAGGTCTGATGGAGGCACCGTTAAGAGGGAACCATAGATTCATCCCGGGGAACATGGACGGGGGATTCCAGAGCTGGCACAGGGTGGGCATCAGGCAGCTGAAGGATCTGTTTGTAGATGGGAGGTTTGCGAGCCTGAGAGAGCTGGAGGAGAAATTCGGGCTCCCCCGGGAAACGTGTTTCGACATTTGCAGGTGAAGGCATTTGCTAGACACCAGGTGGAAGGGTTCCCCTTGCTCCACAGCAGGGGGGCGAGCGATAGGGTGCTCTCGGGGGTCTGGGTCAGAGGGGGGAGGATATCGGACATATACAAAGTAATGCAGGAGGCTGAGGAGGCATCAGTAGAGGAGCTGAAAGCCAAGTGGGAGGGGGAGCTGGGAGAGCAGATAGAGGATGGGACATGGGCTGATGCCCTGGAGAGGGTTAATTCTTCCTCCTCGTGTGCGAGGCTTAGCCTCATTCAATTTAAGGTGCTACATAGAGCCCATATGACGGGGACAAGGATGAGTCGGTTCTTTGGGGGTGAGGACAGATGTGTCAGGTGTTCGGGAAGCCCAGCGAACCATGTCCATATGTTTTGGGCATGTCCGGCACTGGAGGAGTTCTGGAAGGGGGTGGCAAGGACGGTGTCGAGGGTGGTGGGATCCAGGGTCAAACCAGGATGGGGACTAGCGATTTTTGGGGTTGGGGTGGAGCCGGGGGTACAGGAGGCGAGAGAGGCCGGAGTACTGGCCTTTGCGTCCCTAGTTGCGCGAAGAAGGATACTGATACAGTGGAAGGACGCGAGGCCTCCAAGCGTGGAAACTTGGATTAATGACATGGCAAGCTTTATCCAGTTGGAAAGGGTCAAATTCGCCCTGAGAGGGTCGGTACAAGGGTTCTTCAGGCGGTGGCAGCCTTTCCTCGACTTTTTGGCTCAAAGATAGGGTGGAGAGGTCGCAGCAGCAGCAACCCGGGGGGGTGGCAACAACGGGTGTGGTGGGTTATTTAAGGTTGTAATGCGGGCAAATTTGCTCGCAGTTCATGTTTGATGTTAATTGTTGCTTTGTTTGTTTTTGGGGGGGGGGGAGGGGGGGGAGGGACAGCGCGCGGGGGGGGTGGGGCGGGGGGGGGGGGATATCTGTTAAGAGGGAATATTGTGTAATAGTCTATGGTTAGGGGGGGTAAATATTCTCATGTAAAAAATCTCTTCAATAAAAATTATTTAAAAAAAAAAAACACTGTTGGGGAAGTTTTAAACTAATGAGGCAGGGGGGATGGGAACCAGATTAGGAAGTCAGAGGTCACTAAAAAGGGACCGCAACTAAAGCCAGTAAGGTACTAGATAATAAACTCATTGTGACTAAGGGGAAGAGTAGACATGGAAGAGATGATGAACGCAGAGGGACAGGTGGTCTGAGGTGCATTTATTTTACTGCGAGAAGTGTAGCAGGTAAGGCAGATGAACTTGGGGCTTGGATTAGTACCTGGGAATATGATGCTATTGGTATTACTGAGACTTGGTTGAGGAAAGGGCAAGATTGGCAACTAAATATCCCAGGGTATAGATGCTTCCGGAGGGATAGAGAGGGAGGGAAAAGGGGTGGAGGAGTTGCATTACTGGTCAGAGATGATATCACAGCTGTGATTAAGGAGGGCACGATGGAGGATTCGAGCACTGAGGCAATATGGGTAGAGCTAAGAAATAGGAAGGGTGCAGTAACATTGTTGGGACTTTACTACAGGCCTCTCAAAAGCGAGCGTGAAGTTGAGGTACAAATACGAGGACAGATTATAGAAAAATATAGGAGCAATAGGGTGGTCGTGATGGGAGATTTTAACTTCCCCAACATTGAATGGGACTCATGTAGTGTTGGAGGCGTAGATGGAGCAGAATTTGTAAGGAGCATCTAGAAGAGTTTTAAAGAGCAGTATGTAAATAGTCCAACTCGGGAAGGCGCCATACTGGACCTGGTATTGGGGAATGATCCCGGCCAGGTGGTTGAAGTTTCAGTCGGTGATTACTTTGGGAATAGCGATCACAATTCCGGAAGTTTTAGAATACTCATGGACAAAGACGAGAGTGGTCCTAAAGGAAGAGTGCTAAATTGGGAAAAGGCCGAGCATAACAAAATTCGGCAGGAGCTACGGAATGTGAATTGAGTGCAGCTGTTTAAAGATAAATCCACATTTGAAATGTGGAAGTCTTTAAAGGAAAGGTTGATTAGAGTGCAGGACAGACATGTCCCTGTGAAAATGAGGGATAGAAATGGCAAGATTATGGAACCATGGATGATGGGTGGAATTGTGAGACTTGCTAAAATGAAAAAGGAAGCATACATAAAAACAGGCGACTTAAAACTGATGAAGCTTTGGAGGAATATCGGGAAAGTAGGACAAATCTCAAACGCACAATAATATGGGCTAAAAGGGGTCATGAAATATCTTTGGCTAACAGGGTTAAGGAAAATCCCAAAGCCTTTTATTCGTATACAAGGAGCAAGAGGGTAACTAGAGAAAGGATTGGCCTACTCAAAGACAAGAAGGAATTTATGCGTGGAGTCAGAGGAAATGGGTGAGATTCTTAATGAGCACTTTGCATCGGTATTCACCAAGGAGAGGGACATGACGGATGTTGAGGTTAGGGATGGATGTTTAAATACTCTAGGTCAAGTCGGCATAAGGAAGGGGAAAGTTTTGGGTATTCTAAAAGGCATTAAAGTGGACAAGTCCCCAGGTCCGGATGGGATCTATCCCAGGTTACTGAGGGAAGCTAGGGCCTTAACAGATATCTTTGCAGCATCCTTGAGCACGGGTGAGGTCCCGGAGGACTGGAGAATTGCTAATGTTGCCCCTTTGTTTCAGAAGGGTAGTAGGGATAATCCAGGGAATTATAAACCTGTGAGCTTGACGTCAGTGGTAGGCAAACTGTTGGAGAAGATACTGAGGAATAGGATCTATTCACATTTGGAAGAAAATAGACGCATCAGTGTAGGCAGCATGGTTTTGTGCAGGGAAGGTCATGTCTTCCAAACCTAATAGAATTCTTTGAGGAAGTGACAAAGTTAATTGATGAGGGAAGGGCTGGAGATGTCATATACATGGACTTCAGTAAGGCGTTTGATAAAGTTTCCCATGGCAGGTTGATGGAAAAAGTGATGTCGGATGGGGTTCAGGGTGTACTAGCTAGATGGATAAAGAACTGGCTGGGCAACAGGAGACAGAGACTAGTGGTGGAAAGGAGTGTCTCAAAATGGAGAAAGGTGACTAGTGTTCCACAGGGATCCGTGCTCGGAACACTGTTTGTGATGTAAATAAATGATCTGGATGAAGGTATAGGTGGTCTGGGGTAAAATTCTCTGACTCCCAGCAGGGTCGGAGAATCGCCCGGGGCCACCGAAAATCCCGCCCGGGCCGTGGCAGAAATTCTCCCCCGGGAATTGGCGGGGGCAGGAATTGCCCCACGCCGATCGGCGTGATGTCCGCGCCAATCGGCGAGGCCCCTGGGGCGATTCTCCAGACCGCGATGGGCCGAAGTCCCGCCGCTGGGAGGCCTCTCCCGCCGCCAAGGTTTGAACCACCTCTGGTGGCGGCGGGATCGGCGGTGCGAGCGGGCCCCCGGGGTCCTGGGGGGTGGGCGCAGGGCGATCGGATCCCGGGGGGGCGCCCCCACGGTGGCCAGGCCGACGATCGGGGCCCACCGATCGCCGGGCGGGCCAGTGCCGTGGGGGCACTCTTTCTCTTCCGCCGCCACCACGGCCTCCGCCATGGCGGAGGCAGAAGAGAATCCCTCAGTGCGTATGCGCAAACCGGCGAAGGCCTTTCGGCCAGCCTCGGGCCTGAAAGGCCGCTGGTGCCAGTTTTGGCGCCAGTCGGTGTGGTTCCAACCGCTCCGGCGCGGGCCTAGCCCCCAAAGGTGCGGAGAATTCCGCACCTTTGGGGAGGCCCGACGCTGGAGTGGTTGGCGCCACTCCCCTACGCCGGGACCCCCTGCCCCGCTGGGTAGGGGAGAATGCCGCCCCAGATTAGCAGGTTTGGAGGTGATACTAAGATTGGTGGAGTTGCAGATAGCGAGGGGGACTGTCAGAGAATACAGCAAAATATAGATAGACTGGAGAGTTGGGCAGAGAAATGGCAGATGAAGTTCAATCCAGGCAAATACGAGGTGATGCATTTTGGAAGATCCAATTCAAGAGCGGACTATACGGTCAATGGAAGAGTCCTGGGGAAAATTGATGTACAGAGAGATCTGGGAGTTCAGGCCCATTGTACCCTGAAGGTGGCAACGCAGGTCGATAGGGTAGTCAAGAAGGCATACAGCATGCTTGCCTTCATCGGACGGGGTATTAAGTACAAGAGTCGGCAGGTCATGTTACAGTTGTATAGGACTTTGGTTAGGCCACATTTGGAATACTGCATGCAGTTCTGGTCACCACATTACCAGAAGGATGTGGATGCTTTAGAGAGGGTGCAGAGGAGGTTCACCAGGATGTTGCCTGGTATGGTGGGTGCGAGCTATAAAGAAAGATTGAGAAGATTAGGATTGTTTTCGTTGGAAAGATGGAGATGGACAGGGTGGATAGCAACAAGCTTTGTTGGGGGTGTCAATTACAAGGGGTCACGATTTCAAGGTGAGAGGGGGAAAGTTTAAAGGAGATGTGCGTGGAAAGTTTTTTACGCAGAGGATGGTGGGTGCCTGAAACTCTTTGCCAGCGGAGGTGGTAGAGGCGGGCACGATAGCATCATTTAAGATGCATCTATAGCGGGTGGGGAACAGAGGGAAGTAGATCCTTGGAAAATAGGCGAAAGGTTTACATAAAGGATCTGGATCGGCGCAGGCTGGGAGGGCCGAAGGGCCTGTTCCTGTGCTGTAATTTTCTTTATAGATAGATAGAACAGTACAGCACAGAACAGGCCCTTCGGCCCTCGATGTTGTGCCGAACAATGATCACCCCACTCAAACCCCCGTATCCACCCTATACCTTTGTTCACAGAGGAAGACAGGAAGAATGTACTGGAAGTTCTGAGAAACACAAGTTTGTGAGGAGCTGAATGAAATTAGTATTAGTAAAGAAATGGTTTTGGGGAAATTAATTGGATTGAAGGCGGACAAATTTCCAGGGCCTGATAATCTTCATCCCAGAGTATTAATGGAAGTGACCCTAGAAATAGTAGATTCATTCGTGGTCATTTTCCAAAATTCTTTGGACTCTGGAATGGTTCCTATAGATTGTCGGATAGCGAATGTAATCCTGCTATTCAAAAAGGTAGAGAGGAAACAGGGAACTATAGACCAATGAGCCTAACGTCAGTAGTAGGGAAGTTGCTGGAGTCCATTATCAAGGATTTCATAGCACAACATTTGGAAAGCAGTGGTGTAATCTGACAAAGTCAGCATGGATTTACGAAAGGAAAGTAAGGCTTGACAAATCTACTGGAATTATTTGAACATGTAACTAGTAGAATTGACCAGGGAGAACTGATGGATGTGGTTTATTTAAACTTTCAGAAGGCTTTCGACAAGGTCTACATAGCAGATTAATATGTGAACTTAAAGCACATGAGATTTTGGATGGTGTCGTGAGATGTTAGCAGACAGAAATAGGTCTTTTACTGATTTGCAGGCAGTGACTAGTGGGGTAAAGCTAGGATCCCAATTATTCACATTATACATTAATGATTTGGGGAAGGGAACTAAATGTATTATCTCTAATTTTACAGATGATACAAAGTTGGGTGGGATGGCAGGTTGCGAGGAGGGTGCAGAGCTGGAGATTTGGACAGGCTGAGTGAGTGGGCACATGCATTGCCGAAGTAGTATAATGTGGATAAACTACTTCAGTAGCAAAAATAGGAAGGTAAATGATTAGTTGAATGGGTGTAAATTGAGGGAGGCGGATACTCAGCGAGACCTTGGTGTCCTCGTGCATCAGTCGCTGAATGAAAGTGCGCAGGTACAGCAGGCAGTAAAGAAGGCAAATGGTTTGTTGACCTTCGTAGTGGGAGGATTTGAGTATAGTAGTAGAAATGTTTGACTGCAATTGTATAGGATATTGGTGAGGCCACACCTGGGTTATTGTGGACAGGTTTGGTGTCCTTATCTGAGGAGGATGTTCTTGCTATGGAGGGAGTGCAGCGAAGGTTTACCAGACTGAATCCTGGGTTGGCAGGACTGTCATATGAGGAGACACTAAATTGGTTAGGATTATATTAATTGGATTTAAGAGTGAGAGGGAATCTCATAGAAACTTATAAAATTCTAACAGGATTAGACAGGGTAGATTCAGAAAGAATGTTTCTGATGGTGGGAGAGTCCAGAACTAGGGGTCATAGAACATAGAACAGTACAGGCCTTTCAGCCCACTATGTTGTGCCGACCATTTATCCGAATCTAAGATCAACCTGACCTACACCCCTTCAACTTACTGCTGTCCATGTGACTGTCTAAGAGTCGCTTAAATGTCCCCAATGACTCTGACTCCACCACCTCTGCTCCCAGTGCATCCCACACACCCACCACTCTCTGAGTAAAGAACTTACCTCTGACATCTCCCCTATACCTTCCTCCAATCACCTTAAAATTATGTCCCCTCATGACAGCCATTTCCACCCTGGGGAAAAGTCTCTAGCTATCCACTCTATCATGTCTCTCATCACCTTGTACATCTCTATCGTCATCTCTCTGCCTTCGCTTCAGTGAGAAAAGCCCTAGCTCCCTCAACCTTTCTTCATAAGACATGCCCTCCAGTCCAGGCAGCATCCTGGTAAATCTCCTCTATACCCTCTCCAAAGCATCCACATCCTTCCTATAATGAGGCCACCAGAACTGGACACAATATTCCAAGTGTCGTCTAGCTAGAGAGTTTTGTAAAGCTGCAGCAAAACCTCGCGGCTCTTAAACCCAATCCCCCTGTTCATGAAAGCCAACACACCATACGCCTTCTTAACAACCCTATCAACCTGGGTGGTAACTTTGAGGGATCTATGTACGTGGACCATAAACTCCCTCTGTTCCTCCACACTTCCAATGCAGCCTTTAACCCTGCATTCAGCATTCAAATTCAACCTTCCAAAATGAATCACTTCATATTTATCAAGGTTGAACTTCATCTGCCATTTCTCAGCCCAGCTCTGCATACTGTTCATGTCCTGTTGTTACCTTCAATAACCCTCAACACTATCTACAACTCCCCCAACCTTCATGTCATCGGCAAATTTACTAACCCACCCTTCCACTTCCTCATCCTAGTCATTTATAAAAAACACAAAGAGCAGAGGTCCAGGAACAGATACTTGCGGGACACCACTGGTCACCGACCTCCAGGCGGAATACTTTCCATCCACTACCACTCGCTGTCTTCTTTCGGCCAGCCAATTCTGTATCCAGATAGCCAAATTTCCCTGTATCCCATGCCCCCTAACTTTCTGAATGAGCCTACCATGGGGAACCTTATCAAATGCCTTATCAAATGAAATCCATATACACCACATCCACTGCCCGACCTTCATCAATGTGTCTCGTCACATCCTCAAAGAATTCAATGAGGCCTGTGAGGCATGACCTGCCCCTCACAAAACCATGCTGACTATCTTTAATCAAACTATGTTTTTCTAAATAATCATAAATCCTCTCTCAGAAGTTTTCCCAATATTTTGCTCACCACAGACGTAAGACTGACTGGTCTGTAATTCCCAGGGATTTTCCTATTCCCTTTCTTGAACAGGGAACAACATTCACCTCCCTCCAATCATCCGGTCCTACTCCAGTGGAGAGTGAGGGCGCAAAGATCATTGCCAACAGCGCAGCAATCTCCTCCCACGCTTCCCGTAGTAACCTTGGGTATATCCCGTCAGGCCCAGGGGACTTATCTATCCTGATGCTTTTCAAAATTTCCAGCACATCCTCCTTCTTAATATTAACCTGTTCAAGTCTATTAACCTGGTTCACACTGTTCTCATGGGCAACAAGGACCGTCTCTCTAGTGAATACTGAAACAAAGTATTCATTTAGGGCCTCCCCATCTCATCAGACTCTAGGCACAAGTTCCCTCCACTATACCTAATCGGCCCTACTCTCACTCTGATCATCCTCTTATTTCTCAGATAAGTGTAGAACGCCTTAGGGTTTTCCCTAATCCTTGCTGCCAGGGCTTTTTCATGCCATAGTTTGAGGTTAAGGGGTATAAGGGGTAAACCTTTTAGGACTGATGTGAGGAGAAATTTCTTCACCCAGAGAGTGGTGAATCTGTGGAATTCGCTACCACAGAAAGTTGTTGAGGCCAAAATGTTGCGGAATTTCAAGAAGGAATTAGAAAGAGCCCTTGGGGCTAAAGGGATCAAGGGATATGGGGGGGAGGGGAAGGTGGGATCAAGGTATTGAACTTGATGATCAGCCATGATCATAATGAATGGCAGAGCAGGCTCGAACAGCCAAATGGCCTCCTCCTGCTTCTATTTTCTATGTAAAAACAAATTAAAACAATTAAACAGCACTGAAAGTCAACTAAGAATACCAAAAACTATCATTATCCTTTCTTTAAAACATTGTGCAGTGCAGAGCCTAGCTTTATAAATTGGGAAATTTGAGACATTTGGATCAGAGGGCTTCCCAAAAGTTGTGGATAAATTATTTGGGCCACAGGTCCAGTAACGTTGCACAAGACAGAAGCAGAGGCTGTTTATGTCACCATCCAGTGTGAAAGTGTGCGGGCTCATGGTCAGCAGTATCTTGGACGGGCACCGGTGGTCCTGGTGAATGTGTATGCGGCCAATTGGGATGACTCAGAATTTATAAAGAACCTATAAAGAATTTAACTGTATACAGGACCCGCTAATCGACAGGTCAATTCACCAATCGGGGAAAACAGCAAACATGGCTAGAGAACTAAGGACATTTATGGAGCAGAATCACTATTCTCATTTCTCCTATTCCACCCCCATATCATTTTTGTAATACTGGGACCAGAACTAATCCAGATATTGCCTCTCCACTTCCAGATATGGCTTCAAAAATGCCCTCCTTGACCAAAGCTGAACCCATATCACCTCCTTGCACCTCCATAACATTGCATATCTCTGTCTCACCTTCAGCTCATCTGTTACTGAAAAGATTATTCATCCTGTCAATACCACCAGACGTGACTGTTGCAATTTATTTTTAGCTGGTTTCCTGGATTCCACAGGCTTGGAGGGCCGAAGAGCCTGTTCCTGTGCTGTATGTTTCTTTGATGTGGAGATGTCGGCGTTGGACTGGGGCGAGCACAGTAAGAAGTCTTACAACACCAGGTTAAAGTCCAACATGTTTGTTTCAAACACTAGCTTCTTCGGAGCACTGCGCCTTCCTCAGGTGAATCTGAGGAAGGAGCAGTGCTCCGAAAGCTAGTGTTTGAAACAAACATGTTGGACTTTAACCTGGTGTTGTAAGACTTCTTACTGTATTTTTCTTTGTTCTTTATGACCACTTCTTCAATTATCCAAGTTTTGGAATTATTATCCTAAACTTCGATACATCTCATTTTTCCTTCAAGTCATTATATTAAGACCTACCTTTTTGTCCAAGCTTTTAGTCACTAGTCCTAATGCCTGTTATGTGATTCAGTGTCAAATTTTGTCTAAGTACACTTCTATCAAGAACTTTTTACTACATTAAAGATACACGTTATTTGCTCTAGTGATTCATCCCAATATTTTGTGCATATTTCTTTTACTTCTTGCAAAAACTGAAAAGCCACAGAGATTTCTGCTGGAGGGCAAAGTGGAGAGTAGCAGAAAGAGGGGTCGAGCTAGGCCTAGCTGATGACGGACATGACAAAGCATCTGCAGTGAGCTACAGTGTACGTGAGGATGGCGCAAGACAAGACAAGCATGAAATATCTTTTTTTTAAATTTAGAGTACCCAATTCGTTTTTCCAATTAAGAGGCAATTTAGTGTGGCCAATCCACCTACCCTGCACATCTTTGGGTTGTGGGGGCGAAACCCACGCAAACACGGGGAGAATGTGCAAAAATGATGACATATCATGACAATGGATCTCCTGGTAGGAGTAGCTACAAGCAGAGGAGAGCAAAAACTGAACCAATGCTTTTGGCCAATTTCCACAGATCTCTTCCTTGTTCAATTACCTCAAATGAAGTGAAAAATGAAATGAAAATCGTTTATTGTCACAAGTAGGCTTCAAATGAAGTTACTGTGAAAAGCCCCTCATCGCCACATTCCGGCGCCTGTTCGGAGAGGCTGATCCGGGAATTGAACCGTGCTGCTGGCCTGCCTTGGTCTGCTTTAAAAGCCAGCTATTTAGCCCAGTGCTAAACCAGCCCCAAACACGTTTACATTTATTTTTATCAATTTAGAGTACCCAATTTATTTTTTTCAAATTAAGGGGCAATTTAGCGTGGCCAATCCACCTGCCCTGCACATCTTTGGGTTGTGGGGGTGAGGCCCATGTGCAAAACGGGGAGAATCTGCAAACTCCACACGGACAGTGACCCAGAGCCGAAATTGTACCCGGAGCCTCAGTGCTGTGAGGCAGCAGTGCTAACCACTGCGCCGCCATGCTGCCCTAAACAAGTTTACATTTTTTATTATGTAATCAACATTTTAACTTATTTTACTCAGTTTCCTGTCTTTGTATTTAACTCCATCTGCTTTGTTTTCTTCCACTGAGCTAACCTGTCTTGATCCTTATGTATAGGAGCACACATTGAACAAAGATAGTTACTAGATAAAGTTAGTAAGCCACCACAACAGCACCAGCTGCTTTTTAACAATGGAATACAGCAACACATACTTGGTAATCACAATCTGAGTTAATCTTTGAATTTCCTGGAACAATATATATACTAAGTCCGGATAACAATTGAATGCGAGACTGTTACGATGCCCAATAATCTTATGATAACATCCATTCAAAGCTTTCCATAAGCATTCAGCCGAAAAATTATAACCACAGAGGTCTATAGTTTCAGTTAGTACACATTTGTGAGAGTTTATAGATAGCATAAGCAAATTGACTTTTCTGCCAGGCCATTGCAGTGTGAAGAGTGATTACTGTTTACAACACATTCGCCAATAGATGATACGGTTGTTTCTTTCTATTCTGAAAGGATGGATGGGGCAGGGATTTATTTTCTCCTTTTTACTCTTCATCTCCTGCACATATATTTCTTGCAGAAGTACAGTTCCACTTGTGCAACCAGTCAGCGTCGTAGAGAAGTGGTCTGGGAACGATCTTTACAGTCAGCGTCACAGTGAAGTCGTCTGGGGACAGTGTTCTTGTAGTCAGCGTCGCAGAGACGTAGTCTGGGGACAGGGACTTTGCGGTCAGCGTCACAGAGAAGAGGTCTGGAAACAGCGTCCTTGCAGTCAGCGTCACAATGAAGTTGTCTTGTAACAGTGTTCTTATTGTCAGCTTCGCAGAAAAGCAGTTGTGATATTAAAACGGGTTTTTTTTGGAAGAAGGGATTAACTGAGAAACAACACAAATTAGTGAAAGTCAGGGTTATTATAATAAAGTTATGTAAGTAAACAAAGTAGGGTAAGGGAAATAAAGTTAGCGTAAGGGAGGTAAGTTAATAGTATTCTTATATAAGCAGAACATTTTGTTAAAAAAGGAGCAAAAAAGGTTGAAGTCATCGCAGGAGAGCTTATACCCATAATGTTCTCCTCCTGTGCTATGTGACAAATTGTGGAACCTTCATTTGTCCCTGCTGACCACATGTACAAAAAGTGTGTCCAGCTATAGCTACTGGCGAACCACATTTCGGAACCGGAGCTGAGGGAAGATTCACTGTGGAGCATCCGCGATGCTGAGTAAATCGTGGATAGCACGTTCAGTGAGATGATCACTCCACAGCTGAAGATTGAACAGGCAAAAAGGTCATGGGTGACCACCAGGCAGAGTAGAGGAAGGCAGGTAGTGTAGGCGCCCCCTGTGACCATCCCCCTTTCTTATATATATATATTTTATATATATATATATATATATGCCGTTCGGTAAACTGTTGGGGGAGATGACTGTGTAGGAGACAGCAGCGGCAGCCAACTTCATGGCCAGGGCCGGCTCAAGGTACCGGCAACTCGGGCAGTCGCCCGGGGCGCCATGTGCTAGGGGGCGCAATTTGAAATTTGCTGGCACCGCCTCTTCCGCGAGTGCATTCTAAAGTCAGAAATCCTTGCATGGAAAGCATTCTCAGCACACCCTCCCTCCAACCACGCTGCTCCCTGCCAACCCCAAGTATCAATCCGCCCCTCTCCTCTCTCTGTCTACTTCAACATTCTTACCTGGGTTTCTGTGAGACACAATCTGTTTGCGAGTTGTTTTCTCTCGGCTCCCACCACGTAGTGATTTTTCTCAAAGGCTCGCTCTAATCGCAGGAGCTGGGACGGGGAGAAGGCCGTTCGAATCCGCTTGGATTTTCTGGTGAAGGGGCCGTGGGGAAGCAAGCCCTCGGCTTGTAAGGGCGCCGAAGTTCAGCTTGCCCGGGGCGCCAGTAACCCTAGGGCCGTTCCTGTTCATGGCACCATGGTGGGTCTGCTAAACAATAGGGGGGGGAGGAAGGCAGCACGGCCGCACAGTGGTTAGCACTGTTGCTTCACAGCGCCAGAGTCCCAGGTTCAATTGCTAGCTTGGGTCACTGTCTGTACGGATTCTGCACGTTCTCCCCATGTCTGCGTGGATTTCCGAAGGGTGCTCCGGTTTCCTCCCACAAGTCCTGAAACTCACGCTGTTAGGTAATTTGGACATTCTGAATTCTTCCCTCCATATACCCGAACAGGTGCCGGAATATGGTGACGAGGGACTTTTCAGAGTACTTCATTGCAGTGTTAAAGTAAGCCTACTTGCGATAATAAAGATTATTATTATAAGAACGGCAGATCTATTGCGGTAGGGGATTCAATTGTAAGCGGGACAGACAGACGTTTCAGAGGCTGCAGAAGAGACTACAGGATGGTATGTTTTGTCCCTGGTACCAGGATCTGGGATGTTACTGAACAACTGCAGGGCATACTGAAGGGGAAGGGCAAATCGACAGATATTGTGGTACACATTGGTATCAACAATATAGGCAGATAAAGGGATGAGGTCCTGCAAGCAGAATTTAGGGAGCTAGGAAGTAGATTAAAAAAACAGGATCCAGAAGATAGTAATCTCTGGATTACTTTCAGTGCCACATGAGTACAGAACTAGGAGGTGAGTTCAGATGAATGCATATCTGGAGAGGTGCTGTAGGAGGGTGGGCTTTAGATTTCTAAGACATTGGAACCGTTTTTGGGAATGATGGGATCTGTGCAAGGCGGGCGGGTTGCACCTGAACTGAAATGGGATCAGTGTCCTTGCAGGGAGGTTTGCTAGTGCTGTTGGGGAGAGTTTAAACTAACTTAACAGGGAGGTGGGATCCTGAGAGATGGTTCAGCACGGGGAGATGCACAGCCAGAATTAGAAGAGCCAGCAAGTGAGTCAGGCAGGCATAGATGTTATATGCCAGTTAAGTCACAAGGGAGTTTGGCAAAATTGAATGGTATTTATTTTAATGCAAGGAGTTTGACAAACAAGGCAGATATGTTGAAGGCACAAATTAAAACATGAGATATGATGTCATTGGTGCAACTGAGACATGGTTGAGACAGCAGCAGCAGGATTGGCAGCTCAATATTCCAGGATATAGGATCTTCAGGCGAAACAGGAAAAGAGATAGGAGGGGTTGTCACAATTTGGATCAGGGAATCAATTACAACAATAGGAAGGGACGACATCTTAAAAGGCTCTTCAAATGAAATATTATGGTCGAAGCCTTATGGTGGCACGCTGGTGCAGTGGTTAGACAGATAGGAGGTTCTGAATGATCTGGCAGGTAGGCTTAAAAGTTGATAAATCTCCATGAAATGTATCCCAGGCTGTCAAGTGAGGCAAGGGAGCTGGCAATTATTTTCAGTTCCTCTCTGCCACAGGAGATGTGCTGGAGGATAGCCAATGTGGTACCATTATTCAAGAAGGGAGGAAGGCACAGTTGTCATTATGAAGATGCTTACCTATAAATATACATTTTAATTTTTGCGTGTTTTTTTTCTAATAATTTGTTGGATATAAAATATGAAAACTCAATAAAAAACATTTCCAAAAAAAAAGGTACCACAGAGCCAGTCAGTCTAACCTCAGTGGTGGGGAAAAAGAGCTAATGTTGAGTCCAGGTGACTTTGTCAAAGTGTCCAGTCTTGGATGACTGTGTGTGTGGAGCTGGCACCTCTGGGGTTTGAAGTCAACTATGGGGATAGGAGGGTTGGTACAGACTCAATGGGCCAAATGGTCTTCTCATGCACTGTAGGGATTCTATTAAAGGTGGCGGCACATGAGGGGCGGCACTGTAGCATAGTGGTTAGCACAGTTGCTTCACAGCTCCAGGGTCCCAGGTTCGATTCCCAGCTGGATCATTGTCTGTGCGGAGTCTGCACATTCTCCCCGTGTCTGCGTGGGTTTCCTCTGGGTGCTCTGGTTTCTTCCCACAGTCCAAAGATGTGCGGATTAGCCACGCTAAATTGCCCTTAGTGTCCAAAAAAAAGTTAAGTGGGGGTTACGGGGCTAGGGTAGTTACGTGGGCTTCAGCAGGGTGCTCTTTGCAAGGTCCGGTGCAGACCCGATGGGCCGAATGGCCTCCTTCTGCATTGCACATTCTATGAGAAACAACCTGTGTTGACCGCACCACCTAACTGCTCAATCTCTGGGGTATGAAGTCAACTTGCATTTCATCGACAGGTATTCAAAGTTGCTTTACACTGCGGGCAACTTGTGATCTTGGCGGTGCCGTGAACAAAATAATGAAGTGCTTATCACGCGAGGTACGGTAGCACAGTGGGTTAGCACTGTCACCTCGACAGTGCCACGGTCCCGGGTTCGATTCCCGGCTTGGGTCACTGTCTGTGCGGAGTCTGCACGTTCTCCCCGTGTCTGCGTGGGTTTCCTCGGGTGCTGAATTCTCCCTCTGTGTACCCGAACAGGCGCCGGAGTGTGGCGACTAGGGGCTTTTCACAGTAACTTCATTGCAGCATCAATCACAAGCCTACTTGTGACAATAATCATTAAATGACATTCGGCCTGATACCAAGGATTGCAGCCTCCCTACCTCCGGCCCTGACACCGTCCAGGTGAGGAAGATGAACGGGGAGGGGGGAAGGGGGGCATCCTGCAACCTGAGCCTTTCGCTCCGAACGCCCCCCTCACTCCAAACGTCATGAATTGCCGGCCCGCGGCCCGACCAGGTGGCGCCGACGGGACGGAGATGGCCGAAGGTTCTCGAAGCTCCCCAGCCCAACCCATCGCTATTGGCCGGTTTGATTGTCACATGGTCAACGGCTCGGGTTCCGGCGCATGCGCGCTGTCAGGCCGGGGCGGGGGAAGCGGGCAGCGCGGCCTACATCGGCCCCGCCTCTCACCGTGCGCCCCGCCCCCCTTTTCAATTCGCCCCGCCTCCTTTTTCGCTCCCAGCGGCGGGGCCCCCTCGCAACGTCCGCCGGCCCCGCCCCCACTTCCTGGCCCCGCCCCCCACTTTCTGGCCCCGCCCTCTCTCCGGGCGCACGCCTGGTTGGTGGGTGGGGTCTGGCCGGGCCGAGGGTGTTTGTCAGTCAGCCTGAAGCGGCGGCGCCGACCGGAGTCCGCCTCAGCCCAACCCCCCCCTCCTCCCCCGTCCCTCACGCAGCCTCTGGCCCGCCATGTACCGCTACCTGGGAGAGCTGTTGGCTCGCGCCGCCGCCGCCGCCGCCGAGGGCGGTTTGCAGCGCCTGAGCGGCCCGGCTGCCCTGCCCCACAGCCGCCGCCTGTACTCCAGCCAGCCCCCGCCGGACGCCGAGCAGCCGCCGCCGCAGGACGACCCCAACTTCTTCGCCATGGTGGAGGGCTTCTTTGACCGCGGCGCCAAGATCGTGGAGGACAAGCTGGTGGAGGACATGCGGACCCGCGAGTCGGACGAGCAGAAGTACAGCCGGGTGCGGGGCATCCTGAAGATCATCAAGCCCTGCAACCACGTCCTGTCCATCTCCTTCCCCATCAAGAGGGACACCGGCGAGTGGGAGGTCATCGAGGGCTACCGGGCCCAGCACAGCCAGCACCGGACGCCCTGCAAAGGAGGTGAGGGGGGGAGGAGGGCAATGCCACCCTACAGCACAGCAGGCACCCTACAGCACAGCAGGCACCCTACAGCACAGCAGGCACCCTACAGCACAGCAGGCACCCTGAACCCCCGCCCCTCGGTTTCCCCCCCGCCCCATAATTTCTCCCCCCCCTCGGTCTCCCCCCCCCCCCCCCCCGCCCCTCGGCCCCCCCCCTCGGTCCCCCCCGCCCCCCCCCCCCGCCCGGTCCCCCCCCGCCCCCCCCCCCGGTCCCCCCCGCCCCCCGGTCCCCCCCGCCCCTCGGTCCCCCCCGCCCCTCGGTCCCCCCTCTCCCCCCCCCCGCCCCTCGGTTCCCCCCTCTCCCCCCCCGCCCCTCGGTCCCCCCTCTTCCCCCCCCCCCGCCCCTCGGTTCCCCCCTCTCTCCCCCCCCCCCCCCCGCCCCTCGGTCCCCCCCCGCCCCTCGGTCCCCCCCCGCCCCTCGGTCCCCCCCCGCCCCTCGGTCCCCCCCCGCCCCTCGGTCCCCCCCGCCCCTCGGTCCCCCCCGCCCCTCGGTCCCCCCCCCTCCTCCTCGGTCCCCCCCCCCCTCCTCGGTCCCCCCCCCCCTCCTCGGTCCCCCCCTCCCCCTCGGTCCCCCCCTCCCTCGGTCCCCCCCTCCCCCCCTCGTGTCCCCCCCTCCCCCACCCCTCGGTGTCCCCCCCCTCCCCCACCCCTCGGTGTCCCCCCCTCCCCCACCCCTCGGTGTCCCCCCCCTCCCCACCCCTCGGTGTCCCCCCCCTCCCCCACCCCTCGGTGTCCCCCCCCCTCCCCCACCCCTCGGTGTCCCCCCCCCTCCCCCACCCCTCGGTGTCCCCCCCCCTCCCCCACCCCTCGGTGTCCCCCCCCCTCCCCCACCCCTCGGTGTCCCCCCCCTCCCCCACCCCTCGGTGTCCCCCCCCCTCCCCCACCCCTCGGTGTCCCCCCCCCTCCCCCACCCCTCGGTGTCCCCCCCCTCCCCCACCCCTCGGTGTCCCCCCCTCCCCCACCCCTCGGTGTCCCCCCCCCTCCCCCACCCCTCGGTGTCCCCCCCCCCTCCCCCACCCCTCGGTGTCCCCCCCCCTCCCCCACCCCTCGGTGTCCCCCCCCTCCCCCACCCCTCGGTGTCCCCCCCCTCCCCCACCCCTCGGTGTCCCCCCCCCTCCCCCACCCCTCGGTGTCCCCCCCCCTCCCCCACCCCTCGGTGTCCCCCCCCTCCTCCCCCGCCCCTCCTCCCCGCCCCTCCTCCCCGCCCCTCCTCCCCGCCCCTCCTCCCCCGCCCCTCCCCCCCCGCCCCTCCTCCCCCGCCCCTCGGTTTCGCCCCCCTCCCCGCCCCTCGGTTTCGCCCCCCTCCCCGCCCCTCGGTTCCGCCCCCCTCCCCGCCCCTCGGTTTCGCCCCCCTCCCCGCCCCTCGGTTTCGCCCCCCTCCCCGCCCCTCGGTTTCGCCCCCCTCCCCCGCCCCTCGGTGGGGTGGACAGACACCTGCCCAACCTGCAGGCAGTCTTGCCCTGCCACCCTACTCCTCAGCAGGGTGGCCACAAGCACTCTTGCCCCTGCCACCCTGGCCTTAAGCAGGACAGCTGCTGGATGTCCTGCCCTTGTCAGCCTGTCCATCAGTGTGGGTTGCCCACAGGCACTCCTGCCCCTCAGTGGGTTGCCCACAGGCACTCCTGCCCCTCAGTGGGTTGCCCACAGGCACTCCTGCCCCTCAGTGGGGTGGCCACAGGCACTTCTGCCCCACCTGGAGGCAGTCATACCCCTGTCATCCTGCCCCTCAGTGGGGCAGGCACCCTTGTCCCTGTGGGCCTGCCCTTCTGTGGGGTGGCCACAGGCACTCCTGCCCTTGTCACCGCAGACACCCCTGCTGTCCTGGCCTCAGTGCAGTGGGGCAGATGCTCACGCTTCTTTCGCCCTGTCCCCCTGCCTCTTTGCACCGGCCCAGTCTCCCTGTGCTGCAATTGAGGTGGCACAAGCATTCCTTCCCCTCACTCTCCCCTTGAGCAGTGTACTCTCGGGCATGCCTCCCCCTGTTGCCCTGCCCCTTGGTGGGGAGACCACAGGCACTCCTCCCCCTGTCATCCCCTCCCTGGGTGGGGCAACTGCCGAACCGCCCAAAGTTGGAATCTAACTATTGAGACCTAAATTGGATTTCTGTTTGAGTTTCTAATATGGGCTTGATTTTTGTTTATTCAACTGCACGAGTCTTGTGGTAGCGTTCTTGTCTTTAACAGCTGAAGAGATTCATGAATGTATAAGTACAGATTCAAGGCAGTGCCTTGTACAGAAAAGAACAGTAGGATGTATTTTTAGTGTAGTGAGTGAGTAGGTGTCTGGGTGTGCAGAAAGATAGATTAAAATTGAAAAGAAGATGTGCTGTAAACCACCTTCAATTTGTTCAGGTTTCTCTTCCCCTATTTGAAACATTTATGCCTGGCCATGTTTTGAACCTTTGATTTTTCTGTGTTTATAAATTAATTCTTATGAGCCAGACTGTTCCGATACATTGAGCATTTTTCAGATTTGTGGCTGTTTTTAAAGTGTTAAAATAATTCTGGAGTTGATTCTTCTGTAATGACACAAGAATTTTTTTAAATTCAGGATTTTTCCATTTTACAAGTTATTTCACTGAAGAAAACATTCAGACAGTTGGAAATATTCAAAGCAGACTGTTTTATTTAAATAGCTTTTTCCCCACCCTCATTTTATTTTCCCAACTCTAGTTTTTCACCCGGCAACTACCGACTCTTGGTGACTTTAATCTTCCCTTTAAGTTCCCATCCCATCCTTGGTAGATTCTTATGCTTTATGAGCTGCAAGCACAGTCATAGCCACTCCCTCGATCTTTAGCACACATCAGCCATGATCATTCTTATCGCTGCATTTTTTCTCGAGCTGCTTCCTTTCCTGCATTCTCGTGTACTTTCCTAAATCTCTCTCTTGACACTTTCTGCAACTGGAAAAGCTAATGTCTAAACTGCCTCCGCTACTTTCTAACTGATCTTTTGCACCTTGGGATTTGTCAGATGTGGAAAGCCATTCTCAATAAATATCTTAGTTTTATGTTTGTTCCTGTATCATTGTAACCCCATAGAGTCCTTCACCTCCCCTGCTTGGCTGGCAACGAGCAGAGGGGAGGCAGTGGTGTAGTGGTATTGTCGCTGTACTAGTAATCCAGCGACCTAGATGCATGCTCTGGGGACCAGGGTTCAAATCCCTCCATGGCCGACGGTGCAGTTCGAATTCAATAAAAACAATCTGGAATTAAAAGGTGACCATGAACCCATTGTTGATTGTCCTAAAAACCCATCTGGTTTACTAATGTCCTTTGGGGAAGGAAATCTGTTGTTCTTACCTGGTCTGGCCTACATGTGACTTTCGAGCCACAGCAATGTGATTGACTCTTAAATGCTCTCAGAGGTGGGCAGTAAATGGGCAATAAATCACTGTGGCACTCCATTAGTTGCAGGTTGCTATCCTGAAAATGCCCTTATCCAAACTTTATCTATCAATTGGGCAATCCTCTATCCGTGCTAATATACTTGCCCAACACCATGGAATTTACAGTGCAGGAGGCCATTCGGCACATCAAGTCTGCACTGGCTCTTGGAAAGAGCACAATGCTACCGTGTTGCCCTTTTATTTAAAAAAATTTTTAGTAACCTTTTGTGTGGTACCGTATCAAATGTTTTTGGGAAATCCAAGTATATTACATATATTGGTACTGCCCAGTACCACCATAAAAATATCTAATAAATTTAGCATTGTGGATAGCACAATTGCTTCACAGCTCCAGGGTCCCATGTTCGATTCCAGCTTGGGTCACTGTCTGTGCGGAGTCTGCACATCCTCCCCGTGTGTGCGTGGGTTTCCTCTGGGTGCTCTGGTTTCCTCCCACAGTCCAAAGATGTGCAGGTTAGGTGGATTGGCCATGATAAATTGCCCTTAGTGTCCAAAATTGCCCTTAGTGTTGGGTGGGTTTACTGGGTTATGGGGATAGGGTGGAGGTGTTGACCTTGGGTAGGGTGCTCTTTCCGAGAGCCGGTGCAGACTCGATGGTCCGAATGGCCTCCTTCTGCACTGTAAATTCTATGATTGTCAGGCATGACCTCCCCTTCATGAAGCCATGCTGACTGATTATCTTATGTATTTGTAAATGCTCTGCTATTACATCCTTCATAATGGACTCTTAACATTTTCCCAATTACAGATGTAGCTAACTGGCCTATAGTTACCTATTTTTTGTCTCACTCCCTTTGAATAAGGGTGTTCCATTGGATCAATGATGGGGCCACAATTATTTACAATGTGACTTGGACGAGGGAAGTGAATGTACTATTGACAAATTTGTGGATGACACAAAAATAGATTAGGATGACCTAAACCGGCTACAGGAGGACATAGATGGTTAAGTGAGTGGACAAAAACTTGGCAGATGGATTATAATGTAGGGAAATGTGAAGTTATACACTTTGGTAGGAAGAATAAAGGAGCTGAATATAATTTAAATGGTGAAAGGCTGCAACGTGGGGATTTGGGGAACCTTGTATATCAATCACAAAAAGCTAGCATGCAAATTCAAGAGGTAATAGGGAAGGCAAAGGGAATGTTGGCCTTTATTTCAAAGGGAATGGAGTATTAAAAGAGGGAAGTCTTGCTGAAAGACTAGTTGCACCATACCTGGAGTATCTAAGGAAAGATATGCTGGCATTGGAGACAGTCCAGAGAAGGTTCACTAGGTTGAATTAAGCTTTGACAAAGAGTCATCCAGACTTGAAATGTTAGCTCCCTTCACTCTCCACAGATGCTGTCAGACCTGCTGTGATTGTCCAGAATTTTCTGTTTTTGTTTCAGATTCCAGCATTTTATCTCCTGGATATGGAGCGATATTCTTATCAGGAGGTTGAGTAGGTCGGGCCTGTTCTCATTGGGGTTTAGAAGAATGAGAGGCGACTTTATTGAAAAATACAGAATTCCCAGGGGGTTTGACAGGGTAGATGCTGAGAGGTTGTTTCGCCTTGTGGGAGAGTCTAGGACCAGAGGGCATCATCTCAGATTAAAGGGGTCACCCATTTATGACAGAGATGAGGAGGAATTTCTTCCCTGAGGGTACTGAATCTGTGGAATTCTTTACCACAAAGAGCTATAGAGGCTGGGTCGTTAATGATGTTCATAGCTCCAAGTTCTACTTGCTGACCACCAGAAAGGCGGAGACACAGTGGAGGAGGGCGCAAGGCGCGGTATACGAGTATGGGGAGAAGGCGAGCAGGATGTTGGCGCATCCGCTCCGCAGGCGAGATGCGGCTAGGGAAATTGGCGGAGTGACTGATAAGGGTGGGAATGTGGTGCGGAAGGGGGCAGAGGTGAACGGGGTCTTTAGGGACTTTTACGAGGAACTGTATCGGTCGGAGCCACCGGTGGGTGTGGAGAGCTTCATGAACAGGCTACGCTTCCCAAAGGTGCAGGAGGGGCTGGGGGAGTTGGAGGAGCTAGTCAGTGGGATTGGTCAAATGCAGTCAGGTAAGGCGCCGGGGCCGGACGGGTTCCCGGTGGAATTTTATAAAAAGTATGCGGACCTGGTGGGCCCCCTGTTGGTGCGAGCCTTCAATGAGACATTGGGGGGGGGGGGGGGGGGGGCTTTGCCCCCGACAATGTCGCGGGCGCTGATCTCTCTGATCCTGAAGCGGGATAAGGACCCCTTGCAGTGTGGATCATACAGGCCAATCTCGCTCCTCAATGTGGATGCTAAGTTGCTGGCGAAGATCCTGGCCACCAGGATAGAGGACTGTGTGCCGGGGTGATACATGAGGATCAGACAGGATTTGTCAAGGGAAGACAGCTTAACACGAATGTGCGGAGATTAGAACATAGAACAGTACAGCACAGAACAGGCCCTTCGGCCCTCGATGTTGTGCCGAGCCATGATCACCCTACTCAAACCCACGTATCCACCCTATACCCGTAACCCAACAACCCCCCACCCCTCAACCTTACTTTTTAGGACACTACGGGCAATTTAGCATGGCCAATCCACCTAACCCGCACATCTTTGGACTGTGGGAGGAAACCGGAGCACCCGGAGGAAACCCACGCACACACGGGGAGGACGTGCAGACTCCGCACAGACAGTGACCCAGCCGGGAATCGAACCTGGGACCCTGGAGCTGTGAAGCATTTATGCTAACCACCATGCTACCGTGCTGCCCATTGTTAAATGTTATTATGATGCCGGCGGTGGAGGGGGAGGCGGAGATAGTGGTGGCGCTGGATGCAGAGAAGGCGTTTGATAGAGTTGAGTGGGGGTACCTGTGGGAGGTGCTGGAGCGATTCGGGGAGGGGTTCATCAAATGGATGAGGTTGCTCTACGAGGCCCCGATGGCGAGTGTAGTTGCCAATGGAAGGAGATCAGAGTACTTCAGGCTCTACCGTGGGACCAGGCAGGGGTGCCCCCTGCTCCCCTTGCTTTTTGCACTGGCGATAGAACCTCTGGCTTTGGCGCTGAGGGAGTCGGGGAGGTGGAGGGGCCTGGTGCGGGGTGGGAGGAACATAGGGTATCGCTGTATGCGGACGACCTGCTGTTGTGTGTGGCGGACCCAGAGGGGAGAATGCCGGGGTTGATAGAGCTGTTGGCTGAGTTTGGGAGCTTCTCGGGCTATAAACTGAATCTGGGCAAGAGTGAGGTATTTGTAGTGCACCCGGGTGATCAGGAGGAGGGAATTGGGAGGCTCCCGTTTAAGAGGGCAGTGAAGAGTTTCAGATACCTGGGGGTGCAGGTGGCCAGGAGTTGGGGGACTCCATAAGCTTAATTTTACCAGGCTTGTGGAGCAGATGGAGGAGGAATTCAAAAGGTGGGACATGGTGCCGCTATCGCTCGCGGGTAGAGTGCAGTCCGTCAAAATGACGGTTCTCCCGAGGTTCTTGTTCCTCTTTCAGTGTTTGCCCATCTTTATCCCTAGGGCCTTTTTTAGGAGGGTGACTAGCAGCATCATGAGCTTTGTTTGGGCGCATGGGACCCCGAGGGTGAAGAGGATCTTCTTGGAGCGGGGTAGAGTTGGTGGGGGGCTGATGTTACCCAATCTCTCGGGGTATTATTGGGCGGCCAATGTGTCGATGGTGTGCAAGTGGGTGATGGAGGGGGAGGGGGCAGCATGGAAACGGTTGGAGATGGCATCCTGTGGAGGCACAAGCCTGGGGGCCCTGGTAACGGCGCTGTTGCCGCTCCCTCCTACGAGGTATACCACGAGTCCGGTGGTGGCGGCTACCCTCAAGGTTTGGGGGCAGTGGAGGCGACATGGGGGGGGAAGTGGGGGACTCGAAGGAGGCTCCGTTAAGGGGGAACCATCGGTTCGACCCGGGGAACATTGATGGGGGGGGTTCCAGGGTTGGCATAGAGTGGGCATCACAGCTGAGGGACCTGTTCATTGATGGGAGGTTTGCGAGCCTGGGGGAGTTGGAGGAGAAGTTTGGGCTCCCCTCTGGGAGCATGTTCAGGTATCTGCAGGTAAAGGCGTTTGCTAGGCGGCAGGTGGAGGGAATCCCTTTGCTTCCCACGAGGAGGGTGAGTGACGGGGTGTTTTCGGGGGTCTGGGTCGGGGATGGGAAGATATCTGATATCTACAAGGTAATGCAGGAGGTGGAGGAGGCGTCGGTAGAGGAGCTAAAGGCTAAGTGGGAGGGGGAACTGGGGGAGCAGATCGAGGATAAGACATGGGCGGATGCCCTGGAGAGGGTTAACTCTTCCTCCTCATGTGCGCGGCTTAGCCTCATCCAATTCAAGGTGCTGCACCGGTCCCACATGTCTGGGACTAGGATGAGTAGGTTCTTTGGGGGCGAAGACAGGTGTGTCAGGTGTTCGGGGAGTCCAGCGAACCATGCCCGGCACTGGAGGAGTTCTGGAAGGGGGTGGCAAGGACGGTGTCGAGGGTGGTAGGATCCAGGGTCAAGCCAGGCTGGGGACTCGCGGTTGTTGGGGTGGAGCCGGGAGTGCAGGAGGCGAGAGAGGCCGGTGTTCTGGCCTTTGCGGAGGATCTGGCCTAGTAGCCCGGCGGAGGATCTTGCTACAGTGGAAGGATGCGAGACCCCCAAGCGTGGAGACTTAGATCAATGACATGGTGGGATTTATTAAGCTGGAGAAGGTCAAATTTGCCCTGAGAGGATCGGTACAAGGGTTCTTTAGGCGGTGGCAACCTTTCCTCAACTTTCTGGCTCAGCGATTGGGTACTGGGTCAGCAGCAGCAGCAATCCGGGGGGGAAAAAGTGTTGACTATGTTTATTTAATTTTAATTTATTTTTAAGTTCTCTTGTTGTATACTGGGTTTGGGGGGGGGGGGGGGGGGGGGGGGGGATGAGATACATGCGTTGCTACGGTCTTGGGGGTGTTACAGTTATTATGGTGTTTTATTGTTGCTTTTCGTTTTTTGTTATATTTTCTGTAAAAAAATTTAAATAAAAATTATTTAAAAAAAAAAAATGACGTTCATAGCTCAGATAGACAGTACATCGGCGGACTTCATTAGTCACGCTATTATCTGCATGTCCGTTAAACTGCATAATGCAGCTTCCGGGGCAAATTATGTTTATGACAAATTGTGACTGGGGTGGGACTGGTGATGCAATGTGAAATGTACACTGTTCGAAGGCAGTCCAGTCTCTTTTGTCAACTGCCAAGGTCCTACATCAGCATTATGTCCAGCTGGATGCCTAGGAGAAGAAATAAATAAGGGATGTACTATAATTATGCATGAAAATTATATACTGGTGTAATAATATTACGTAAGTGCACTGTAATGAAATACAACATCAAGCCATATGTAAATGGTAGTTCCTGTGTTGGCTCTACTGATAATAAGCACTTGAATGCCATCAATCAATGGCACAAATGGGCTCTGCAACACTGACGGCAGGCATAGTTCAAATGTGGCTAGTTATGTTACTGCGGTAAGAATGTCAGTGAATGACCAGCGACAGTGTAGATAAACAGGTTGAATGAATGACTCGGAAGAGAAAGGTCTTTGTGCTAAGAGGTGTGTTACAGAACCTAGTGATATTTGAAAAAGCACCAGGATCAGTTGCCACCTGGTTGTGAAAAGGCTTTTGTTTTCCATCAATTAAATGACTGGCTCTGATGCAATCAGAGTGTTTGCATATTGAACTCGAGTGTTGTCCATATCCTCTAGTCTACACAATAGTTTCAATGGCCCATCAATCTGCTGCACCCTGTGAGTAAAATGCATGTGAAAAATGAAATGAAAATGTTGTAATGAGTTGCATTAGGATTCCTCTTAATGTGCAGACTAGAAAATGACCGTAATCTAGCAACAAGTATTTGATTTGAATTTGTTACACGAGCTTGAATTGAGCTATTACTTTTCACATTAATTACTGGAACTTTTGGAGCCTCTGCAGCAGAAAGATGCTGCACTTGTAGCTTCTTGTACTTGTAGAAGGAGTTCATGATCCTTCCTCATTTTATTGTCTCTTTGCGAGTTTAACTCTGCCTACATTCGGAATAGAAGATGTCTCCCTTGGTGACTGTTTGTGGGAATACACAATGTATTATGAAACTGAGCCAAGTGTCAGGTTTGTTTCCCTGATCTAAAACAGAAAATGCTGGAAAATCTCAGCTGTTTTGACAGCATCTATGGAGGGAGAACAGAGCTAATAATTTTGAGTCTGGATGACTGTCAAACCATAGAGAGCTTCACTGACCTGTTGTGTTTGCTGGCCTCATCAAGGGCAGCAGTGTGGGTGTTACATTAGCCTTGTGTCCTCAAACTAAGGTGGTTCGGTAGATCAGTCAGCATCTTGCTACTGATCACTATTTTGTGTCTTTTCTGTTGCTCCTCCACCTCCCATTAGAACATAGAACAGTACAGCACAGAACAGGCCCTTCGGCCCTCAATGTTGTGCCGAGCCATGATCACCCTACTCAAACCCACGTATCCACCCCATACCCGTAACCCAACATCCCCCCCTTAACCTTTATTAGGACACTACGGGCAATTTAGCATGGCCAATCCACCTAACCCGCACATCTTTGGACTGTGGGAGGAAACCGGAGCACCCGGAGGAAACCCACGCACACGGGGAGGACGTGCAGACTCCACACAGACAGTGAACCAGCCGGGAATCGAACCTGGGACCCTGGAGCTGTGAAGCATTTATGCTAACCACCATGCTACCCTGCTGCCCATTGTGTGAGACTATTGGGTTGGACTGAATTGGGTTTAATCCTAATGCTATCCATGGTGTCTCCTTCGATTTAGTGATAACACATTTTCCTCCCTCTTGGAAGTTTGAGTGAGCACCAATCCAGGGGTTTGAGACTGGTCTGGACACTGGCAGACAGGGAGTGTTACACAGTCTTTTGGGTGATACATTTCAAGCAAATCTCCCGTGTCGTATTAGATTTTAAGATACTATTTGAATAAAAGGGATGGTTTCTCGGTGACCTGGCCATGATTACAACAGTGACAACTCTTCAAAAGTGCCCTTGCCCGGAGGTGCAGTGGTTAGCACTGCTGCCTCACGGCGCCAAGGTACCAGGTTCGATCCCGGCTCTGGGTCACTGTCTGTGTGGAGTTTCCACATTCTCCCCGTGTCTGCGTGGGTCTTATCCCCACAACTCAAAAGATGTGCAGGGTAGGTGAATTGGTCACGCTAAATTACCTCTTCATTGGGGGAAAAAAAGAATTGGGCACTCACTCGGGGGGGGGGGGGGGGGGAACTTTCATGTGCCCTCCAGATGAAATCTTTTTCACCTCTCTCCTTCTTCTCTCCCCAAACACCTTAATCCGGCTGCAGTGTGTTGAATAAATGTCCCTGCAATTCCCGACCATAAGGACAGTAAATTCTAAAACTTGATTACAGGCAGTAATCCCACAATCATCTGATGACCTGCTGGCTTCTTAGAAATGGTCTAATCTCTCAAATTTTGGATCAAGAGAAAAGGAAACAAAAGTACTGTGATCTGCAATCAGACACATGAACCATTGATACATAGGAGGAGGCCTTTTGCCCCCTTCAAGCCTGCTCGCCATTCATCACAATCATGACTGAATATCCAACTCAGTAGCCTAATCCTGCTTTCTCCCCAGAAGCTTTGATCCCATTCTCCCCAAATGCTATATAATAATAATCACTTGTCACAAGCAGGCTTCAATGAAGTCACTGTGAAAAGCCCCTAGTTGCCACATTCCGCTGCCTGTTCGGGGAGGCCCATAAGGGAATTGAACCCGCGTTGCTGGCATTGTTCTGTATTACAAGCCAGCTGTTTAGTCCACTGTGCTAAACCAGCCCCTATATCTATCCACCTCTCGAATATAGTCCATGATTTAGCATCAAATACTTCCTGTGGTAATGAATTCCACAGCCTCACCACTCTTTGGGTGAAGAAATGTCTCCTCATCTCTGTCTGAAATGGTTTACCCTGAATCCTCAGACTTTGAGCCCTGGTTCTGGACACACCCCTCATTGTGTGATCTCCCCTGCATCTACCCTGTCTAGTCCTGTTAGAATTTTATAAGTCTCTGAGAGCTCCCGCTCATTCTTCTCAACTCCAGTGAGAACAATCCCAACCTAGTCAACCTCTTCTCACATGATAGTCCTGCCATCCCTGGAATCAGTCTGGTAAATGTTCGCTGCACTCCCTCGAGAGCAAGAACAATCTTTCTCCGAGATGGAGACCAAAACTGATGAGCTACAAAGGCTTGCACTACAAAAATGATTCCTGGACTGAGATTATTGGACATGAGTCACAGTTGACAAAGAAAGTGAAAGGATTTCTTGTTAAAACTTTTATTTTGGGGAAGGGGGTGCAGCTGGAGGAGGGTTACTGTGCATGTTTCATGATTAAGAAAGTCATCCAGCAACCTGCTCCCAGGTTGTAATGACAGTAAAGTTGCCATAGCCCCAGATGACCATAGGCTGCATTCCCCTTTTGAGGGGGATATCTAACTGGTGGTGATTTAACCTGAGGGTCACCGCACCTCAGGTGAGAGGCAAGGTTGAGAAGGCGGGGTCTTCATGGTCACCTCAGCCGGTACCGGAATTGAACCCACTCTGTTGGCATCGCTCTGCGTCACAAACCAGCCATCCAGCCAACTGAGCTGACCGACCTCTCAGTATCTAACGATGTCAGGACACTCAGTGAGCTGATGGGTGCGCAACAGCAAGCAGCTGAATATCCTCTCTGGGGAATACTCCATTTCAGCCGATTTTGAAGTTTGTTATTTGGAAACATTCTAACGTGTAATTTAGCAGTTCACGAACAAAAAGACCATTCAATTTGCATCAAATGAACTGGTCTTCTCCCCAAACCCATTAGGATCTAAAGGGATGCAACCATTGCAAAAATTCTGGTGGTTTGGTATTTCTTGAGTGTATTCAAAGGAAGATATTGTTTAGCATGGCTCAAAGCAGGAATAAGATTTCTTACCATAGTGCTGATGCTTCCCAACTGCATGGTCACAAGTTCAAGTCACTTGACTGATACTTGATGACATCTCTGTCCGTTTCCTTATTTCTTGTTTCAAAATCTGACCGATTAGACCAGGCTCGAGCAACCTTTTTGCTTGGGGGAGCACATTTGCCAATCTTTTCACGCAAGGGGCCAATGAGAAATCTCAGAATAAGAAGGTTTGACACAACAATAAACTGAGTTTCCAACTAAAAAGTTTAGATTTTAAGGAAAGAAACAATTGCCAATCAAGTGAAGCAATGTCATAGCAATAAATTGTTACGTTTTTAAAAAAAAGTAATAAAAATCCACAGGGTGTGAGATGGTCGATCTATGCGCTGTTGTGTCTCTCACTTACCCACACACACTCACTCCTACACACATCTCCTTAAACCATAGGCTTTTTGAGATCAAGTTAATATTGCCCATCCTGCAAATCTGTTGGGTGGAAGGCAGAAGATGCTAGACAAGTGGACATGCTGGCCGAGTAGTATTGTCATTGGCCTAGTAAGTCAGGGACCCAGCGTAACGCTGTGGGGGACCTGGGTCCAAATGCCACCACAACAGATGGTACAATTTGCTTAATTTACAATACAGGGCTTAATTTATTTTTCCCTTTTTAAAGCTTCAGGTTTTTTAGATAATACTAGAGACTTGATTTGGATGTGAGATCTTTCACTTTGTGATAATGTAACAGCTGTTCATTGTTAAGGTCTGATGGTATCTCTGTGATAAGAACTTGAAAGCAAGGACTGCATTTTTCTGCCCTGCCCGCCTGTCCCAAGATCGCCACGGGCAGGGCGCGAACCATGTAAAGGTTCATCGACATCGGGTGGGAATTTCCGGTCGGCAGGCGGGCACGGCTGGAGAATCCCGCCCCAAGTCTTAACTACTTCAACTCCAATTTTGTGTTCTACAATCACTTCTCCATCCGTCACTTCTCCATCCGTCAACCCCCCCCCCCCCCCCCCCCCAACTCCATAGTGCCGACTATATCCCTTTTTATATATGTGCAGTCTTATCAAACAATGTGTGGTCTATTAAACAATTAAAGCTCCAATTCTAACTTAAGTACTAGGAAACATTCATGACAAATCTGTTGCTTCTGTTGTGTTCCGAAGAAGTGGGGATCTGCTAAGCTGGAGGGCTGCTTTTCAAAAGAAATTTCCCTTTTTAAGATGGAACTGAACTGGCAGCTATGATTGAAGGGTCAAATCATAGGTTTTTTAAAAAATCAGGGCATAAGATTTACTAGGATGCTCCCAGGACTTGATGGTTTGAGTTATAAGGAGAGACTGGATAGACTAGGACTTTTTTCCCTGGAGCATAGGAGGCTTCGGGGTGATCTTATAGAGTCTATAAAATAATGAGGAACATAGATAAGGTAAATGGTCAACATCTTTTCCCAAAGTTAGGGGAGTCGAAAACTAGAGGGCATAGGTCAAAAGGGAGAGATACAAAAGGGTGCAATTCTTTCACACACCAGGCTTGAGAGTGTCTGGAACGAGCGGCCAGGCGCAGTAGTAGAGGCGGGTACAATATTGTCTTTTAAAAAACATTTAGACCGTTATATGGGAAAGCTGGGTCTAGAGCAGGGGTGGGCAAACTTTTCCATGCAAGGGCTTGATCTTGGTGGGCCGCATAAAGACCTTTGGCGGGCCGTAGTTTGCCCACCCCTGGTCTAGAGGGATATGGGCCAAATGCGGGCAATTGAGACTAGCTCAGTGGGAAAAGCTTGGTGGAATGGACAAGTTGAGCCGAAGGGCCTGTTTTCTGTTTTCAAGCTGTAAACGTCTATGACTCTAGTATTAGAAACGAGTTACATTGAAATATCGGTGAAGCTATGCATGCAATGTCTATAGTAGGAGCATATTCAAGCCACTTCACAATAATCTGATGGAACATTTAATACTGAGCGAAAGAAGGTGATATTAGGAAGGGTAACTGAAAACATGGTCAAAGAGGTAGGCCCGATTAGCATTGCTGCCTCATGGCGCCAAGGTACCAGGTTCGATCCCGGCTCTGGGTCACTGTCTGTGTGGAGTTTGCACATTCTCCCCGTGTTTGCGTGAGTTTCGCCCCGACAACCCAAAGATGTGCAGGTGGATTGGCCACGCTAAATTGCCCCTTAATTGGAAATGAATTGGGTACTCTAAATTTTTAAATAAATAAATAAAAGAAGGGCCCGAGAGGTATCAAGCAAAGTCCAGGCATACGAGATAATGCTGTTGTTACAGCAGACTCGTGCTAATGTCACTGGTTGCTGATGTCCAGATCTAGCGGGAACATAAAAGCACGATTCCAGAGTTCTGTTTAGCCAGCTAACAGAACTATTATGCTGAAGGCGTGTATTTCGTTGATTATAGTAAGGCATTTGATAAGGTGAAACAGAAAGAACTGATGAGCATGTTAGAGTCTCTTGACCCTGATACCAAAGATCTGAGAGTGTTGAGAAATCTCTATTTGGAACAAACTGCAGACGTGAAGGTTGAGAACAATACAAGTGACATTGTGAAGGTGAAAGGAGAGGTGGGGGGGGGGGGGGTGTGGTCGGCAAGATTTATTCAATTAGAGTAGTAAAAATATTGAGAGTTTGAAGACCTTCCTCAATTATTAGTTGAACGTTACAACTTTAAGATAAGGCACACCGATCACACCGTGTTTGAAAATGAGAAGTAAGGAAGGGCTGAGTATAAATTGTGAGAAAACAAAATGCCTGGTAGCATCCACAGAATCACAGAATAATACAGTGCAGAAGAGGCCCTTCAGCCCATTGGGTCTGCACTGACGCCTGAAAAACATCTGACCTGTCTACCTAATCCCATTTGCCAGCACTTGGCCCATAGCCTTGAATGTGAAAACGTGCCAAGTGCTCATCCAGGTACTTTTTAAAGGATGAGGCAACCTGCCTCTACCACTCTTTCAGGCATTCATTACAGACCATCACCATTCTCTGGGTAAAAAAACCCTTTTCCTCAAATCCCCCCTAAACCTCCTGCCTTCACCTTGAACTTGTATCCCCTCGTAACTGACCCTTCAACAAAGGGGAACTACTGCTCCCTATCCATACCTCTCATAATCTTGTACACCTCAATGAGGTCGCCCCTTAGTCTTCTCTGCTCCAGCGAAAGCAACCCAAGCCTATCCATCCTCTCTTCATAACTTAAATGTTCCATCCCAGGCAACATGCTGGTGAATCGCCTCTGCACTCCCTCCTATAATGTGGCGACCAGAATTGCAAACAATACTCCAACTGTGGCCTCATCCAAGTTCTATCCAACTCCAACATGACCTCCCTGTTTCTGTAATCTATGCCTTGATTGATAAAGGGAAGTGTCCCATAAGGCTTTATCACTACCCTATTAACTTGCCCTTCTGAGATGTATGGGCAAACACGCCAAGGTCCCTTTGTTCCTCGGAGCTTCCCAGTGTCAGGCCATTCAGTGAATATTTCCATATTACACTACTACCAAAGTGTATCGCCTCACACTTTTCAGGCTTAAATTCCATCTGTAATTTTTCTGACCATTTGACCATCCCGTCTATATCTTCCTGTAACCCAAGACTCTCAACCGTACTGTTTTTTTTCTCTGTTTATAAATTTAGAGTACCCAATTATTTTTTTTCCCCAATTATGGGGCAATTTAGCGTGGCCGATCCACCTGACCTGCACATCTTTGGGTCGTGGGGGTGAAACCCACGCAGACATGAGAATGTGCAACCTCCACACGGACAGTGACCCGGGGCCGGGTTTGGAACTCAACCTCACTGTTAACCACCCGGCCAATCCCGAAGGAAAATCAAAACAATGTAAGGTCAAACTGAAACGGGTAGACAAATTTTGACGTAGGAAGTATGTTGACATCAGATGGAAAATGCGACCAAGAAATGACAAAGGATTGGAGTGGCCAAAGATGCACTTCAAAAAATGCAAAAGGTTATAATCAACTCAAAAGTTAGCCTCCAAAACGTAGCTGGATTGCTACATCACATAAATTTTGACATACGGTGCAGGTGTTCGGTGATCAGTCAAGCAATGCAGATATGAATTGAGACTGCAGAGTTGTGGATTTTGAGGTGAATAATGAAGATACCTCTGACAAGTCACATGGCCAATGAAGAGGTGCTAGTAAAATCTGAGACGAAAAGAACCCTGACCAAGATCAAGAAGAGCCAGTTTGAATTTCTTCGGCACGTAATAAGAATTAATGATTCAGAAAGTCTGATGTCGACTGGAAAGATAAATGGTAAAATTATCTTTTTCAAGAGCCTCACAAAAACGAAGATGATCCATGCCTCAAAAGCAAGATTAACATGGAGGTTCATGGTTGACTTTGCAGTCTTAGAGCATGGTAACTGATGGGAGAGCTAGATTGCTCTTTGTGAACCCAGAAAGTTGCTCTTTGTGAACCCAGAAAGTTTACCTTGATGTTTCAATATGCTGCACAAGACCTGTGCATCAGGAGGCAGTGCCGTTAGTATTGGAATTGCTCAAAGCCAGAGCAGCTACATTTGGAGCCTTGGTTTGATATAACTTGAGGGACTGAATGGCCTACTTTGATACCAATGTTTCCCTGATCTACTTTATCCAAATTTTCTTTCTCAATCTGATTTTATGCATTCCCAGGATTTCATCAAAATAACCCTGGTGAGCATCCTCCAATCTTGAAAAGCTTCCCAGTATAACCTTTCTCGCCAAATTTAGTCTGCGTGGTGTAGTAATTCTTGAATAATAGCACGTTAAAGTTATTTATTTTACACACCAATATATCGTAAACACCAATTTAAGTGTGTCGCTGACTCTAATAGGTTTAATAAGATCTCCAATGGAACTCTGAAGATCCTCCTCATGGGAAAGGAATTTGCATTTCTATAGCTTGTTAATAGAAAGATATCTCAGCACTTTGCAGACCAGAATGGTAAAGTGGATTCCAACCATGAGGGGAATAAAAATTGGGATTCCTAAGAGCACAGAAGAAATTGTTTTGAAAATGCAAAACTGAGGGACTCGGGGACAGAATTCCTGCTCCGAGAATGTGATTAATGACGAAGCTGTATTTTCTTCCTCATGGGGAGAGATGATCTTCGCTTTCTGAGCGGGAATTTATTTATATTCTAGGGTGGGGTAGTCTCTGCTCAGTGAAAATGCGAAGGTGTAATTTCCCGGAGGAGATCGGAAGTATTTCAATTACGTGAATGAAACCAAAAAGATAATTCTCTCCCTTACCTCATCCTTCCACTAAAAATGTGTTATCGGAAACATTTTATTGACATAAGTGGGAACTTCAGCCCTTAATATTTTGTGACGTTATCATGCTATTTTGAAGTTGGAAATTACTCCAGCAAGATCAAGTTTACCTTTACTAATCTGTTCAGATGCGTTATTGCTCAAGAGTGCATATTGTTTGTTTGCTAGACTTAAGTTATGCTGGTTAATGATAGAAAGTGACTTTTGATCTCTGTCATTCATCTTTCACTGCATGGCGTCAATGGCAATGCCCTTCACTTTTTGATCAACTAAGGTTAATGATAGTTAATGATAGTGAGCTGAGAAGCTGTTTCCTTTTTTTCAAAGTTGCGTTATTCTTCATAAATAGAAACTTTTTTTCCTCTTCTGCTGGAGTTTGGTTTCATGGTGGCCTTGGGTATTTTTTTAAAATAAATTTAGATTAGCCAATTATTTTTTCCAATTAAGGGGCAATTTAGCATGGCCAATCCACCTACTCTGCACATTTTTGGGTTGTGGGGGCGAAACCCACGCAGACACTGGGAGAATGTGCAAACTCCACACGGACAGTGACCCAGAGCCGGGATCGAACCTAGGACCTCAGCGCCGTGAGGCGGTTGTGCTAACCACTAGGCCACCTTGCTGCCAGGCCTTGGGTATTTGACCATTCTTGCATGTGACAGCAAGGATCATTTAATTGGTTGATTTGAGCTATCCTCGCATTAATTATGCCTCCTAATCCAGCAGCACAGTGGTTAGCACAGTTGCTTCACAGCTCCAGGGTCCTACGTTCGGTTCCCGGCTGAGTCGCTGTCTGTGCGGAGTATGCACGTTCTCTCCGTGTCTTTGTGGGTTTCCTCCGGGTGCTCTGGTTTCCTCCCACAGTCCAAACCTGTTCAGTTCCTCAGCCATTTCCTCATCACCCATTATTAAATCTCCCTTCTCATCCTCTAAAGGACCAATATTTACCGTAGCCACTCTTTTTTTGTTTTATATATTTGTAGAAACCTTTACTAACTTTTTATATTCTGAGCAAGTTTACTCTCATAATCTATCTTGCTCTTCTCGAGAGCTTTTTTAGTAGTTTTCTGTTACCCCCTAAAGATTTCCAGTTTTCTATCCACCTCAATACATTTCCCCCAATCCCATGTGCTTTAATTTTGCACAATAATCTCTTATGCAGGACTTTGTCAAACTTCTGAAAGTCCAAATATGCCACATCGACTGGCTCCCCCTTGTCGACTGTACTGGTTACCTCTTCAAAGAATTCCAACAGATTTGTCGAGCATGATTTTCCCTTCATAAATCCATGCTGACTCTGACTGATCCTGTCACTGCTTTCTAAATGTTCCGCTATAAAGTCCTTGATAATGGCATTTTCCCCACTACCAATGTTTGGCTTACTGGTCTATAATTCCCTGCTTTCTCTCTGCCTCCCTTTTTGAATAATGACGTGAGCTACCCTCAATCAGGACAGGTAAAATAGTTGCTCAAGTTGCCTCATATTTTTTTCTGTTGCCAGAGAAGACATTTTATTTCTGTGGGGCAGGGAGAGGCTGCAGGACTGGAGGAAACAGAAGGTATCCCTGCTGTGGATACTGGAAAAAAAACAGCATTAATGTTTTTAATTCTAGCCACTGCCAGATGTGAAGAAAGTTACTAATGCCAAAAGAATGTAAAATGGGAGGAATAATAGAGGCTTGTTTATATGAATGTTGAGTAATTGGATGCATTCCAGTAAAGCTGTTTCTGGCCAAGGAATGGGGAGACGACTTATAAATTTGTTTTCACATGAAGATGCATTTGATCATTGTTCTTATTGTGCTTGATCAAGGATCCCCAAAGCCTTGGGGACTTGAAAACTAATCTTTGTTGCTCGGGTCTAATGTTTTGTTCTTGGTTTTCAGCCTACGAAAGTTTATTTTTAAATGATGGTGCAAATGGAAATTATGCTAACCAGAGATGCTCTGCAGTCATTCGCTAATGCTCGGCAAAGATCCTAACACTGTTCTGTGCTGCAAACTTGAGGCCATGCCTTGGGGGATGGGCGGCAATGAATGCTGACCTAACCAGCGATGCCCACATCCCGTAAAATTGATTTTTAAAAAGGCTGAAAGCTGCTGATATTACTGTGGGCTTTATCTTTGGATGGAGTTGATGAAGGGTGTCTAAACTTGAAGGGAGGGTCAGGAAGTGTGGCTTAATTAAAACATTTGCCAGCTTCTGTTGCAAATGTGAAAGAACCTTTGAAAATTTGTTTCTGATGGAAATGCCACATGGAGGGCTCGCTGCACAAAAGATGGAGTTTAAACGCCGGGGCAGTCTTGCTGCAACTGTACAAAATACCAGTGAGACCATGCATGGAGCACTAGGAGCTGTTTTGTTCCCCTTATTTAAGGAAAGATATTATTTCATTGGCGGCGGTTCAGAGAAGATTCATTAGGATGATCCCCGGTATGGAGCGATGGTCTTATGAGCAAAGATTAAAACAGGTGGGGACTCATTGGAATTTAAAAGAATGAGAGGTGGAATTTAGTAGAATGGGAGGTGATCTCATTGAAACACATGGGATTCTTAAGGGGCTTGACAAGGTAAATGTTGAGAGGTTGTTTCCCCTAATGAGAGAGTCTCGAACTAGAGGGCATGGTCTCAGAATAAAGGGGTCCCAATTTAAGACTGAGATGAGAAGGAATTTCCTCTCTGGAGGGGCGGCATAGTAGCACAGTGGTTAGTACTGTTGCTTCACAATGCCAGGAACCCGGGTTCGATTCCCGGCTTGGGTCATTGTCTGTACTGAGTCTGCATGTTCTCCCTGTGTCTGCGTAGGTTTCCTCCGGGTGCTCCGGTTTCCTCCCACAGTCCAAAGATGTGCAGGTTAGGTTGATTGGTCACGCTAATTTGCCCCGGTGAATATTTACGGCTGAGATAGATGGATTCTTTATCAGAAAGGGAATCAGGTTCCGGAGAAAGGGCAGGAAAATGGGCATGAGGAATGTCGGCTCAGCATGACCTGATTGACTGGCAGAGCTGGCACAAAGGGCCCACTCCTGTTCCTATTTCTTATGGTCTTGTGGTTCTTCAGTCATGGAAGGTCAGGAGCGGCAACTACTGTCCCTTTGTCTTCTCTCTCCTTCCAGGTGAAGTAGTGATTTCCATGTTTTTTCAGTTTATTTTTCTAGACTGTGCTGTTCACAATGTACACAGGGGGAGACTAAATGCAGACCTCTCAGTTACTTTACTGAACACCTCCGTTCATTCTACAAGTGTGACTTTGAACATTGGCCCCATGCCATTTTAGTTCTCTGTCCCTGCCCTCCACCTTCTGTCCTGGCCTGATTAAGATCAACAGAAGCTGGGGTGACAGTACCTCATCTTTCAATTGAACATTCGATACTCGACATTGAGTTAAACAACTTGCTGCCACTCTTTTTGGAGAGCAGTTATTGATAATGATTCTGTGCTTGCCCTTGACACCACATTACAGTCACATCTCATTGCTTTATTTGCTCTCATTACTGTCCCCCTTTGCCTTGTATCAGTGCCTTTTTTCGTTCTTTCATGCATCATGGGCATTGCTGGCTAGGCCAGCATTTATTGCCCAAGACACCTCCTTGACCTGCTGCAGTTCAGTTCATGTGGTGCGGTTCTGTAAGGAAGGAAGTTCCCGGATCTTGACCCGGTGACAGTGATCTAACAAAATGAAATGAAAATCGCTTATTGTCACAAGTAAGCTTCAAATGAAGTTACTGTGAAAAGCCCCTAGTCGCCACATTCCGGCGCCTGTTCGGGGAGGTTGGGACGGGAATGCTGCTGGCCTGCCTTGGTCTGCTTTCAAAGCCAGAGATTTAGCCCTGTGTGAAACCAGCCCCTAGTGGTGATGCGTTTCCAAGTCAGGATGGTGGGCGGCTTGGAGGGGGCTTTGCGGTGGTGGTGTTCCCACGCCTCTGCTGCCCTCCGTCTGCTAGGTGGCGTCCAAGTCATGGGTTTGGAAGGTACTGTCGAAGGAGTTTGATGAGTTGCCGCAGTACATCTTGTTGATTGTACAGACTGCAGCCATTGTGTGTCAGTGGTGGAGAGAATTACTGTTTCAGATGAATATAAATGTAACTGGTACAGTGAGAATTTATTGCCCATCGATAATTGCCAGTGAATATGATGCTGAGTTGCCTTTTTGGATACAACTGAGAGGCTTGCTGGACCATATCAGAGTGCTGTTAATAACCAATCACATTGCTATGGATCTGGATTTGCATATGGACCAGACCAGGTGGATAGATTTCCTCCTTGAAGGGCATTGATGTATACGCGCTAAATATTATATTATCCGTTCTCTCTCCCTCTCTCTCTCTCATTCAGCTAACAAACAAATGATCTGAATCCAGGCCTCCATAAAGTCTTGAAAATCTGTTCAGTGTGCAGACTTTCATAGCGTGGGGCCAAGTTTTGAGGCTTTTGACTATCAAAGGTTTGGCTGGCCACGCTACTTAACTGAACTCCATATCAAACGCAATGGAGACATAAATATGTGACTGTTCAAAATTGTTTGGAAGATTTTATTCTAACCAGTCTTTTGAAACTTTGTGGAAGCAAGCTTAGCTGGCCTTGTGTGAAACAGTGAAGGGAATTGGGACAGCGTGCTGACCGCGTTGGGGGAAGAATTAGGAAGGTCCCTGGAAGTTGCAGGTTTTGAGGGAGACTGCAATATGCGGGGCGATGCAGCAAAATAAATGGATTTAGAATACTGAGGTGTGATGAAGATTAAACCAGGTGAGAGGAGGTGCAAAAAATGCACAGTCGGCCCAAATTGGGTTTGTAGAAGACACAAAGACATTGCCGTATTCATTGTGATGTACAGCAGGTTTAACACCAAGTTAGTCTTGCATTATGCACCAACTTTCACTGCACCTATTTCAGGTACTGCACGACATGGCACGGTATGGTAGCACAGTGTTGCTTCACAGCCCCAGGGTCCCAGGTTCGGTTCCCAATTTGAGCCACTGTCTATGTGGAGTCTGCACGTTCTCCCCGTGTCTATGTGGGTTTCCAACGGGTGTGCCTGTTTCCTCTCCACAAATCCCGAAAGACATGCTTGTTAGGCGAATTGGACATTCTGAATTCTCCCTCTGTGTACCCGAACAGGCGCCGGAGTGTGGCGACTGGGGGCTTTTCATAGTAACTTCATTGCAGTGTTAATGTAAGCCGACTTATGACCCTAATAAAGATTGTTATTACTGCAGCCTTCTTTTACACTGTGCAATGCAAGATTTGTTCATGGTCAGTCACTACAATAAATATTATATCTTGACCTGGAATTGATCCCCCAATGGCAGAATAAGTCCAAACAAGCCAGCACTGTTTCAGTTCCATCACTGGGATACACAAACAAATTAAGAACTCTGGTCACCTAAAGCCAGAATAAAATAGTTAACCGAACAACTGGCAACATTTATCACTGGCACCATGCCTTGAGGTGTGAACCAGAGTAATGTGAAGGGCATTGTCTGTGTTTATTTATGTTGGCTTAATTATTTTTTGTAACGTTACATATAGAGTTTAAACCATGACGGCTCACAATAAATGAACCTGTTGATACGTGATAGCCTAGAACATCTTGCGTAAGAACAGGGGGGAAAAGCAGTGTATCATATACGGTCCTCGGCACCTCCACTGCCCTTCAGTAAGATCATGACTGAGAAAATGAATGGGATGAAAATTGAGGCCAGGCGTACTAGGAGGGCTGGATATGCTTCGAGCAGATAAGTCACTTTATCGTGATGGCTTGCATCCCAAATTGTGAAAGGAAGTTGCGGGTGGAGACAACGGGATGGGCTTTCCGTAATCTTCCAACCTTTCCTAGATACAGTGGAGTTGCCAGAGGATTGGAGAATGGCAGATGCGACTCCCTTTATTGAAGAAACGACGCAGGGCAGTCCTGATAACTACAGGTTGGTCAGTTTAACATTAGAGGGTGGGTCAGGTTTTGAAAACGAGAAGTGAAAAAAAAATCAGGTACTTGGAGGATCAACAAGGTATTTGAGTTGAACAGGAGAGGCCGTGTGGGTTTGCAAAAGGCAGGGTGCGCTTGACTAATCTGAGAAATCTTTGATGTAACAAAGGTTAGCCATGATCTTGAATGGCAAAGCAGGCTTGAGGGGCCGAGTGGCCTACTCCTAATTCGCATGCTCTCAGATTGATGATGGGAATACATTGAATGATGTCTATATGGATTTTAAGACAGCATGTTAGCTGGTTAAAAAAACTTAAAGGTTCATGAAGTGGGGGTGGGGGCAGTCGGTGTCAACTTGGACTAGAAATTGACTTAAAGACAGAAGGTGGTGAGCCATGATCAATTTTTTAAGACTGGAGGATATTAGAGAGTGATGTTCTTGGCGCCAGTGCTGGGAATACTTGTATTAGATAATTGACTTGGAGATTGGAATCCTGAGTTTAAAATTTTAAAATGTGTCAATGATACCAAATATGGAGCTATGGCAGACTGTGAGGATGATGAGCTGGAATATAGCATACGCTGGCAGACCAGTGGCACATTGAATTTAATGCAGTTTGAAATTAAAAGCATTGAATTTAAAAGCATTTTGGCAGAATGGCATGGGTGGGCAATATAAGTTTAAAGACTCCGTTCTAAAGAGTGTGCAGGGGAAGAGAGACTTAATTTAATTCTCTTGACACCAAAGTAGTGACTGTAGAAAATTAGACTACAAAGGAACCTCCGTCTTTGACCCAGAGCGTGGATTTTGTATTTAGCCCCCTCTGTCTACAGCCTGACCTCTGCTAGGATATTGTGTCCTGTTTTGGGTGCTGTGCTTTAGGAAAGATGTGAAGCCATCGCAGAAAATATTCAAGAGAATGATTGCAGGAATGAGGGATATTGTTAAAACAGTGCATAACAAGGAATAATATCTGGAAATGAAATTTGTCAGGCGTCGTTCACGAGTTGAGTCCTTTCCCCCCCCACTGAATCCTTGAAGCCTCTCATTCACCCAGGTACCCATGTCCTAGTGGTCCTGGGTGATCCTAGTTGCCCCAATGGCAATTATAAAATCTTCACTGTTCTGACTACAGCGACAATCGTATGTCACCAACATTGACTTGTCAATTGAAATTGGGAATGAGAAGGCTCGTTTTTTTTTAAGGTTCGGGAACATTAAGAACCATGGGATGTATTCTCTGTTTCTGAGGCTGTGGCGGCGCGAACGGAGAATCTGCGGGAGGTTCACGACAGGAAAATTGCCTGGTACCGGTGAGGATCAAGCACTGGCACCACGTGGAACCCCTGTGGAACATGCCGAAAACAGGCGGAGAATAGCTGGGTCCCTGCACCGGTTACGCTGTAAACATGGCAGCGGCCGTGCTCAAGCCCTAACCCACCAACCGTGACCCCACAGGCCCCCCCCCCCCAGCCCTAGCAGAAGCCCCCCCGGCCAGCGGCACGGATCCCGGACGAGTGTGGCAGCACTGGGCACTGTCCACAGCCGGCACGCCGGGTTCCTGACACATGGCTCGCACTGTCGAGAACTCTGCCCATCGGGGGCTGCGCATCGCAGGTGGGCCAGCCGATGACAGCATGCGCGTCACCGTGATGTGGTTTGGAGGGGGCGGACCGACATCAAACCGGCATCAGCCCCGATTCCGGCGTCGGAATCCATTCTCCGCCAAATCGCCGATCTCGATTTCGCCGTCGGCCTACGGGGAATACAGACCCATGTTTTTTCAGTTGTTCGCTGGCCTGGGACTGCGCTGACATGTTTTATGCAGTTATTAACTATTTTTGTAGAAGTGGGAGAGAGAATTTGGGGAAGTCCACAATTGAGGTTTAAAATGTCAAGTTCACTAATTAAACATTACAACCCAAATGTTGTGAATTACTCCGTTTGACTCTTCCCCACGGAGGGAGGTCGAAAGTGAGATTATTCTGATAATTGGTTGCTTCTATAACAGGCAATTGAAGTTCTCAACAAAACAACGTTCAATATTCCTAAAGACGACCTCTGTCCGTACATAGATTAATGTGTTTTGGTTTCCTATGTGCTGCTGTGATTATACTCTGACAATTTGAGTTTCTGTGTCTAATTACAGGGATCCGTTACAGCATGGATGTGTGTGTAGATGAAGTAAAAGCCCTGGCCTCTCTGATGACTTACAAATGTGCAGTGGTTGGTAAGTATGAATATCAGTTTACTGATTATCTGTTTTGCAATTTCGGAGTTTATTGAACCATTCCATCTGAATCCGGGAGATTAACAATTTTTACCATGCATTCAACCTCGTCTGCACTAGTTCTCCAAATGAACAATTCATTTAATGCCATTCCCTTGCCGTCTCCCTGCTGTAGCCCTTGAACACTGTTATTTTTTTGAAAATTGAGGAGGGGGTGGGGGGGGGGGTAGAGCAGAGGACAGCAGTGGGGGAGGGGGAGGAGCAGAGGTGAGGGGGGAGAGGAGCAGAGGCGGGGGGGAGGGGGAGGAGCAGAGGCGGGGGGGGAGGGGAGGAGCAGAGGCGGGGGAGGGGGAGGAGCAGAGGCGGGGGAGGGGGAGGAGCAGAGGGAGGGGGAGGAGCAGAGGGGAGGGGGAGGAGCAGAGGGGAGGGGGAGGAGCAGAGGAGGGGGAGGAGCAGAGGAGGGGGAGGAGCAGAGGAGGGGGAGG